>NW_024080632.1:1431993-1438877 GCF_003009895.1 Hyaena hyaena | reverse complement strand
GTGGTTTTGATTTGTATTTCCCTGATGAGGAGGGATGCTGAGCATCGTTTCATGTGTCTGTTGGCCATCTGGATGTCCTCTTTGGAGAAGTGTCTGTGCATGTCTTCTGCCCATTTCTTCACTGGGTTGTTTGGTTTTCGGGCGTGTAGTTTGGTGAGTTCCTTATAGATTCTGGATATTAACCCTTTATCTGATATGTCATTTGCAACTATCTTTTCCCATTCCGTTGGTCCCTGGCATTAATTTCTTAAAAAAATTTTTTTTAATGTTTATTTCTGAGAGCGAGAGGCAGAACATGAGTGGGGGAGAGACCGAGAGTGAGAAGGAGACACAGAATCCGAGGCAGGCTCCAGGCTCCGAGCTGTCAGCACGGAGCCTGACGCGGGGCTCGAACTCACAAACCACAGTATCATGACCCGAGCCGAAGTCGGATGCTCAACTGACTGAGCCACCCAGGCACTCTTCTTTTATTTGTTTTTTAAACTTCATTAAGGAATGATTAACTATAAAACTGTATACGTTATAAAAAATTTTTTTAATATTCATTTATTTTTGAGACAGAGTGCAAGCAGGGGAGGGGCAGAGAGAGAGGGAGACACAGAATCTGAAACAGGCTCCAGGCTCTGAGCTGTCAGCACAGAGCCCGACGTGGGCCTTGAACCCACGAACTGTAAGATCATGACCTGAGTCAAAGTCTGATGCTTAACTGAATGAGCCACCCAGGTGCCAAGAAACTATATATATTTAAAGCGTCTAGCGTGATGATTTGCTATATGGGTACATTGTGGAAATTCACGCATCCATCACCTTGGCTTGCTTTCTCTTTGTGGCTAGAATGCTTAAGATCCCCTCTCTCGGGATGCCTGGGTAGCTCAGTCGGTTAAGCATCCGACTTCAGCTCAGGTCATGATCTCACGATTTGTGGGTTTGAGCCCCGTGTCGGGCTCTGTGCTGACAGCTCAGAGCCTGGAGCCTGTTTCAGATTCTGTGTCTCCCTCTCTCTCTGCCCCTCCCCTGCTTGCACTCTGTCTCTCTCTCTCGCAAATAAATAAAAACATTAAAAAAAAAATAAAAATAAAAGATCTCTCTCGGCACCTTCCGCCTGTAAAATCCTTCCTGATTCACTACAGGGCGCGAACCTCTTTTCACTTTCAAGTGTTCAGGCCGGTTCCGCGTTCAGGCTACCAAACGATCGAATGATGCTTTGGGCCAGGGTGGCGGCTTCCTGGGAAGCAGGGTGACTTTTGTTTACTCCCGCGTGGGTCTTATTGTGTCTTGGTCTGCCGTCGCCCCCTGTAGGTCGTGGACACATCCAAGGGGATCGCGGATGTCCCTGAGTGGTTCCGAGGCAGCCGGCTCAATTATGCGGAAAACCTCCTGCGGCACGAGGAGAACGACAAGGTCGCCCTCTACGCTGCAAGTGAGTCGACAGCCACTTGGGTTTTCCCCCTTTAGTGTCCTTGGGGCCACTTCCCCAGAGAGCCACAGGTTGGCGAGGCTCCGGAACATTCACAAACTGCAGTGTGTGTCTCCAAATAGTGGCTTGGCACCTTTTTCCCCTCCTTTCTTTCTTACTGTGGTAAAAAAAAAAAAGCCTAACGTTAAATGTACCGTCTTAAGCATTTTTAAAGAAGATTTTTATTTATTTATGTATTTTGAGATAGAGAGCAGGGGAGGGGCAGAGAGCGAGAGAGAATCCGAAGCTCAAAGTTCAGCCACATGGTCGCATGTGCCAGGATTTCCGTCTTCTTTAAGGCTGCGTAATAGTTCCTCGTGGGGCTGCCTCACATGTCGTTTGTCCCTTGCTGCCAGTGGGCCCTTGGCTCGCTCCCCCTCTTGGCTGTTGGGAAGACTGTAACCAACATGGGTGTGCAGATAGCTCCCTGAGGTCTGGCTTTGGATTCTCTTGAGTGTATACCCAGAAGGGGGTCATGTGGTGAATCTGTGTTTAATTTTCTCTTTTTTATTAGAAAAAATTTTTGTTTTAATCTTTATTTTTTTATTTATTTATTTTTTAAATGTTTTATTTATTTCTAGGAGAGAGAGACAGCGTGAGCAGGGGAGGGTCAGAGAGAGAGGGAGTCACAGACTCTGAAACAGGCTCCAGGCTCTGAGCTGGCAGTCAGCACAGAGCCCGACGCGGGGCTCGAACCCATGAACCGCGAGATCATGACCTAAGCAAAAGTCGGACGCTCAACCGACTAAGCCACCCAGGTGCCCCTGTTTTAATTTTTATTTTTGAGAGAGAGATAAAGAGAGAGTGACAGATAGAGTGTGAGCAGGGGAGGGTCAGAGATAGAGGGAGACACAGAATCTGAAACAGGCTCCAGGCTCTGAGCTGTCAGCACAGAGCCCGACGTGGGGCTTGAACCCACGAACCATGAGATCATGACCTGAGCTGAAGTCAGATGCTTAACTGACTGAGCCACCCAGGTGCCCCCTATTTATTTATTTTTTAAAGTTCATTTTGAGAGAAAGAGTGTGGGGGGAGGGGCAGAGAGAGGGAGAGTCCCAAGCAGGCTCCTCACTGTCAGTGCAGAGCCCAGTGTGGGGCTCGAACTCCCCAACCAACATGACCTGAGCTGAAGTCAAGTCAAACATGTAACTGACGGTCCCCCAGGGACCCCTCGTTTGCCATTTTGGACACGTGTGCTACCAGATTGTGAGGAAACTGGGCTTCAGCACAGGTGAATGTCGTTGGACCCTTGGTGTTTGTGACTCGCGGCTTCCGGTTTTGAGACCGTGCTGTCCAGGTGTGTGGGCTGGTTGGGCCCGTCCCGTGGAAAGGGAGCCTGGGGCGCCGTGCCCTCTGCCGTCACCTGCCCAGGTTCTGCTCTCAGTCCCTGTGATGCCAGTGCCCTTGCCTCTAGCAACTTGGTCTACACCACAAGCTATTGCTTCGGCAGTGCTGTCCAAAGTCAGATTATTGTGCTTTCAGTGCCTGAAACGGGGGCAGATGAGGTCTGGTAGCTGTGCGACCTTGGGCAAGCCACTTACCCTGTCTGGGTCTGTTTCGGCCTCTATCAAGGGCAGAGGATGATCGTCCCACCTCCGGGGATAATGTAGGGCTTAAATGAGCGGACCCAAACGTGTACGTACCCGGCAGACTGTGCCACGGGGGAGACGTGCGTGGCTCCCAGTGGGGGTCGTTCCTCTGAAATCCCTGCACGGCTTTAAAATCCTGGCTGCCTAGTCCCTGCTGTGGCTTCTTAGAGCTCATCTTCCAGGGATGGGACCCAGGCTCTTAGGATTTTTTTTTTTTTAATTTTTTATTTATTTATTTATTTTTTATTTGTAGGAGAGAGAGACAGCGTGAGCAGGGGAGGGTCAGAGAGAGAGGGAGTCACAGACTGAAACAGGCTCCAGGCTCTGAGCTGGCAGTCAGCACAGAGCCCGACGCGGGGCCCGAACCCACGAACCGCGAGATCATGACCTAAGCGAAAGTCGGGCGCTCAACCGACTAAGCCACTGAGGCGCCCCTGGGCTCTTAGGATTTTAAAGCCCAAGGTCGCTTCTGAGGCACATTGTTGGGTACGAACCGCAGAGCCGTGTGTTTACGTAGCTTTCGGGCCGTTCCCTGTGATTTTGCCCCGTCCTCAGTCGGGTGCAGTTTGGGCGGTGTGCACAGGAGCCCCGGGGAGGCCCCACTAGGCCCACATCCATCCGTCACTTGTCCTCAGATTGGTGTCGGGTGTGTCTTCAGTGCAAGGTGCTGGGCACGTGGTGCACAAGGTCCCTGCGCTCGGGCTGACTTGCTGGTGAGGGAGACGGGGACAGACCCCAGACAGATTCTCCCTGACTGGATGGCTCAGCGTGCGACTGTTCGACATCACCATGGGGTGGAAGCAGTCACGCCTTCAGCAGGATTCGTGCTTGGAATGTTGGGTCCGGATCCTGTCTCAGGCTGGCGATCGTGGCCCCGTCCCCTCCTGTGATGCTGGGCAGCGGCCGCCGCCCCAATCAGCCACACGGGAGGGTTGGCAGGCGGTGCGCAGACGGCCACCTGCACCCACCCAGCCTCCCGTCTGTCACTTTCAGCACAGGAATCGGTCAGTTACATGCGGTAGTCAGCACCTGGTTATAAAACAGGCTTTGTGCCGATGGCCGTGCCCACCCGGAGGCTGTGTCCGTGTTCTGAGCGCATCTGAGGCGGGCCGGGCTGGGCTGCCGGGTGCCTGGGGCAGGCGGTTAGACGCAGGCAGGCTCGGCCGCAGGAGCAGGGCAGTAAGTCCTGGCTTCGTGACGGGAATGCGGGAGGGCCTTTGCCCCGGCTCCTGACGCGGATGTGATAGCACTTAAGTAGCAAGCGTGTGTGAGGGGCGTGAGCCTGGCCCCGCTGGGGGCGCTCGGCGCAGAGCAGTGGGGGCTGGGGGAGGTCCTCCCTCCAGTGGGACACGGCTCACGGGAAGCGTCCACACCGCACACTCTGTGGTTTTTAATGTGCGCATGGCGTTGTCGACCACCACCCCTGCCTCGGTGCCGGCCGTCCTGTCACCCCAAAGGACCCCCTACCCAGCCCCCGGCACCCTTCACTCGCTTCCCTCCCCACCCATCTGCCGGTCCTGGGCGCTTCGCAGAGGCAGAGTCACACACCGCGTGGCCTTGCGAGTCTGGCCTCTCCCTCAGCCTCACTGTGGCCGGTGTGTGTTAGTGACTTCCTTTCTGTGTCCTGAGGATGCTCCGCTGTGCGGACACCTCCCGTCCTATGGACCCTCAGAGACCCTCCAAGGGCCGTCCTGCCCCGGCCGCTGGGGTCCCTGCGTAAACCCCACTGGGCGCCTCTGCTGAGCCTGAGGAGCGGGCACGCGGGGTCTCTCTTTCATCTTCTTTTCCTTCTCCCATTGGGTGTGTCCGTACCTTTATCCAAGGTCTGTGGCGCTGTGCGAGGTCCTGGGCCCCCCTCTGGAAAGTGGAAAGGTCAGACGTGAATCTTTTGAAAAACAAAACCTGAAAACCGGTAATGCTGGTGGTAAAACACAAAACACACATCTTCTGGGTGGCCGAGTTCGGACTAAGCTGGCCATGCACGTTCGTTCTCTGTCTCCCTCCCTCTTCCCCTCACGTGGGCACTGGCTGAACTCATCCCCTCTTTTCTGAAGCCTGGCTCTGCGTGGAGGTGGCTTAGGGAGGTATGGTTGTAATTCCGGGTGTGCTGTGTGTGTTTCACACTTCTCCCTCCACACCCGTCTCCTTCCCACCCCCATCTCCTGCCCATCCCCTCCCTTTAAATATGTGAGCCCTTTCTATTAATGAGCTCTTTCCTGTGTTTGCAGGGGAAATAAGTGCCCCCAAGCCAGGGATCATGTTTAGTTTATAAATAGGGTGCCTTTGTTTTTTTTTTTGAAGTTTGTTTATTTAGAGAGAGGGAGAGCGTGAGGGAGAGGGAGCACCTGTGCATTTGTGCAGGGGAGGGGCAAAGAGAGGGAGAGAATCCCAAGCAGGCTCTGCACCATCAGCGTGGAGCCCGATGTGGAGCTTCATCTTGTGAACTGTGAGATCATTACCTGAGTTGGAACCAAGAATCAGATGCCGACCCCACTGAGCCACCCAGGTGCCCCGGTGGGTGTCTGCTTAAGCAAGGTCCTAGATTGGCAGGTGATTGGCTTGGGGACCTGACGATAAGTGTATTGCGCTTCCTGCGTGTCTTGCTGATTTGCTTCTACTCTCCCCGCTGCGTGTGGCTGCTCTGTGCAGGGTGTGGTTCCGCTTCGAGCTCGCTCCGGCATTCTCAGCTGAGCCCGTCCCTCCCGTGGATCACCCCTGCTGAGGCCAGGAGCTGCCGCCGAAGGAAGGCGGGCGCTGGTCCCTTGGCACTCCAGCGGGCGGAGCGTGCCCGTCGGCGTTGGAGCTCTGACAGCAGCTGTCTGGGCCGCGCACTTTGTCTTCCAACAGTGGGTTTCAGGTTGCTGAGTATTTTTATAGGATCAGGAATGGTCTGGGGGGGGGTGGCGGTGGGAATACGGGCGAGGCTGCCGAGGGAGGAGCGAGAGGAACCAGGTGTGGGCACAGAGAACCTTACAGACCCAGGAGAGGCCAGGGTGACACCAAACCGAAGTCAGGACGTTTCTTCACTCTGGAGCAGAGATGCTTCGTGTTGCCCAGCTGAACGGCAGTGAGCAGCACGAGCGAAACCTCTGCGTGGGACTCACGTCTCTCACGCAGAAGCACCTGGGATCACGTCTGCAGCCCACGCCGTGTCGAGTCTTGCTGTGTTGGTTTTCTCTTGCCGTGGGGCAGGCGGGTCACCCGAAAACCACGGCTGCACATAGCGACCGTTAGTGTCTCAGATGCCTGTGGCCGTGCTCTCCTTGGTGGCCCAGCCGCGAGGTCTGCTTGGGAGCCTCTCTTGGAGTCGGGGGGGATGTTGGCGGGGGCGGCATCGCCTGAAGGACGGACGAGGTGTTGGATCCGCGTCCGAGGGAGCGCAGCTTCTCCCCGCGGGGGCCTCTCGGGGCTGCCTGAGTGTCCTCGCCACACGACCGCTGGGTCCGCCGGGGCGACTGGGGGGACTGCCTTCTGTGGCCAGGCTCACAGTCCCGCTTGTCTCCAGCGTCCCGCTGCTCGCCCTGCTCGGGGCCCCTTCGGCGTGGGTGGAGCCACGTGCCAGCGCTAGCGGGGGTCGGGGGGGCGCAGGGGTCCTGGGCGCTGCTGGCGAGCCTGGTGAGCACACCATCCTCTTCTGTCATCGCCGTCTTTCCGGTGGAAATGCATGTCTCGTGGTCATGGACATGGTCTCCGTAGTGACCTTGGTCATGTGGCATCCTCGGCTGACAGCCACACGCGTGTTCCAGGAAGTTGAGTAAACCTGCGTCTGTGGGACACGTTTTTTTTTAAACATGATGAAAATTTTTTTTTTTTTTTTTTTTTTTTTTTTTTTTTATTTA
>NW_024080632.1:1082127-1431988 GCF_003009895.1 Hyaena hyaena | reverse complement strand
ATTTATTTCTAGGAGAGAGAGAGAGAGAGACAGCGTGAGCAGGGGAGGGTCAGAGAGAGAGGGAGACACAGACTCCGAAATAGGCTCCAGGCTCCGAGCTGGCAGTCAGCACAGAGCCCGACGCGGGGCTCGAACCCACGAACCGTGAGATCATGACCTGAGCGAAAGTCGGACGCTTAACCAACTAAGCCACCCGGGCGCCCCGATGAAAATTTTTTTTAACATTTATTTATTTTTGAGAGAGAGAGAAATTAAGTTTTTAATGTTTATTTATTCTTGAGAGACAGTGTGAGCAGGGGAGGGTCAGAGAGAGGAGACACAGAATCTGCAGCAGCTCCAGGCTCTGAGCTGTCAGCACAGAGCCTGACGTGGGGCTTGAACTCACGAAGTGTGAGATCATGACCTGAGCCGAAGTCAGACCCTTAACCGACTAAGCCCCAGGCCCCCCGGCGTGTGACACATTTCTAACTCGTGTTCAGACGGCGTGAAGTTTCCTCCGTGTCTACGACTCGGAGCTTTGCTGTGTCTACCGTGGGTCCCTGTTCTCTTCCCAGGGGAAGGCAGAGAGGAGATTGTGAAGGTGACGTTTGAGGAGCTGCGGCAGCAGGTGGCCTTGTTTGCGGCGGCGATGAGGAAAATGGGTGTGAAACGAGGAGACCGCGTGGCCGGTAAGTGTTTTGGGTTCTTCTTGTGGTTTGGGGGAGAGACTGAGGTGGAGTGAGCGGCTTGGAAGGTTGAGGCAGCCGTTGGACAAGTGGCGGGTTACGACAGCCCTGCAGGACTTGGGTGATCCGTGCTTGGTGGAGGATAGGTGACGAAGGAAGGTCACAGTGTGTGGAGTGGGGAGGGACATTCCGGGCCACAGGAGCAGCCTGTGCAAAGGCCCGGGAGTTGGTGGGGTTGGGCACCTCCCAACTGGGAAGGGAGTCCTGGCTCCCACCTGCCTTTGTTCTCTCTGCACCTGGCACTGAGTCTTGCCTTCCCTCTGAGCACAAGTCAGGTGTTTTCTTACAGTTTTCCTTTCAGTTTGCCTCCTGGGGAAGGTTCACAGGCCTGTGTGTGCACCTGTGCTCTGCCTCAGGGACCTCAGTTACTTTAGAGGTGGGTGGGCGTGTCCTCAGGGCGAGCAGGGGAGATAAGAGGACCTACCCTCCAGCAGGCGAGGTGCCGGCCTGCCTCCCTCCGCCCCCCCCCCCCCGGCCGAGGGCAGGTGGCCATGGGAGAAGCGCCTTTCCTGGGGGACTCCGCGCAGGCGGGCTCAGTGCGTGTTTGCTAAGAGGGTGGCCTTATGTGTAACAATAGGGCTGTGCCCGCGTCCCCTCCCGTGACAGCCGGTGCGGAGCCTCTGCTCGCATGTCAGCTGATGGGGCAGGGTGCAGACAGGGAGGGCCCCCGCAGCCCGTCGGCCTGGGCGGGGCTGTGCTGCATGCCCGGGCTTCACACGCCAGCGAGGCCCTGCCCCCAGCCCCCGGGAAACTGTCGGCGCTCTCTGCGTGCCCCTGCGCCTGCTCACGTTCCTCAGTGGACCTCGTTGCCCATCCAAAATCTGGGGCTTGTGTGTGTGTGTGTGTGTGTGTCCGTGCATCTGGCCTCTGGCGCTGGAGGACGGGCTGTGTCCTCTGTGCACGGCTGCGGCGCTGTCCACAGGGCGGCCGGCGTGCGGTGGGCATGTGGTGGGCACCTGCGGGCGAGTGTGTGCGAGCGCAGGCCTGGTTGTAGCAGGCGCCATGTGCATGAAGCCTCCGTATCCAGGTTCCAATTATACTTCAGTCTACCCTTTCAAGGTCTAGAAAAGGCATTCAGATGGTTCTTCTTCTCTCCAGTTTTTTTTCTTTCCTCCAATTTTCATCAAAATGAACCTCTTTTTTTTTGTTCTTTTTAAAAATAATTTTATAGATTTTTTTTGTTTTGTTTTATTTATTTCTAGGAGAGAGAGAGGGAGACAGCGTGAGCAGGGGAGGGTCAGAGAGAGAGGGAGTCACAGACTCTGAAACAGGCTCCAGGCTCTGAGCTGGCAGTCAGCACAGAGCCCGACGTGGGGCTCGAACTCACAAACCGCGAGATCATGACCTGAGCGAAAGTCGGACGCTTAACCGACTAAGCCACCCAGGCGCCCCCCAAAAAAATTTTATTGTTTATTATGAAACAGAGAGAAATAGAGGATGAGCAGGGGGAGGGGCAGAGAGAAAGAGGGAGACACAGAATCTGAAGCAGTTCCAGGTTCTGAGCTGTCAGCACAGAGCCCAAAGTGGGGCTCGAACCCATGAACCATGAGACCATAACCTGAGCCAAAGTGAGACGCTCAACCGACTGAGCCACCCAGGCGCTTCAAAACAAACCTCTTTTTGAAGCAAATGTTTTCTGAAGGAAGGGGACATGGAGAGCACAGACCGTGCTTTCACAGAAGGACGTCCCGGCAGTGTAAAGTGAGGCCGGTGCCCGGCCCTCATGAGGTTCTCAGCCTGGACGTGGACTTGACCCGAGCGTGGTTCCAGGACTGGGGGCCAGGGAATGACTTCAAGGACAGGGGACGCAGGGACACGCCTGAGGGGCTACAGGCACTCACAGGGCTGCTCTGGTGGCTTCTCTGGTCTGACTGTGGCCGGGCCTGGCGCCAAGCAGGGTGTGTGGCCTCCTTGGGGTGGGTCCCGCCCCACCCTGCCCCAGGGACACTGCCGTTCACATGGTAAACTCAGGAGATGCAGATGCTGGGCACAGCCCGGGCTGACCCTCGCCCTTGGCCCCCTACCCCCCTGGCTGCAGGGAGGCACAGCATTCGGAGAGGCAGAGGTCCTGGCCGTGCTGGTCACATGGGCAGTGCAGCGGCACGGGCAGGGAGGCAGGGGGGAGCTGTGCCGGTGCTGAGACTGCAGGCATCTCTGGTCGCCGAGGGGCCTGTCCCCTGATGCCGCATGTCTGCTCCTTTCCTCTGGGACATTTAGGGCCGTCTCTTTAGTTGACCAGAGCCCCTTTGTTGTCACCACAGCCCAGCCTCCCATCTCAAGCTTTCTGGGTTTCCCGACTGTCCTGCCCGTAGTCATCATTCCCCCGTCGCCTCTCCTTCCCCCTTCTGTTTGTCTCCCTGTCTGTCCATCCATCCCTCTACCCATCCATCTGCCAGCCAGCTCACCCGTATCGGCCTTGATATGCGGGGCTTGGTCAAAGGTATTTGGTGAAGCAAAGGACAAGATGGGCCAAGTCCCTGGCCTCCTGTGAGAATCAGACATGAAATTGGCAGTTATGATTATTAGACACGGGTGACTCTTATGGTAAATTTGGTGAGGGAGAAATAGAGCGTGCTTTGTGGGGACTGGCCAGGGAACCTGAGTTTACTGGGGGGCCTTAGAAAAGGCGTCTCCGAGAAAGTCTCATTTCCGTTAAGAGTTAAATAATGAGTTTGCAGAGTCAGGAAGGCTGGTAGTGTGTGAAAGAGCACTGAGGCAGAACAGACATTCTATGCAAAGGCCCTGGGGCAGGAGGAGTTTGGAATAACTGGTGTGTGTGGAAGGGTGTTCAGGCAGAGAAGACAGGCTGTGCAAAGGCCCTGGGGCAGGAGGAGCTTAGAACAACTGGAGAACTGGAGTAGGAGGTAGAGAGGAGGAAGAGGAGGCTGGGGCTGGCTCCTGCCGGGCCGTGGGGATCCCTCTGGTTAGATTGGGTTGGAAGGGGTGACAGTAATGTCATGGACAGGTAAGGGGTAAGCGATGGGGCCATGGGAATGGAGAAGTCAAGGCAGCCTGGCAGAGGTGGGGCTGGCCACGCTCCTGGGGCTGGTGGAAGCCAACTCCTCTCCCCACTCCTGCCCCGGCTCTCAGGGGCCTTTTGGAATTCCACCACATGCGACATGCCCTGAGCCCAAGTCCTTCTCCCTGTGCCCGATCACAGGGTATTTACCCAACAGCGTGTACGCCGTGGAGGCCATGCTGGCGGCAGCAAGCATCGGCGCCATCTGGAGCTCCTTGTCCCCAGACTTCGGCATGAACGTGAGTTGGGGTCCCCGCTGAGGGACGCCTGTGTGCCCCATGGGTGCCCTGGGGGCGCAGCCGCCGGCCGCAGAGACAGTCCCGTGGGGTTTCCTGACGTCGTGGGTGGGGGTGTGGCGGCTGTGGCGCAGGACTGGCCGGCGGGGCAGGAGACACTGTTGGTGACACGGGAGCGATGGAGGAGACGGATCTTGAGCACCTGAGTCTTGGTTTTAAGTCCACAAACCAAGTCCTGGAGTCACTGGCATCCTGTCCCCGTGTGCACACGGCACGGGCGCATGGGGGTCTCGCTGGAGAGGCTCGGTCACCTCTCGATGTCTCTGTCCGGCAGACAGTCATCTGGCTTTGCTCACGGACAGTCCCTGAGGCCTCCTTGCGCCCATGTCTTTCCCTGCGGTTTCTTTTTTTTTTCTTTTTATTAATTTTTTTTATGTTTTCTATTTATTATTGAGACAGAAACAGAGCATGAGCAGGGGAGGGGCAGGGAGAGAGGAGACACAGAATCTGAAACAGGCTCCAGGCTCTGAGCTGTCAGCACAGAGCCCGACGCGGGGCTTGAACTCCCCAACTGTGAGATCATGACCTGAGCTGATGTCTGACCCTTAACCAGCTGAGCCCCCCAGGCGCCCCTCCCTGTGGTTTCTGATCCCTTCCTCTGGGTCTGTGCTCCGTGTGGGAAGGGGTGGGGGTGTCTTTATCTCTGTGGAGCTGAGGGGACGAAGGACGCAGGTGCTCCCAGCCTCCAGAGGGCGCGGGCAGGGGTGGGCGGGGAGCGCAGCCCCTGTGGAGAACAAAGCAGAGCAGGACTTATCGGGGCCTCTGCCCCCCGCAGGGCCCTTCCTGGGTGCAGGGCTGTGGAGATGTGGGTCCCTCAGGAGCCGCCAGGAGGGACCCCAGTTAGAGGACATGGTGGCATCCGTGACCCCAACCGCGCTCCCTGGCGTCAGGTGTTTTGCTCCCAGCCGGGTCCCTGCTCGGGGCACCAGCCCGCGTGGCTCAGTGCCGAGGCCTTCCTGACCGCTGACCGAGCCGTTTACCCTCCTGCACAAAGCAGGGACGGTGGGTGGGGCTGTGGGGGGCGGGCGGGTAGGAGGCTGGGCCGCGAGCTGAGGCTGGCGCACGTCGCCTCCAGGTTCAGCCGCTCGCGACGCTGGAGCCCAGTGCTCTGCGGCCAGGCCGTGTCGGCTGCAGGGTAGGCCTTCGGGTACGAGCTTGAAAGTCACGTCCGCCTCGAGGTTTCTGTCCTGGTAAAGGTGGTCCAGGTGGGTCACCACTCCCCCACGCCGTGCGGGGGAGGAGCCTGGAGCGGCGAAGGGACTGGCTGGGCTGCGGTGAGGACCGGGCTCTGCTGAGTTCTGGGAGCAGGTGGCCGCCCGGACCTCACTGCTCCGCGGTGGTTTTCCTCCCGGGGCCTCCCTGTGCCCGTGCCCGTCGCCCCCCTGAGGACCGCCGCGGAGCAGCCAGGCTGGAGGTGGCCCTGCGGCCTCCGGTGCCCCGGGCCCTCGGCGAGGCCGTGAGCTGCGGAGGCAGCGGCACCTCGCGGGACGGTGCCCAGGCCTGTCCCCGCGGCCCCCCAGCAGCTCTTGAGCTGTGTGTTCGGCAGTGGGGTCGAGAAGGCAGTGTGGCCTGGCAGTTCCTGCCCAGGTCCGGCCCTGGCTTTGCCGCCTCCGTGCCGTGTCCCCCGTGCACCCTGTGGGGAGCCGCTGAGGGCTACAGACCTGATGCTGTGTGGGGCTGGGGGCCGTGCGTGACGCACCCCCAGGTCACCGCGTGTTAGCCTGTGTTGGTGAGGCGGGTGCTCCTGAGTGACGCTGGAGCTTGGAGCCCGTCACGAGGGTGCTGGACGACGATGCAGTCCTTCCCTGGCCCAGGTGTCTCCTGAGGTGCCCCCTGCCTGGGGACAGCCTCTCCCCTGCCGCCAGCTGTGGGACCTGCCCCTGCGGCCGCCCCCGTGGGGAGCCCTCTTACCACTCTGGCCTCAGCCTGCCCGCCCTAGAATCCTGGGCCCAGAAGGGCGCCTGGGGGGCTCAGTGGGTTGAGCGTCCGACTTCGGCTCAGGTCATGATCTCACGGTTGGCAGGTTCCAGCCCCGTGTCGGGCTCTGTGTTGACAGCTCAGAGCCTGGAAGCTGCTTTAGATTCTGTGTCTCCCTCTCACTCTGCCCCTCCCCTGCTTGTGCTCTGTCTCCGTCTCTCAAAAAAATAAGTAAACATTATAAAACATTAAGAAAAAGAATCCTGAGGTCTAAGAATCCTCTGTGCTTGGCTGTATCAAGTTTGTACATTGCCACCATGCCTTTTATCAGCCTACTGGTTTTCCTGGTGATTCTCATGAGTTTTCTGCTTGACTTCCTGTCACCTGCGCTGACCAACTGCCTGATCATCAGGCCTCCCCCCGCTTCCCACCTCCCGGTGGTGTGAGGCTGCCGTGTTCCTGGGAGTTCCTGGCTCACTGCTTGTGCCCTTGGAGTGGCCCGGGTGTCGGTCGTGAAGTGCTGGCCTCGGACGGACGAGTGTCCAGGCCGGTGCCTCCCCAGGTGCCATGTTTGTGGATGAGGAGGGCGCCACCGTGGTCTGACCCTCAGCTTGTCCCAGGTGCCCGTCAGCATCAGGATGGAGCTGTACCCGCATGGGAGGCGCTGGGCAGGAAGGCGGGATCCGTGCGTGGGGAGCCTGCCTCTCAAACGGGGCGTATTTACGAGGATGCGCGTTTATAGGGTTGTGCATTTGGGTGGCAGAAAGTGCCGTTGGGAGGATTCGTGCCTCTCAACTCAAGATTAGGAGACGCTCCGCAGAGCTACAGCTGCCTGTTTGGACGGTGAGCCTTCTGCAGAGTGGGGGACCTCCTGGTAGCACAGGTCCTCACCCCACGCGTCCCCATTTCACACACTTGCGCTTTGCCAATCCAGCGCATGTCTGTGTCTTTATGCAGACGCTTTCCCAGAGTGGCTGACTCTCACTTCTCAGGTGCGAGTCGTGGTTTGCTCGGCTTCTGCATCGGCCACGGGTGGGGGGACACAGGCAGGCGCCTGGCGCTCCAGCAACACGCTGCCGTGTTCCCAAGACGCGGCCCCTTGGCTTTTGAAGGCATGACTGATGGCGACCTCCGCCCCCCCCCCCCGGCAGGGTGTTCTGGACCGCTTCTCTCAAATCCATCCCAAGCTCATCTTCTCCGTGGAGGCGGTCATGTACAACGGCAAGGAGTTCAGCCACATGGACAAGCTGCAGCAGGTGGTGAAAGGTGCGTGGCTCTCCCCAGTGTGAGTGCAGGGAAGGGGCAGCGAGCAGGGGCAGGGGCCCCCCAGAGGCAGGAACGCCCCTGAGCCACCAGCGGCAAACCTGTGACGCCCCATCTCTTGCTTGGGTTATGCCTGGGGGAACCACAGCCGCCCCTCCCCCTCCTCCAGGACTCCCAGACTTGAAGAGGGTAGTGCTGATTCCATACCTCACCCCGCGAGAGAAGATAGACCTTTCCAATATCCCGAATAGGTAAGCCAGAGCGCGGATCACTGGGTCCCCGTGAGCCCACCGGGAGTCCCCCGGGAAGCAGGTTCTTGACCCCTTCCTCTCGGGGCTGTGGCATTTTAGAGGCGCAGGGGATTTCAGTTAAAAATCACTTCTTGTGGGGGCTCTTGGGGAGCTTAGTCGGATAAGTGTCCGAGTCTTGATTTCCACTCAGGTCATGATCTCATGGTTTGTGGGTTCGAGCCCTTCTCGGACACTGTGCTGACAGCACAGAGCCTGCTTGGGATTCTCTCTCTCCCCTCAAAATATATAAACTTTAAAATTAAAAATGGAAGTCATTCTTGTAGATGGACACCTGAGGCCCCAGAGTGAAGCCCCAAGGCCGCAGAGCGACGTGGGGTCGGCCGCAGGGATGCTCTGTCTTTCTCTCTGCCGTCCCTTTGCAGTGTCGGGTCAAGCCCTGCTCCCCGACTGAATGGAAATGAACGTGTGCATGTGTGTGTATGCATGTGCACCCACGGGTATGTGTGTGAACGCAACTGTGGGTGCACCTGACTGTGCACATGTGATCAATTTCCCTCTCAGAACCGAGTTTTGTCCTTACTGTCAGGAGCGTCTTCTTCTGTTTCTCTGACATTTATAAGCTGGTGCAACACGAGCCCTAAGTGGCAAACAGTATTGTGAGCCGTTTATTTTGGAACAGGAATTGAGGAAGCGGGTCGTGGTTTAGGCAGAGTTGAATTTGTCTCCAGACTCTCGGAGCTGTACCCCTTTCCCCTCCCTGAGACAGCCTTGGGGAGAATTCCGCGGTCAGGTGCCGTTCCCTGTGCAGGCGCCCCTGTCCCTTTAGCTCTGTGTGGGGCCGTGGCAGGAACCTGGCGGGCGGCCCCTCGTGGGAAGTGGCCCGCAGGCGCGCAGTGGGGTCTTTGTGTCACGTGGGGGGGTGGGGAGGACTTTCTTGGAGGCAATGAGGGGCAGAGGAGGAGGGAGAGGGGGAGAGAGAGAGAGAAAGAGAGAGAGAGAGAGAGAGAATCTCAAACAGGCTCCATGGCCAGCACAGAGCCCAACATGGGGCTTGATCTCATGATCCTGGGATTGTGACCAGAGCAAAATCAGGAGTCAGACACTCAACTGCCTCAGGCCCCCAGGTGCCCCGCAGGCAGACGGTGTGGTCTGTGCCGGCTGCTCTCGGGCACCCAGGGGTGCCGTGCTCAAGGGGCTGTGGTTTCGAGGGAGGAACGGGCCACAGCTGCGGGAACAGGAGCCATGACCGCTAGGCCCGGGTGACACAGCCCTGCTCACGCAGCCGGGGGGGCAGGAAGTGCCCAGGGGCTGAGAAGGGTGTGGGTGGGGTCTGGGGAGGTGGCACCTATGGTGACCCTGAGAGACGGGCAGGGGCTGGGGACGCCTGTCTGTGTCCAGATTCCAGAGGCCGTAGGCACTGCCTGCAAGGCGCCCTTCCCTGTGGGCTATGCTCTCAGGCGGACTCAGGTCCAGATGTCAGCTGTGCGACCCGGTGTGAGGGGCTGACCTGTGTGTGCCCTGGGCCCCCATCTGTAGAGTGGGGGCAACATCACCTTCTTCACGGGCTTGCTGGGAGCGTCACATAAGGGAGCGCTGGGCCAGGTGCACTCAGGCGTCAGCCCTCAGCAGGGGTGCCTGTGCTGGTGAGCAGGTGACAGACAGGCGATGCCGCGGGCTGGGGTGGGGGTGCTCTGTTCCGTGGAGCGTCCGGGTCGGAATGTGCAGGGCCTGACGGGCAGGCCTGGGGCTCGGACTTGTCCCTTGTGCTGGGGGAACCCGCCCACTGGGATGCGTTCCAGCCGGACACAGGGCCCTGGTCCTGTTCACACTGCAGACTCCGCTCCCCGCTTTATGTTGGGGCGTCACGCACGGGAGCCACAGCTCTCATCCTTCTCACTGTGTTCATCAGCAGTCGGTGTGAAGTGAGAGTGTCCAGCATCACACATGCCCCTTCGCTCAGCTCGATGCCGCGCAGGCCCCCCTCCCCCGCCGTCCCCCAGGGGGCCCGCCTCCCCTGCTACCCGCCTCTGCATGGCCGGATGCCGCGGACACACTAAGAACATGGACGTGCCCGTGTCTGAGACCCGGGGGGGGGACCACCCTTTGGGGCTTTCAGTTTTAGAAGAGTAACAAGAGTAATTGCTCTTTACTGTGATTTATACACACTGTTCGGAAGGAAAGGCTTTTCTCTGTGTGCGGCGTCCGATTAGATCGGGCGCTTTGTGTGCCTGGGATTGGGATGGGAGGTGAAGGAGGCGGGGGCTCTCAGTGGCTGGAAAGTTCCACAGCGAATAATTTCCCTGCCGCCGCGGAGCAGAAGGCGTTGTTTGTCTGCCGCTCAGAGTGGAATTATCTGGGTGCCCTTCTCGAACCCCCAGTGCGACCCAGCCGGTCTCTCACTCTGGAGTGTGTAGAGTAATTATCCCTAGCAGACCGCTGCGGGCTGAGTGTAACCGATTCTCCCCTTCCCTGAAAGAGACGAAGTTCCATTTGTCAAACAGCAGGACCCCCCTCCCCCCACCCCCGCTTCTCCCTTTGAAGCCAGTGGGTGGATGGGCCAGGGTCCCTGTTCCCGCTGGTCTCGAAGTAGACAAGGCACTTCTCCCAAGAAGGCCCTGCAGCTTCAGCAGCTCCGTTTCGGCCGGAGCGCAGGGCTGCGTCTCCTCGCTGGTTTGGCCCCACGTGTTGGTTCTTTATGTCAGCTCTGCGCGCAGCTGCCTTAGGCGGCAGTCAGTAGCCGGGCTTCATCTTTCCTTTTTTTTTTTTAATTTACATCCCAGGCAGTTAGCATGTAGTGCAACAGTGATTTCAGGAGTAGATTCCAGTGATCTGTCCCCTACGTATAACACCCGGTGCTCATCCCAAGTGTCCTCAGTGACCCCCACCCACAACCCCTCCAGCAACCCTCAATTTGTTCTCTGTGTTTAAGAGTCTCTTATGTTACGCTTTCTCCCTGTTTTTATATTATTTTTACTTATCCTCTTTTATGTTCATCTGGTTTGTATCTTAAGTTCCACGTATGAGTGAAATCATGGTATTTGTCTTTCATGGACTAATTAAGCTTAGCATAATCTTCTCCAGTTCCATCCATGGGGTTGCAAACGTCAAGGTTGTATTATTTTTAATTGCCGAGTAATACTCCATTGTGCTGTAAACCTTGGGATGCATGTGCCCCTTTGAAACAGCACACCTGTCCCTAGGATAAATACCTAGTAGTGCAATTGCCGTTGTAGAGTAGTTTGGGCTTCATTTTTTTTTTTAAGTTTATTTATTTTGAAAGAGAAAGTAAGAGGGAAGAAGCAGGGGAGGGGCAGAGAGAGAGAGGGAGAGAGAGGATCCCAAGCAGGGTCCATGTTGTCAGCCTGACGCGGGGCTCGAACCCACGAACTGCGAGATCATGACCTGAGCTGAAGTCGGAACTTAACCAACAGCCACCCAGGCGCCCCTTGGCCCCACCTTCTTGCTCTTGACCTTCTGGGGAGAAGCTCGGGAATCTGGGGTCTCTTTTCCCTGCTCCTTGCTGGGGTGGGGGCAGGGTGTTGGGTTCACAAGCTCCTTCTCCTGAGTGTGCATACAAACAGGATATGTTAATTGTGAAAACACTTAGCAGGCTCTCAGCCCTGTGAGCTGCTAATTGAGCAACATGGAATTTTCACTCTCTGTTTTCCTTCAATTAGTGTGAATCCCTCAGGTAGGATGTCTCCAAGCAAGGTTAGTTTTCCCAGGAAATCCTCCGAGGAAGCAGTAGGGGGCAGCGAGCGGCCAGATCTAGCTGGGAGGACTCGGGATGCAGCCCAGCATTCCGGAATGTTCACTGTGTCTGTGTGCTTTGCCCCCAGTGTGTTTCTGGACGACTTTCTTGCCACTGGGAGGGGCGAGCAGGTCCCGCAGCTGGAGTTCGAGCAGCTGCCCTTCAGCCACCCGCTCTTCATCATGTTTTCGTCCGGCACGACTGGAGCGCCCAAGTGCATGGTGCACTCCGCCGGGGTACGTCTCTCCCGCCATCCGAATGCTCTGCTGAGGGCTCCCGGCTGCAGGAAGCGGGCATCCGGGTCTGCGCCCCAAACCACCACCCCAGCCAGCCTGCACCCCTTCCCTGGAGACTCCAGCATGTGGCCCCTCTTTGAGTCAGGGGGCAGCGTGGAGATTTGGGACTGAGCCCAGGCATCTGGCGCTGCTGTTCCCAGCGCTGCTGTTCCAGGCGCTGCGGTGTGCCTGTCTCCACGGTGACAGGTGTGGAGGCTGCAGTGCCTCTGAGGTGGGGGGGTGCGCTGGGCGAGCCCCTGACGTGCAGCTGTGGGTGGGATGGGCCTTGCCTGCGGCTTGGACGGAGTGAGGCAGAGCAGGAGGGCAGCTCCGAGCACATCACGGGTCACGAGGGATGCTGGTGGTGTCGCCTGACCCTGTTGTGTTAGCGCGTGCATGCGCCCGGTGCCGCAGTGGAGCAGCTGACCGCGGCCGTGGTCAGGCACCGAGAGCCCTGGGTTAGGTTTTAAAGCGCCGTGAGCGCAGGAAAGCTCGCCCGCCATAGTCATCAGCTCGCACTGCCGTGGCGAAGGACCGCGGGCCGGCGCTCAGACAGGCGAGCTCTGCTTCCCTCTCACAGTTCCGGGGCTGGAAGTCAGATCAAGGGGGCCTGGGGCTGGGGCCGCCTTCTCACTATGTCCTCGCCTGGCCTTCCCTCTGTGCACGTGGCTCTGGGGGCTCATTCCTGCCCACGCTTCCTCTCTGTGAAGATGTCCATCTGCCTGGATCAGGACCTGCTGCAGTGGCCTCTCCAACTTCTTCGCCTCTTCCAACACCCCATCTCCAAATGTGGTCACACTCGAGGTCCTGGGCCTTAGGGCTTCAGCATGTGACTCTGGGGACACACAGCTCAGCTCACAGCACGCACTTCTCATTTTCCTGTTTATTCCATCGAAAGTCCAACCATGTTAAAGCACCTGAAATAATGCTTTCCCACCAAGCATGAGATTTCATCCATATACGTTAGTGACTTCAACCTTTTGTGCTTGAAACGATGCCAAGCCTGTGGAATAGGTGCAGGGTGAGGAGAGAGCGGGCGCAGGGGTGAGGGGAGCGGTGCAGGGGTGAGGAGCACGGTGGGCTCCACGGGCATGTCAGCCAGACGCCACCATCATTAACATCCTCAGCATCCGTTCTTAATGTTTTCTTGAAAGACTCCTTTGCCTTGCTTCTCTCTCTTTCTGAAGACACACACACACACACACACACGCACACGTCATTTTTCTTTAGCTTCTTGCTGACCCCCTTGAGAATAAACTGGGGAGTCCTGGCCCTTTACCCCGGGTACCTGAGCGCACGCCTCCCGAGAACGAGAGCTTCTCTCACAAAACCCTCGTACGTTCATGACGGTCAGGAAAGTCCGCGTCGATGCGATGCCGTCACCTGATGCGTGGTCCATGTTCGGATCTCCACTGTCCCCACGACACCCTCCTCGGCCTCCTGCTGTCACGCCTCTGGGGTCCTTCACCTCTCAGGACACGGGCGTTTTTGGAGCCCCAGCTCCTGGTCTGGCAGCATGGCGCTCTGGTTCATCGGGTGCTTCCCGCTGCTTAGGTCGGGGCTGTGCCTTCCGGAAGGGGTGTTCAGGGGGAAACTGATGTGAGTTTATTTCATGATTGTTGTCTAAGCGGGTCACTCTCCCGAGGCACGGTTCCTTGGTACGTTTGGTACTTTTCTGTGACTCTGACCCCTCCTGGCCTCATCTCCTACCGCGCCCCTGGCCTTGACGGGGCGCTTCTTTCTGACTCAGTCCCCACCTGGAACTGAGAGCCCTCCTGGGCTGGTCTCGGGGGCTCCGTGCAGGGTGCTCGTCCCCTGCTTCCGGCAGCCCTGGGCCTCTCGCCTGGCCGGTCCCACAGCGTCTGTCTGGACCCGCTTCCCAGCTTCTCCCTCCGTTGGCCTGGCCTGCAGGGAGCACAAAAGCCCTCGGCCTCCCGGTCAGACCTGTTGCGGCCGCCTTTTCTCCCGGTGCTCAGGAGAAGGGGGTTATTCAAGACGAAGTGTCCTGTTCGCAAACCCCTTTGCAGCCTTTGCCTGACAAGATGGAGGCGTTTGAGGATCAAATATAAAGTTTCTGCTCTGCTAGTGCATTTGGCTTTTACAGATGTTCCCTCTGCCTAGGAGCAGTTTGAATCTCTCCCGTACAAAGGGAACATTTACATTTGATCCTGCTAAAGCCTCTGAGGCTTTTCACAGAGCGCTTTCGTCAGGAGGCGGGGGAGTCCCAGCACCTTCATCACTACCTGGTTCTGAATTCGCTGGAGGTCTGATGGCAGGTTATGAAATAGAGCCTCCGAATAAACAGCAAGAGCCCCCTGTGACTGCTCAGGAAACCGCAGGGCGGAGGGAGGGGGGCGTCCAGGGCCCCGAGGCTTTGTTTCTAGAAGTAACCCTGGCCCAACAGAGTTGAGTTGCCTTTTTGTAATTGGGAGTTGACCTTGTTCAAGCCGTCCCAGTTTGTTAGATCAAGTCGGGAGATGTGTGCCGTGGCCACTGGAATCCCATCTTCCTGGAGCGCGGAGCCCTGGTGCGCCTGGTCCAGGCCCGTTGGCTAGCGCTGGAGGGAGCGGTTTTAGAAACCCTGTAGACAAGGGTGGGGGTGCGTGGCAAAACAGCGGGCATTTTAGGAACAACTGAAATGTCTGACTGTGCTTTTATTTTTAGTGCTTTTTGCATAGCGAATGTCACTTTTTTGGGAGAGGAACATAAAAACGTATTCGATATAATATAGCTTGCTCGTAAAATCATGACGCCTGGTATATTTAGAGGATGGAAAAATCAGGAGCAATTCTGCTTCTCTCTTCACTGGGCTCTTGCCTCTCCGGAGCAGGGAGGAAGCCTGTTTTCAGGAGTTGTGTCCACAGGCGGCTTGGATGCAGCGGGACGGAGGGCACGGCGTGGGAACCGTCCCCTGGGGTTCGTGGGGGTGCTGTTCCCGGTGTGCAGGCTGGTGGTTTGCTGAGTCCACCACAAGAGGCCCCAGACTCAGCCATAAATATCTGAAGATTGACAGCAGAACCATTGCTGTGCATCAGGAGTCATTGAGACAGATGCTCGAGCAAGAGGTGAAGCCAGGTGTGCTTTGTGCCTCCTGAGAAGGGGAGATCGGGCCCAGCGGACACACACACGGCTGTAAACAGGCCAGGCTCGAAGCCGACTGCGGAGGAGACGTACAGGCCTAAATTAAATCCCAGTTTTACTTTATTTTTCAAAAATAATTTTTTCTTAATGATTATCATTATCATTTTATGTTTTATTTATTTCTGAGAGAGAGACAGCATGAATAGGGGAGGGTCAGAGAGAGAGAGATACAGAATCTGAACCAGGCTCCAGGCTGTGAGCTGGCAGTCAGCACAGAGCCCGACGCGGGGCTCGAACCCATGAGCCATGAGATCATGACCTGAGCCAAAGTCAGACGCTTCACCGACTGAGCTACCCAGGCGCCCCAATGATTATTGTTTTTTTTTAATTAATTTTTTAAATGTTTTATTTTTGAGAGTGAGATAGAGACAATATGAGCAGGGGAGGGTCAGAGAGAGAGGGAGATACAGAATCCAAAACAGGCTCCAGGCTCTGAGCTAGTTGTCAGCACAGAGCCCGATGCGGGCCTTGAACCCACGAACCGTGAGATCACGACCTGAGCCGAAGTCAGACGCTTAACTGACTGAGCCATCCAGGTGCCCCTGATTATTGTTTTTTTGAAAAGAGAGACAGCATGAGCAGGGGAGGGGCAGAGAGAGAGGGAGACACAGAATCAGAAGCTGCTCCAGGCTCTGAGCTGTCCGCACAGAGCTCAAAATGGCACTCGAACTCCCCAACCATCATGACCTGAGCTGAACTTGGATGCTTAACTGACTGAGCCACCCAGGCGCCGCATCTTATTTTTCAGGTTTTAGTTATTTATTTTGAGAGAGAGAGAGTGGACAGAGATGGAGAGGGAGAGAATCCCAAGCAGGCTCCACACCATCAGCATAGAGCATAGAGCCTGACATGGGGCTTGAACCCACGAACCGTGAGATCATGACCTGAACTGAAATCAAGAGTTGGATGCTCAACTGACTGAGTCCCCCAGGTGCTCTGAATGCCAATGTTAAGTAAACAGGAGGGGGATTTGCACAGGCTGCTGTCAGGGAGGCCCTGACCCCGTCTGCAGATCTGCTGTGGGAATGTTTCGTGCTGGCTAGGAGAGCTCCTGAGGTGGCTGTCATCCCCCAGCAGGTGCCACCCACTCTGAGGAAGAGCAGTGTGTCCTGCAACTTTGCCCAGATGTGCCTGACCCCTGGGTGGGGGGCTGTCCCCGACCCGCATGATGCATGCTGGATAAAGCCACCGGAGACCAGCTTCAGGAGTCTGTATGTGGCCTTGGAGACCCTTAGAAGGGGCCTGTCACCACCCCCCCCCCCCCGCAACCGAAGCCTTTGCTCTGCGGCTGCCCAGCCCCCGGGTGGCAGAGGTCCCTCTGCTTCTCGAGGGCCTGGCGATGGGCACCACTCCGGACATTCTCTGAAATTTGAGCTCTGGCTCTTGATCTGGAGAATTTGTTAGGAGGAGGGTATCTGCTGAGCTTTGGATGGGATCAGCTCCCCTTCCTGGCTCATTTCTACTTCTCTTGGATGCAGAGCAGGTCAGTCGTAAAGGCTGCTTGTGATAGTGGGTCCTTGCTTCTGCCTCGATAGTCCCTAAACAACGGGGGCCCGTTGACGTCAGCAGGTGCTCCTACCTGGGACCAGACTGAAGTGCGGGGCAGCCCTCTTCAGGGGCCTCCGAGGGCAGTGCCCCCTGGGGCCTGGGGTTGCGCGTTAGAGCCGTGCAGAACGGTAGCACCAAGGCCGGGAGAGAGGGAGTGGCCGCTGCAGGGCCCCTTGTGCGGCCGTCTGTCCGGTGCTCCCTTTCCCGCGGCTGGCCGGACAGGCAGGGCAGGTCTGGGACGCGGGGGCGTGGGCAGAGGGGCATCACAAGCCGGAGGTCAGACACAAGGAAGCTCGCTGTGCTCCGAGAAAGAGCTCCGAGGCACGTTATGTGGAGAAAGCAAAGTGCAGGCCAACACGTCCCAATAAGGAAAGCAGCCTAAAGGACCATACGCCACTGGGCCAGAGAGGACCGGGAAACAGACACGGGGAGCGGGTGTCCTGGGGCCACACGTCCTGCCCGTTACGTGTTCACCGTTACACACTCACGTGGACGTAACGGACCGTGCACAGAGGTTGGGACGTCTGACTGCACCTTTGGGCCGCAAGCAGGGTCTCATGCTCTCCCTCAGCCACGGGTCGCGTGGGCTCTGGCCCTAGGCTCCCCAAGTGTCCCTGCCAAGGTCACCTGGCCGGCCCGTGCCCCGTTCTGGAGCGGCGCGTCGTCACACTGAGCTTCTGTTCTTTCTGCTGGTGTCTTTGACTTGGCCTCTCCTCTCCTCCCCGCTGGGGTTGGGGTCCCACGGTGCCCCCCATCTCTCCGGTGGACTGCTTCCTCCGGGCAATGGGCGGGAGATGGGCTTCTCCCCGGGGATCTGCATCTGTGCCCTCTGGCCTCTGCGTGTGGGCGCCTGGCTCACACCTGTCTCCCGCCTCCCCAGGGCACCCTCATCCAGCACCTGAAGGAGCACATCCTCCACGGCAACATGGGCAGCAGCGACGTCCTCCTGTATTACACCACGGTGAGTGTGCCCGGGGCGCCAGGGTGGGTGTGCATGCACCACGGTGAGTGTGCATAGACCACGGTGAGTGTGCCCGGGGCGCCAGGGTGGGTGTGCATGCACCACAGTGAGTGTGCACACACCATGGTGAGTGTGCCCGGGGCACCAGGATGGGTGTGCATACACCACGGTGAGTGTGCATATACCACGGTGAGTGTGCCCGGGGCACCAGGGCGGGTGTGTGGACACCACGGTGAGTGCACGTGGAAGCCCAGCCCAGCAGTGTGGATGGAGTGTCGTGTTTGAATGGCAGGGAGACCCCGGTGGCTTCCCAGCGTCCAACTCCGCGGCCTCCCCAGAACACGTGGTTTAAAACGACAGGGCTTTGCGTCGAGAGGAGGTGCCCAGAGCATTGCACGTCTGGAGCAGTTCTGCCAGGCGCTTTCACCATCCCTGGAAGCGTCCTGCCCATGAGGGACAGGCAGTTGGCTTGTCCTGCGGAGCCAGGCTCGCCTGTCACTTACTGACCCACGTTAGTAGTTTCTTGGGACAGTGAGGCGGTTGGGCCATGTGCCGCGTGCTCTGCCGGCCGTGGTTTCTGGAGACAAGGAACTACAGATAGAAAAGCCATGTTAAAAGGCAGCTCAAGTAACTTGAGATTTTTGTGTGGCCCTGGTGGTGCCGGGGGGAGGGATGGGTGGCTCTGGGGCCTTGCTGAGGCTGTGCGCTGTCCTGTCTTCCGTGTCTGGGCTTTTCTTCTGGGCGTCCTGGAGAGCTACTCGGGGCACCTCGTGGCCACCCAGTCCCCCTGTGGCTGTGCCATGTGCTAGCTTTGGGGTGCACACGGCCCCCGCTCCTGGGTGTGGATGGGGCTGTGCTGTGTGTTAGCTCTGGGTGTGTGCACCGCCCCCTGCTCCTGGGTGTGGATGGGGCTGTGCCATGTGCTAGCTCCGGGGTGCACACAGCCCCTGCTCCTGGGTGTGGATGGGGCTGTGCTGTGTGCTAGCTCCGGGGTGCACACAGCCCCTGCTCCTGGGTGTGGATGTGGCTGTGCTGTGTGCTAGCTCTGGGGGTGCACACAGCCCCCACTGTTGGGTGTGGATGGGGCTGTGCCATGTGCTAGCTCCGGGGGTGCAAATGGCCCCTGCTTCTGGGTGTGGATGGGGCTGTGCCGTGTGCTAGCTCTGGGAGTGCACATGGCTCCCGCTCCTGGGCGTGGATGGGGCTGTGCCGTGTGCTAGCTCAGGGTGTGTGCACTGCTCCCCCCGTCCCCCGCTCCTGGGCGTGGATGGGGTTATGCTGTGCACCCCATGCTGGCTCGTCTCACAGTTCAGCTCATCTCAGACACCTGTCTGCGTCCACCCAGCCGTCTTTCCTGTCAGCGGCCGCAGCAGGCAGCCGCCCGAGTGCAAACATCGGCTGTGGGTTCGTGGACTCGCTGTGGTGTGTTCCATAGGACTTGTGCACGTGTGGGACCACGTTTGCATTGCTGTCCGTCTCCTGTCGTCCCCGCAAAGGCTGTCCACACGTTCTTTGACCCCTCTTAGCACACACGCGTGCGTGGATCTGATCTGCGTGGTCAGCTCTTGGCGTGGAATTCTTGGGGCGCGGCGCCCTGGAAGGGCGATTTCACCACCTGAAAGGGGCCGATTTCACCAGCTGTTGGCTCAGCTCCCGGAGGGTCTCTGGGGATGTGAGAAGCTGAATGTAGAGGTGCGGGCGGCGGGCCGGGCACTCAGTGACGCCGTGCACTTCCTTCCAGGTCGGCTGGATGATGTGGAACTGGATGGTGTCTGCTCTGGCCACGGGAGCCGCCCTCGTCTTGTACGACGGCTCCCCCTTGGTGCCCACGCCCAACGTGCTCTGGGACCTGGTTGACCGGATAGGGTAGGTACCCGAGACACCGTGCCGGCTGCAGGGCCACCCTGCTGTCACCCGCTGTGGGGGAGGTGCCTTCCTCAGGGTGCTTGGTGCCTCTCGGGGGGTGAGGGGGCCGTGGAGGTGGAAGTGGCCGCGAGGCCGGGAAGGGCAGGTGGTCCTGACAGGAGCCTGCCCAGGAGCTGGGGAGGCTGCGTGTGGAGCCGGGGGGCCACCCCCAGTTCCGGGAGGGGCTCTGAGACGTCAGGGTATCGGGAGAGGGAACGGGATCCTGTTTCTAGAACTCTGGGATCCAGGAACTGGCAGAAGAGCTCACGTGGGAGGGAGATGGGGCCACGGGGCCAGCGAGGGTCTCGGGGCTCCTCCAGCTCAAGGCGGAGGTGGAGTGTGAAGCCGGTGGCTCAGGGGACCGTGTGCACAGGTCCAGGAAGGGCAGGCTCAGGGCCCAGCACCCGGGCACTCGCGGGGTCCGGGCTTCCCACCACCGGCCTTCTGGGCCCGATGGCGAGAGGAGAGCCCTGCCTCTGTCAGCTGTCCCGCGGCGCCGGGCCGCCGTCCCCTGGGTCCCCTCGGCTCGTCACAGGATGCTCCGAGATGCTCTTGCAGATGCTGCCTGAGGGGGTGTGTCCTCCATGCAGTCCCGCCAGCGGCCCGTTCCGTGGTCGGGCACCAAGCGGGAGTCCTGAGAGCAGGGGCAGAGCCCGGGGAAGGACGCGGGGCCCCTCTATCTCCTGATCCCCCTGCCCGTGGTCCCCGCGGGAAACGGTCGGGAGGCCATGTGGGAGGGCTCTCTCTGCTAACGGATGAATCGTGGCCGGCTGAGGCTCCCTCACCACTGCGCCCCATGGTCCCCGTTGGCCTAACGATCGTGGTTCCAGGGGCGCGAACACAGAACGAGCAGACCCCGGGGCCGGAAGCAGCCTGCTCTGCAGCGAGCTCATTACCTTAAGTCTGAACCTGTTCGCGGCGGGGGCCCGAAGGAGCCACTAACGTTTCTACCTCCTTGGCCATTAATATTTCAGATACACCTTCCCGGCCTGGGTAATATTCAAATCCTGACATTTGGCTCATGGTGTTGTAAGGAAGGTTATTTCCTAATGAGACTGTTTTCCGAAGAAAGGTTAATCGAATCTCTGGGAATGTAAATGGTTTAAGAGCTTTATCCTTAATACCTGTGAACCAGGCTCCAGGTGGGGACACGTTCTGGGGGGTGTGTGTGTGAGAGAAGGAGGGACAGAAAATGTGCGTTCCTGGGACTCGGTGCTAAAGAGTTTGAGGGATGAAGAGCCTAGGAAACCCCAGCTCTGTGTGTGTCAGTGTAAGTGCATGTGTGTATGTGTGCACAGGCATGATTGTGCAAGAGAGTGTGTGCACGTGTGCAAATGGTGAGCAACTATGTGGACGTACGTGAGCACGAGTGAGTGTGTGGTTGTGCCTGCGTGTGCATGTACATATGTCTGCGTGCACGTGGGTGTGCGTGTATGTGCGTGCATGAGTGTGTGCATGCGCGTCTTGAGCGCTCACAGGTCTGTGGTCTGGGCTGACGTGGTAGGCACATCTTGGTTCCCCTGTTGGCTCGTGGCCCACATGCTGCCAGAGACGTGGCCTTGGCCGTCTGCACGGCCGCCCTGGCCCGGCTGGGAGAGCTCACCCGCCAAGTTCACGGAGGCTGGTGCGGCCACGCGGCTTGCGCAGGAGCCGAGGGGAGGGGCACTTGTGAGGACCTCAGGCCTCCATTGCCTGCTCCGGCCACCAGCGGCCATCGAAAGAGGGGTGCAGGTCAGGGGAGGCAGGACACCCTTGTCTGTGCTTCGCCCGCCTGCTGAAGATTAAAACTGAGTTGCACGTGGTCACGTCAAATCCTGTTGGTTTGCGGGAGGAGCTGTGGCCCTTCAGGGCGGGCGGACGCAGGACCTCACAGGGCCGTTTCAGGGCCTTTGGTTTTTAAGTAACGTCAGTAAACATAGAGATGGAACCTCCATGGATGAATAATGTGTCTGTGCATAGACTCACTACCGTAGATGACAACAGCGTTTATTGTGTAGGCTCAGACAAGCTTCTTTTAAAAGATGAATTTTTGTCATTTCAGGTGTATTTCTGGGCTCTGGGAGTCTGGCTTGGGGAATTCTCGGGTTAGCATTGGGGCAGAAGTCTGGGGTCTTCTGTCCAGGCTTTGCCAGTAATTGGGCCAGCATCAGAGCCACCCAAATTACCCCGTGTCATGTGTCTCTGGGTACGAGACGTCCAGGTAGAGTGTGTGGTGGGCTGACAAGCTCACCTTGCAAAGCGAACTTGTATCACTTGCACCCCCTGCATGTATCTGGGCGTGTGCTCTGTGCTGCAGCCCCTGCTGGGCCCCAGGGTGCGCCCAGCAGTGGTGGAGGTGGACAGGTCCCTGCCCCCGAATGGGGGAAGAAGCAGAGAGAAAGAAGGGCTGTTAGTGCCCTGGGGTCAGGGAGACCCTCGGAGGCAAGGGCACAGGGGCTGAGCCTGGAGTCTCCATCCTGTGGAGGGGACACGATGCGTGTGCAGGCAGAGGGAATACGCGAGCCTGGGCCCTGAATGGGACTGAGACGGGTGTGCCGGGGGAGGGGGCCCTTGTGGCCTGGACCTGAAGTCGATATGGGGGTAGCCGGGGGGTGGGGGGAGCATCTTGATTTTATGGCCGCCTTTGGCCAAAAAAGGGAAAATATTCCGTAATCGGGAGGGTAGTGGGTTGATGTGCGTGTGGGTCATTATCTTACATAGAACCTCGCATTAAGGGCACTCAGGGCTGTGGGCATGTTGGAGTCCGCCTGAGGACCCGTCTGTGCTGTCCCCTGATGGTAAACTCGGTGTCATGACTCACCCTCAACTCAGTAGCGAGTATCAGTTCAGCCCAGGAACATGACGTGTCTTGGATTTTGCAAACTTGTGAGAAACGAGTGACTAATTTCACAAAGCTCTGCTGCACGAATGTGCCTCACGAGGGTGTCTTCTTTCCCTCCCGTGCCCTCAGCATCACCATCCTTGGGACGGGCGCCAAGTGGCTGGCTGTGCTTGAAGAGAGAAAGCTGAAGCCAAGTAAGTGTGCCTCTCGGAGCAGCTGGCCCATCCCGGTCTCGCCGGCCGGGGGACTGGGCACCGCTCCGCTACCCGTTTGCTGTGCGCAGCCGGGCTACAGACGTCGGGTTTAGTTTTGATCTTTCTGTGGTCCTTCGCCCTAGTGGAAACCCACAGTCTGCAGACGCTTCATACGATCCTGTCCACCGGCTCCCCCCTGAAAGCCCAGAGCTATGACTACGTCTACAAGTGCATCAAGAGCAGTGTCCTCCTGGGCTCCATCTCAGGTACGCGGCCCTCGGGTGCTGCAGGAGGGCGTCCTGGAGGAGGCGGGAAGGGGCACGAGTGGCCCGGCCCCCGCCAGCGCGCACAGCCTCCCACCCGGCGAGGCCCGCCTCTGCGCACGCCAGCAGGTACTGAACCACTGCCCCTGGGGGAGATTACACACCTACGTGTCTCACGTCAGTTACCGTCTTACATTCCCAAAACAGCTTTTTCTGGTAGATTCTGTTTTCTTTACCTTACAAAAGAGAAAACGAGGGTCAGAAGCGTTGACCGACTTGCCGCAGCCGCCCCGGTATTGGGGACACAGGGGAGGGACTCAGACCCAGAGCAGCCGCCACACAGCCCGAGCTCCTGCCCTTGCGGCCTCTGGTCCCCGCGGTACCGGGAGCTGACGCCAGAGGGCAGGGCGCTGGGAGCGTGCGTGTCCGGCATCTCGGGATTTCCACCGTCGTGTTCTCAGGTGACCTTGAAGGCACCCTGAGCATTGATTTTGGGGTCGGGTAGGAGAATTAGGACAGCTGTAACATTGTTGATGTTCGTGAAAAGCCGGAAATTACCCATGTGGTTGGTAGAAGGGGATTAAATTAACGGGATCGTTTATGGTGGATCCTTCATTTTTGCAGCTGTTAGAAGGGACATGATAATAATTTTTGTTTAGACGGAAACATGTTTATTTACAAGGAAAGCGGCTTGTGATGGGTTAGAGGATCAGACCCAGAGTTATCTGGTCACCTTTGTGGACCAAAGAAAGGCCCGTGCAGGGGCGTGTGTGCCCGTGTGTGCACGTGGCTGTTGGGATTTCAAGTGGCCTTTTTTCTCCTCGCTTTTCTCCTAACACAAAGTTCAGTGAAGATAATTGGTATATGTGGCCAAATATTCAGAATCCAAAAGGAAACAGGGTGGTGACCCCCCCAGCCCCACCCCGTCTTCTTCCCCAAGGAAGCGGGTGCCGGTTTCTGTCGAGGCCGTCTGTCTGTGCATGGGAGGGCAGCATGTGTCGGGGAGGGGGACATTTAATGTAGGGTTCACACGGTCCCATATTTCCCCCTTAACGGTGTGACCTGGGGTTCATTCTCCCGCAGCTCATCCAAATCTTTAGATGGCCGTAATTTGGTTTTCTGAGAACACATCTCTGGAAGATGCCATGTGATTTGCTGTCCCTGCCAGCCCTCCACTTTCTAGCTGGACCCTTGGCCCGAGGCAGGGTGTCTTGGGCTGTTCGGGAGGGCAGAGGTCCCGCCAGCACCTGAGAGTGGACTTGAGACCACGTTTTCCCCTCCGGGCCTCAGTTTGCCTCCCTTACAAGGAGTGGACGGTGGCGTGTGGTCTCCAGGGGCCACGTGGGCGGATGTGCCAGGGCTCTGGTCCTTCCTCCAGTGGGGTCCTCAGCCCCATGATAGGCGACCTCCACACATGTCCCCTGCCCACGTGTCACCTGGTGGGATGCCGTGAGGCCTTGAGACAACCGCTGTGTCCTGAGATAAGACGGCCCTCAAGGTGCTGGGGGGAATGCAGGCCCAGGGTAGATGAGGCGCCCCTGTTTGTGTGAGCGGGTCGTCCGTGCAGAGGGCCCCGGGCACTCCCGTCTGCTCCTCACCCTCCTGGGAGTTTTGGGTCTTGCGCCATCTACGTCCCCTGGTTTGTAGAAGCTTCGGGAAGTGGATTTCTGCTGAGCAATGCAGTGACATCCTAACGGCGGCACGTTCCGGCTCTGAGCCTCTCAGCGCCGCGCCGGTGCTGGGGGTGTCACGGCGTCACCTGGGAGCATCTGGTGCTCACCTGGGGACAGCGCTGGCACCTGCCTGGGGCGCTGAGACGAATGTGACCCTCGTTGTCACAGGGAGCCGGCGAGGGGACGCTTGTCGGCAGCTGGCTTCGGGGTTCCTGCCCTTCTCTCTCCATGGCTCTCGGGGTCAGAATCCCTTTCGAGCTGCTTCCTGAAGCTGGGCTGTTCCCCATCACACGCTCTCTCGTGGGAGACCCACACTGCACGGACCTTGGGTTTCTGTCCTTTCAGCGGCCGTGTGCCGTGGGTCTAATGGACGGAGCCTCCGTTTTCCCTGAGCCCGAGGCTTGAATTGTGCGGCGACCACGAGAGGTCATTTATTTTGTGTGTCCTGCGGCTGGAAGCGTCGGTCAAAGAATAAACCACCCAGACACGGGCCGCGAGCGGCAGTTCCGTGTCTTCCTTCAGAGGCTGGAACCATCTGGGGCTTGTCTGTATTTACCTCAAGAAAGATGGGTCTCCCTCGTGGGGTTCTCCCCGATAACACACACGGCCGTTTGTCCCCGTCTTCTGAACATGCATCTCCTTCTGTCGTGTCTGCAGGTGGCACCGACATCGTGTCCTGCTTCGTGGGCCAGAACTTTTCTGTTCCTGTGTACCGAGGGGAGATCCAGGCCCGGAACCTGGGCATGGCCGTGGAGGCCTGGAGCGAGGAAGGTGACGGCTCCCTGAACACCCTGCTCGCCTGTAGAGTGACGTAGCTTCTCGCCAGGCCAGCCCCAGCCCCCGTCAGCCGGCCTGCCCGGGACCAGAGTTGGGCGGGAGCATTGCGGGGAGCTGTTTGCTCAGGGACGCAGGACAGCAATGGTTCCCCCAGCAGCCAGATGTCGGAGCTGCTGCTGTGGCTGCCGGACGGCCTTGCTAGGCCGACACCCTCACCTTGATGAGGACCCAGTGAGGGACCTGGGGGTTGGCCTCTCTGAGAGATAGGCTTTTGCTTTGTAGCCTGTTAGTGGCCACTGGCTATAAATCAGCAAAGCCTGTTTGTGTCTCCAGTACCAGACAGGGCCTGGTGTGTGGTGTGTGCACTGTACAAGTTTGCACTGCAGCCACTGTTATTTTAACCTGGCGGAGTACGTGGGACGTTATGCCAGCCGCGTTTGAATGAGGGAGAGAGACAGACAGCAGCAGTGGTGGCTGCACCAGCTGCGAGCCGGGGGAGTGCAGGAAGGGTGTCTCCTAAGTTCACGGAGAAGGTTGCCAGAGACCTTTCTGAGGATCAGTTCTGATTTTCCGAAGAAGGCTTTTCCCTGGTGCTGCCTGGAGTCCTTGCTCACAAAAGTTCTCAGTTCTGTATGCTGTTTTCCTCCCCACCGTCCGAACCATTTCCCTTGGTACAGGCTGCTGCCACGTCCAGTAGCCTGGTCGGGAGGGAGATGTTCCTGGCAGAGAAACCGACGCTTCCAGAGGCACACAGTCACCCGTCCTCCTGTCCTCTATTTTGGGGGTGCTGTGGGGTGATGTGAGCTAGGCGAGGTTGAGGACACGCAATAACCCAGGGGCTTCTGTGGATGCACTGGGGCTGATGGGACCCCGTGATGCTTGCGGGTGCTCCCCGTGGTGTGTGTGGGTGCTCCCCGTGGTGTGTGGTGTGCGTGGGTGCTCCCCGCGGCGGCGTGGGTGGGTGCTCCCCGTGGTGTGGGGTGTGCACGGTGCTCCCATGGGGTGTGCAGGGAACAGCTGGGCACCGGAGGGAGACGGGGGCATCTTCAGGAGGAATGGTGGTGGTGATCGCACCCGGGAGATTAAAGCCCCGAGCAGCACGTAGCACAGAAGTGACTTCCCCCCTCGGCGCTGGGAGGGCACGGGGTGCTGGACACACGCAGACGGGGTGTTCACACGGCTTGGCGACACGCAGGACAGTGTCGGTGGAGTGAAAGTATTCACTCTGGTGTGGGAAAAGCGAATTACCTTTCCAAGAGCTGTTCGCAGGACGCGTCGGGAGGGAAGGTGCTCGGGGCGGGATGAGCTCGGCTCCCAGTGGGGTGGCGCTGACGTGAGCTGTGCGGGCTGTGGGTGGGCGTGTGGGTGGGGGCGGGGGAGTGCCAGGGCGTGGCTGCCGTGTGTGCTCAGGCGGCGCCTGCTTCTCCCTGAGCCAGGCACGGCCGTGTGGGGCGAGAGCGGAGAGCTGGTGTGCACCAAGCCCATCCCCTGCCAGCCCACGCACTTCTGGAACGACGAGAACGGGAGCAAGTACCGGAAGGCCTACTTCTCCAAGTTCCCAGGTACGTGCCCGGGCTGCAGCCTCGGCCCCCGCCCTGCCTTCGACTCCGCGCCTGGGTGCGTCCCCTCCGCGTGCGCGGGAGCTTCCCGCCCCTTCACAGCCCCTTCCGCCAGTAGGGTGGCGGGAACGTCGGCTCAGAATCTTGTCACCTGCTTGAAGCCGTCCGGTGACACCGGCATCTGGGTATGGTTTATCCTTAACCGGCCCCTGTGCGCGTGGCCCCTGGGCCCCGGTCGCTGCTGCCGGGAGCTGGCCCGCGCCCCTGGGTGCCTGCGGGAGGGTGCGCTCGCTTACTGAGGGCTGCGCCAGCTTCCAGAGAGAGGACGTGTTCAGGCGGATTCTGGCTCGGGACTCTGCCGTCCTGCAGCACGCGCCCTCACCCGGTCCTGCAGCGCTGCGCCGGCGGGATGGCTTACGACCCGCTCCTCCCTCTCCCAGCCTGACACCCTTGCGGATCCTGTTCCGAGTGACGCCTTGCCCACAGCGGGGAGGTGTCCGTTCCGAGCTCTGCCGCCTGCCCCCCGTGCCTTGTTTCGTGGCCCGGCTGACCTGCTGCGTGGAGGAGCCGCAGCCCGGCAGACCCTGGGCCCCTGAGCGGTTTAGCCCAGGGACGCGCTTCGGTCTCTGGAGAGTGATCCGAGTTGCATTAGCCACGGCGGACAGCCGGGAAGGGCCGGGGCCGCCGGTGGCAGAGCGGCTCACGGAGCGCTCCCGCTCCCGTGCCCCGCGTGGCCCCGCGCGCTTGCACAGCCTGCGGGGGACCGCCGTCCTGGCACCGCCCCATCACTCGGGAGTCGTGGGGCCGGGCCCCACCTCGGATCCCGCCAGTGCGCGGCGGTCCACGCGGTGAGGGCGGTACGAAGAGCACGAATATGGAGACAGGTGTTCCTCAGGTGACCCCGGGGGCGAGGGCGGCGGCTTCTGTCTTAGAAACAGGCCAAGAGGAGTTGAAACACGGAGTCCCCTTCCCCTCAGGACAGAGTTTCTGATTCTCTTTAACGAATCTCCTCGTGTAGTCGGTTTTGTAAGCGGCTTCCTCAGATACTTCTCGGGAGTGGGTGCGGCATAGGGAGCAGCAGGCACAGAGGGCGGCGGCTAAGGTAACGGGACTCGGAAGCCGTGGCCCATGGAGGCATTGAACCTGCCGGCCTCTCCACGCCCCGGCGCTGGCGGATTCTTACACTGCCGCAGAACTGATGATTAAAGAAAACAGTTGGAAGGCAAGGTTGTCTTTTCTGTAGCAGGAAGCAGACACCATCAGGCCGGGAGAAAATGTAAGCAGGCAGCAGTATACCCAGGAAGTCAGTCAGTGAGAAGTGGTTCAGCACAGAGAGCGTAGTCGCTTCTGTGTTTGGAAAGGAAATCTACGTGTCTGTCTGTGAATAAACGTACGACAAAGGGCTGTCTGAGTGGGGGAATTAGGAGCCGCTTCGGTTTTCCTCATGACAACTAATAATTCTTAAAAGCCTAGTAAAAACGTAAATAGGAATTAAAAGCAGACTGAAGAAAGACGTAGATGGTGCTCATTCCACAGAGCAGTGACTTCAGCGCTGAGTTCCTTGGCAGCCAAGGCAAAAATGGAAACACACTGGGTACAGAGAAGTGCAGAGGACAAGTTGCACATGGGACCCTGGCCTGCCCGTGAGCTGACGAGACGTTGACCTAGATGGTACGGTCACGGCTCCGACTGCCCTCAGGCCTCATCAGCAGGAGTTCAAAGCAGAAGGAGGCCCGAGTCCTACCTTCTGGAGCCCTGGGTCCTGCAGTAAGAGAGAGCGTGTGCCTATGGACTTAACCATGATGGCGCATCCGTGTACGCGGGAAGCCTTGCTGCCGTTCTGTGACGTGCAAGAGCGCGTGCTCCATAAGGGGCTTCCTACGCTGGGTCTCCAGAGGGGAAAGGAGCAAGGCGGGTCTCCCCGTTCACGCTGGCGTGCTGGGCCCGGGGCACCATCGGTGACCTGGGGCAGAAGCAGAGCCAGTCTGCCACGCACACAGTGGGAGCTGGGGGCCCGCGGAGACCCGCGAGGAAGGCTGTGACTGCCTGGCACCAGGCCACCAGCCCCTTGTGAATTCTTCCTCCCGACTGCGTTTTGTATAAGGCGGAAGCATTTCTCCGCGTTTCTACAAGTGACTACTCCTTCAGGGTGCATTTGTGCCTTCCGATTTGTCCCCGTTTCCGGAGCCTTGCATTAATTATCAGACTCCTGGGACACCGGGGTCCCTGCTGGGCAGGACAGGCCCTGCTGTGTCTGCAGCTTTCCGAGACCCGGGACTGCGCCCCAAAGCTGGTGCCCTGAGCACCTAGCCCCTGTGCGCCTGCGGGCGCCCCACACACCACCTGCGGTCCCGGGATCTCTCCCTGTTGGTGGAGGTGACTGTTTTGCAAGTGGCGTGAGGAAGAGGAGTTCCTTCTTTAGCTTGCGGAGGACGGAGGAAGGACCTCGAGGCCGTCAGATAAATGAGCTCAGGGGTCCTTTGTTCTCAAACTGTCCCAAGAACCACGCTCCCTGCGGACGGACAGGCGTCCTGGCCTCCGTCTCGTCAGGAGCCCTAGTCCACGCTCCGGGCAGCGTGCAGTCGTGACCGTGAACAAGGGAGGGTGTAAGCAGAGGGTGCTGTTGGGGGGGCGCCTCCCGGGCAGCTGTGAGCCAAGCAGGTCAGCCCTCGAGTCCGGAAGCATCTCTAGGATGGGCCAGGGAGAGGTGCTCTCCGTGAGGATCCCGCAGCTGGTTTATTTGGCACCTTCCCGTTCGGGGCCGCAGGGGCCGCCTCGCTTCTGGAGGCCACGTGCCTCTGACTGTTCACACCGTCTGGCCTCCGTTTGTGTGGCTGGTCGAGAGTCACCGCATCTCCCCGAGGAGGCCTCTGGCTGGTTCAGCCGCTCCCGTGGCAGCCCCTCGGGAGGGCGTGGCCGAGGCTGGAGCCTTCATCCCCGGCGACACTAGCTTCGCTGCAGCCCAGGACCCCGCCGCACAGGGGCACGCAGCTGGCTGGGTTCGGGGTCACCTGTGACCCGCCTGCCCCCACCACCTTCCTCGTCCCCAGGTTCCACCGGCCAGTTAGCTCCGTCCACACACTGGTGCCTTAGCTCAGGCCTGCGTCGCTCAGACTGACGCGGGAGCCTCCCTGCTGCTCGGGCTGGTTTTCTCCTCCAAGAACGCCGACCCCTCCAGACCGGCTTTCTCAGCTGCCCCAGAGCATGCTGGCCTCCTGAGGCGTGGCCTGTGCTTCCACCCTTCACCCAGAGGGCCTCCCCTACCCCCGCCTCCACGCTCCCACTGACCTTGCCCGCCCTGCCCGCATCCTCACTGCCGGGCTCGTGCCCCCTGACTTCCCCGGGGTCCCTGTCATTGCCCGCAGGACTGCCGTTTCTCCCATGCTGGTGCGTGTGGGCTCCGGGGGCACGGGGCCCCCACCGGAAGGGGTGCTCCTGGGGCAGGGGCTGTTCACACTCCCCCCCCCCGGCTCCCCAGCCCTGTCCCTTCTGCCTTTCTGAGCCTCAGCTGCATCTGCTGACGAGAGTCACGTTGTGGAATCGTGGGCATCCTGTTACCGGCCTGCCTGCCGTGGGTGTCTGTCCGGGCAGCCAGCCGGGACCCCTTCTCCTCGGGGTGACCCGGCACCTCTGCCTCCCTGCAGGTGTCTGGGCGCACGGCGACTACTGCAGAATCAACCCCAAGACCGGGGGCATCATCATGCTGGGCCGGAGGTGAGGGTCCTCCAGAGACACCCCGGCGGGGGCGCGGCTGGGGGCGGGGCCGGGGCGCCCTGCGTCTGCTCCTGAGGGCTCCCGGCCTGATCCAGGGTGCCCCAGGGTAGGGGAGGAGCCCTGGGCGCAGGGTGTGGCCTGGCCAGCGTCCGCCCACGGGGCACAGGCCCTTTCAGGACAAGGGTGTGTGTGTGCATATTCGGCGCACGCCACACCTGCACAGGGGGGAGGGGACAGTGGGGGGACAGGTGTTTCCACACAAAGGGGACTCCCTTGTGGTCTGGCCTGGGGTTGAGAGAGAAGTGGCTGCTGGGGATAAAGGGCAGGGGAGGGAGCCTCCGTGAGGGGCTCAGGGTTGCCGTGTGGAAAGGGGGTGACGGCCCCCATCCCCGGACCCCGGGTGACGTGCCTCACTCAGGAGCCCCTCCGTGTTGGTGACCTTGTCTCTCTTTCCAGTGACGGCACGCTCAACCCCAACGGAGTGCGATTCGGCAGTTCGGAAATCTATAACATTGGTACGCATTTCCCCTTGCTCCTAAAATTTTTCTCAAGTAACCCCAGAAGGAAGGAAGGAAGGGGTGTCCTGGGGGGGCTCAGAGCCTGCTTTTCAAAGCCCCAACTTTTGGCACAACTCTGCCCCATTTGCCTCAGCTGTGAGAAGGGACATTTGTGAACATGTCCTTCTCTCCAGAACTTACCTCGTCCACGTTGCATGTACTCACCAGAACCCAGAGCGGTCACATACATTTTATGTGATAAATGTATGTGCTCCGATACATTTTATCTACACAGCGAGCTACCTTGGGTTGCTTAATTGTGTCTACTTTTTAGGGGTGAAGAGGCATAGAGAGGTTGTGTGATTGCTGGAGGTCACACAGCACCATTCAGGACACTAAACAAAGACAGCTGCACAGTCATCCGCGGCCTTTAAAATGCCCACCAAGGTCATAAAATCAGCCTCCCAAGCAGGTGCCGTCCTGCTGATGCCACATCGGGGTTGTTGGTGCAGCCGGGGCGGAGAAGTCATCCGTCTGCTTCCAGCTGTTGTTCCCCTGACCCGTGGAGTCCCCCCCACCCGTGGAGCCCCCCAACCCGCGGAGTCCCCCCCACCCGTGGAGTCCCCAGCATGGGGACTTGTTTCCTTTCTGTGTTTAAATTCATTGCTAGTTTTAAGCAAGTCAGGCCCGTGTTTGGCTTCTTGTAACCGTTCAGCTTAAGCTGCGGCTGTGACTCTGGCCAGTGATGGGCGGTCTGCTTGTCCCCCTGAGGGGCTCTTCCCCAGCAGGGGCCGGGGCATCAGGCTCAGGGGGCCGGTGCGAGCGTGAGCCTCTTCCCCTGTGCTTGCAGTGGAGGCCTTCGAGGAGGTGACGGACAGCCTCTGTGTCCCCCAGTACAACAGAGATGGGGAGGAGCGCGTCCTTCTGTTCCTGAAGATGGCGTCCGGCCACACCTTCGGTCCCGACCTGGTGAACAGCATCCGCAGCGCCATCCGCCACGGCCTGTCCGCACGCCACGTGCCCAGCATCATCCTGGAGACCAAGGGCATCCCGGTAGGTGCCCCGCCGGGCTCCTGGGCCCCCCCCCGGCAGCGCCGACCCCAGTGCCCCCCACACTGGGGGGCTCTCCCGACCAGCTTGGCCCCGCTTTATATCGTTTGTGCGCGTTGCCTGGCAACGCCATCTTCCCTTTCTCCCCCACCGTGTCTCTCTTTTTTTAACCCTTCCTCACTTGCATTTAAAGTAAATTGTGCTGAATACCTGTGTTGAGAGGGCAGGCGGGCCCAGCCCTGCACACCCACCTGGCTTCTCCCCGGTGCAGGCCTGGGGGGTTCTCAAAATTATTAATGAGAAAATTAATTTTAACTTTACAAAGAGCCGCTGGAGTGCTGTCGCTCTTGCCTTTTAATTTTGAGTCTTGCCTGTGGAAAGAAGATTTGAGTCTGTTTAGAGGCTTGTGGCCAGAAAGCTGCTCCCCCTTTCCACGTTGTTTAGGCTCTGAGTGGGGCAGGAGGCGTGCCCAGATGGGGTCTCAGTGTTCACTCGGACCGCTGACCAGGCGAATGTGTCCGTCGGCCCCCAGCAGAAAGTGCCGTGTGTGCGCACACGTGTGCACAGAGCACGCTGAATGCATAGATGAGCCGGGCTGTCTCAGAGGCCTGTGGAATAGCTGTTCACTGAGGGGGAGCCCAGCTGAAGCAGGGCCCTGGGGGGGCAGCCGAAGCAGAGCCCTAGAGTTGCCCTGAGCAGGGGTGCGTGTGTGAGGTACAGGCAGGGGCTGGGACTCCTTACACCGTCCGCACACGTCTTTCACATTTTGGTTAATGCACAGCTTGGGAGTCTGTCCATGTCTGTCTCTCCCGGTTGGTGGCTCCGATGGCTCCAGAGACAGTGGCTCTCGCGGGGATGGAAGGACTTCTTGAGTTAGTGACACTCACTGCCTTCTCCTAATGAGGGCCCAAGGCTTTCCTTCAGTCAACCAGTTCTGTGTGCCTCTGGAACATTCTGAAGTACTAGAGTTTGATCTTCCCCTTGGCTTTCTCTTATTGAGACAGAACGTGTGCCCTCCGCTGCCGGGAGGGTCATTCCCCAACTGTGCTTCTCATGAGAAGTCAGCTGGGACATGGGAAGTGGAGGCCGTGTCTCTGTCCTTGGCCTGGCGCCTGGGCTCTCTCTGCTCTCTATGCTCGGTTCCCAGGCGCGGTCTCCTCTGCTTGGGCTGGGGAGTCATTTCAAGGGTTTCTTGAGGCTTTTGAGGGCCCTGTATTTCCAGATCCCCGTGGCCTGAGCTGATGGATTGGGCTGTCGCTGTGTGTCACCAAACTGGGGCGGGGGGGCGTGACCCAGCCAAGGGGACTTGGGGCATCAGGGGCACGGCGGGGCTGGCAGCCACCGCGAGGCTGGGGGCACGGCTACCCCGACCCCGGCACATCTTTGTCCCGCTCACGGTGGCAAGGCCTGGCCTGTCCTGACAGGAGGCAGGTGACGTTTCCGTCAGGGAGGCCCGAGCCCGCCGTCTCTGCCTCCCGGCAGCCTCTTGCCAGAGGGAACAATAGCAGGATTTCTTCCGAAACGGAATGAGGTCTCCTCTGCTTTGTCAGCCGACGGAACATGTGAATTATTAGCTCCCCGGAGCTGCTCTTGGGGCTGCAGTGCACAGCTTACACGCACACGAAGCACGTGAAGCTTGCATTTCGGGGTGAGAGGGGCTGACGCCCAGGTGACAGGCAGCCCCCCGGAAGCCCGTGCCTGGGTCCTTAATTAGCTTACATGTCGCCTGAGTCTTTCAAGTGAATGAATTTTAATTACATCTCAGGTTAAAAAAATACAACAACAAAAAAACGGTGCCGGTGGAGGAGAGATCAGGGCCCAGGCAGTTTTACTAACGGGCTCTGTTCTCCTGCCTCCCGGCCCAGCGCCCGCACGGCCGCAAGACGCCTTTTGGGACCGCGGGCCGAACCCACCAGGCGTGGATTTTAGAGGGAGCTTTGAACATCTGGGAGGACTCTGGCCTAGACGAGGGGTTCCGAGGAAGGATTTGGGGAGGTTTGGGGAGGCTCGTGGGCGGAGCGCGCTGGCCAGTTGATCAGTGACGAGGCTGCAGGAAGCCAGCCGCTGCTCACACGGCAGCGACCGCTGGTCTGACGACACAGGGAGGTATAACCAAGGAAAGTTGGCAAAACCGAAATAGTCTAACAGTGAGTCCCGCGAGCCCTGCCTAAAGCCATGGGGCGGTGGGGGTAGGCACTAGCGCCCCTACTTCATGCTCTAGGGGATGGACCCGGTTTAAGGCATTGGCCCCCAGCTGCCCCATGGCTCCCGAGGTGGAGAGCCCCCTTCCGGGCACGCCTGCCGGGCAGCCGGGTCACCCTCCGTCGGGCTGCAGGTGGAGGGTCTTTCCCCGGGGCTCAGGCTCAGGTAACGATTGTGCCTGTCTTCTCCGCCCCCCTCCCCCGCCCCCGGCAGTATACCCTCAACGGCAAGAAAGTGGAAGTGGCCGTGAAGCAGATCATTGCCGGCAGAGCCGTGGAGCACCGCGGGGCCTTCTCGAACCCCGAGACCCTGGATCTGTACAGGGACATCCCCGAGCTGCAGGACTTCTGACCCGGGACCGGCTCGCGCTCTGCCACACGCTCCTGTGCGGGCTCTCGTGTGTCCCAGAAATAACCGGAGACGGACAGCCCTTGGGAAGCAGGTGTCCATGGGCTCGGGGAAGAGTCGTCCCTGCTCTTTTGGCTCTGGGGGGTGCCCGCGTCTTCCCAGAGCCCGTCCCGACCTCTGGGGCCGATGGGGCCGTTTGGCTGAGCGCGTGGCAGGGCTGGGAGGGTGTGTGCGTCTTCGAGCCGGTGTTCTCGCACGCGCCGCGGGAAGCTGAGCGGCGCACCTCCACCTGCGGCCCCTTTCGCTCTCCTAAGGTGTAAATCTGTGTGTTCTCCTGGCTCTGGGCGTCGTCGCTCAGGGCCTGTCATCCGCAGTTGCCCGTGAACTGTCATGCACAGCCGACCACTCCTGCGTGTCTGGGCGTCACACTCCGAGTACCCGTGGTCCTGGTGGGGCCGTGTGTCACACCTGCCGGCCCGCGCGGGTGCGCAGACGGAAGCTCCCTCTGGAGAACATGACGATTTAGTGCTTTCACAGGGTCTCTATTTCACGGACTTTGAACGGTTTAGCCACGTTGTAGCATTCGTTATCTGGTTTGCGGGGCGTTCGCGGAACCGGATGTCTCCTGTGGGGTGGTGGTGCTCTCAGGAAGTCGGCGGGCACCTGGGGGCCTCCCCAGGTGGAGCTGCGTGGCCTCGGGACACGGCCTCGCCGCGCCTCCACCCGGAGCTCTGGGGGCCTCGCGTCACAGCCACATGATCAGCAGTTGTGCATCGAGTCACGGGTGTCATGGCCTGGTGGTCGGGACGCACTTTTTAGTTCCGCACATTAATTGACTCCTGTAATCCTAACGTTCCTTTCTGTATTTTTAAACGCTGAGCACAATGAAAGCCTTTCTTGAATCCCTTTTTTTCTGGATTACAAAACACGGGGGAAAAAGTGCTGAGAATGTATGCAATAAACACACACATATATATATACGTATATATACACGCACATATACATGCACACGTGTGTCCACGTGCGGCATGCTGGCGTGTTTTCTGTGGGGGGTGTGCGGGCTCCGAGGTCCACATGCCGCTTGTGCTGAGGGACCAGCCGGGAGCCCCTCCCTGGGGGAGGTGTTCGGCCAAGTGGCTGGGCCTTCCCGGGCCCCTGGTGTTTAGCGCCCGTACCGGATCACCAGATGGCCAGCAAGGACTTCGCAGCGTGAAGTCGGCACCCCAGAGGAGGCCACTGTCCTTACTCGGGCTCCCCCCCCCCCTTCCAGGTGGCCAAGTGCCTGGACGACAGCACTTGTCATTGCAGGAGCTGCATGTCTGGCTGCATGTCACCGAATCTGGGCAGCCTTTTCTCCCGTCCCGGGCGCTGGAGGCAGGAGAGTGCCTGGGGCCGTGCGTGGCTGCAGGAGCCCCGCCCCCCTCCCGGCTCCCGTCCTGTTGTGGCAGGAAGAAGGAGGAAGTGACAGGAGGGCTGGGTGAGCCGCGGACAGCCCCACCCTCAGTCTGTCCCCTTCTAATCTGACAAACAGTGGGTTTTGTGGAGACCCCACCCCGTGGGCCACACAGCCACCCCTCGCTGCAAGGGAGTCTGGAAGTGTGAGCATTTTAAAGAGCACCTGCTACCTTTTTCCTAGTCATTTCCTGTGGCCGTGAGTCCACACACAGGTGCCACTGTGCTCCTCCTGCAGGCGCCCGGGAGACCTTGCCTTTTCCAGCCTCCAGAGGCTTCCTCGTCCTTGGCCGGTGGCTCCTCCCTCGGTCCCCAGAGCCTGTGGCAGCCCTAGCCTCCCCCCTCCACACAGAAGACCTCTGAGATTCCCGTGGCTCCCGTTGAATAATCCAGGATAATCTTCCTATTTTAACATCGACCAGTTAGGGAAGCCTGATTCCATGCGCAGCCTTAACTCCGCTGAGCACGGAACCTCGCATTTCCGCCCGGCACGTCTGGGGGCTCGGCCTGCCTGCCTCTGCCAACACGGCCAGGTCCTGCCACTGGGGACGACGGGCCAGTGGTCCCCACACCGTGTGACCGACCCCGGGCTGGGGGCGTCCTCCCCATGGGTCCATGGACCGGCCTCCCTGCCTCCCAGGACTCGGGCTGACCCCTTCGACCCCCTGTGCCCGAGGAGTCGTGCGGGCTGACCTGCTGTGCAGACTGCCCAGGCTGGCTGAGCCCATGCGTCCTTCTTAACAAGCCGCGCTGGACAACTTCATTAACGAGAGACAGATGGTCTGAGCGACAGCCATCGAGCGCCCGCGGCGCCCGACTCTCCAGGGATGTGCCTTGGCCCCGTGGCGTCCTGCGAGCACCTGCTGGCACCCCCCCCCCCCCCCGCAGCCATCTCCTCCTCCCTACTCCTCCTTGATCTCCACCATGCCTGTCCCCCCGCCCCGCCAGGAGCATGGGGCCTTCGCTGCCGCCTGGCCTGTGGGGGAGGGGACCTCCCCCAGCCTGTGAGCCCCCAAGCAGCTGTTCCTCCTCCGGCTCTGTCTGCCCACCTCTGGGAACTTTCTCTAGGGGGGCAGCCCCTTCTCACTCACACCGTGCCCACCCCTACCTCCTCGCCCCTGCAGACGATCCTAGAGATGTTGGAGCACCGTGTCGGGGTCCCTTGCTCTCTGACCCCTCCCCCTTTTGTGCCATGCCTCCTCTGCACTGGCCCCAAACCTATTCCTCTTGCTGTGGGCACCTGCCTGCTGGTCCCTGTCCCTGCGTTCCGAGCCTTTGGAGACCCCAGATTTGCTGCCTCATCTGGATCCCTGGCCCCTGGTGAGCCCCCAGTAAATGGCCTGAATCCCGCAAGGCTTGGGAGAGGTGTCTTCTTGGCCTCCTCACCACCATCATCATGGGCGTGTGCGGCCAGAAGAGACCGTCCCCTCGGGCTTCAAGGTCCCAGGGCCGTGTCTCATGGGGAATAAACTCCCTCTGAGGGCCCAGCCGTGTCCCCTAACTCGCGGCTTCTGCCGTCACAGAGAAAGTTGCACACAGGCTTACCGGGGATAAGTTGTGGTCGTTGGGGTGCAGGCTCATCTGTGATGAGTGCCTCCACATTTGGCTCAGTCAGAAAGAGTTTCCCCTGTGATATCTTTGAAGTAAAGGAAGGCGGCTGGGGGGGCTGGGTAGGTGGCTTGGCTTTGCAGGGTCACCCAAGTGACCCGAGTTCCTTCCGTCTGGTGGCCTGCCATCCCTGTGCAGCAGTCGTGTGCACGTGACCCCCGCCACAGCCCTGCCCAGTCTGCTTACGGCCCACGTGCACCCGGGTGCAGTGGGCTGGGCAGGTGTGCTCTGGCTGGGCCACACCTGGCCGGCTGCCGAGTCAGCGGTAGGTGCGTGCGTGCTTGTGTTTGTCTCTACATCTCTAAGGGAAACCGTAAGGTTCATGACACAAACTTGGTGGCTTTTATAAATTCTGGTCGTGTGTGCGCGTGCACGTGTGTGTGTATGCGTGGTTGTGTGTATGCAAATGTCCATATGTGCGGAAAGGCACGTATTTACACACGAGCACATGTATGCGTGTGAATGTGTGTGTGCTGACGCCACACCCTTGTCAAAACCCAGAACAGTAGGGCACACGACACATCAGATATTTCTATTTAAAAAATGTTTTTAACGTTTATTTATTTTTGAGGGAGAGCCAGCGTGCGAGCTGGGGAGGAGCAGAGAGAGAGGGAGACACAGGATCTGAAGCAGCTCCAGGCTCTGAGCTGTTGGCACAGAGCCTGACACGGGGCTTGAACCCATGAATTGTGAGATCATGACCTGAACTGAAGTCAGACGCTTAACCGACTAAGCCACCCACATGCCCCAGGTATTTCTGTTTTAACCCAGGGTGAGGGACACAAGCCTAGTGCCCACTCGTGGGCAGGACTATTCCCCCATCTCACCTGCCTTGTGCAACCGGCTGCTCATGGACACGCCACCTCAGCTGCGCCCTGAATGGTTTCCGGTTTGGGGACAGGCTTCTGTGTGCGTCACGTGGCTTTCCCTGGGTATTCTGCAGACCCAGGTACCAGGCACTGACTTCTTTCAGCCGGTGCGCCCTGTGTGTGTCCCCGGGGCTGGTGGCCACCAAGCGTGGTGAGCTTCTCGCGCCCTAGAGTGAGCGTGTCATTCTGGGTCCATGGTCAGCAAGGAAAGGAGACAAGGTCTGACCAGACACCAGGGAAGACGCCACTGTGAGAAGATGGGGGTCGGCCCCGGGGGCAGAGGAGAGCGAGCCTGTGCCGAGGTCCCGAGAAAGCAGGGTGCAGAGCCAAGCGGGAGAGGGGCTGCGGGGCAAACGTGGGGCGTGGGTGGTGTTCTGAGGGCCACTAGGAAGCCACGAGGATGTAGAGCCCAGCAGTAACCCTGGTGGATATGCCTTTAGAGGGGGGCGGGGAGGGGGCAGCGGGAAGGAAGGGTGGGAAGGGTCTGGATTGGGCGCCCGCTGGAGGGACTTCTACGGCCCCGGCGCTGCTTGCGCAGAAAACCCGAGAAAGATTCTGGTTCATCAAGCAAATAGGTGTTGAACACGTGGGTGGGACAGGCAGGGTCCGTGTTGGCTGCGGCTTTGATGAGCTGCTGCTCTTCCTCTCCGTGCCATAGCTGCCTTTACGTCGCTCCACAGCCTGCTGCCCTCTGGTCCCCGCGCCTTTGAGACTGTCGGAAGCAAATAAGTAAAGGCCTGTTGAGATGATGCTTAACAGACCTCACAGGCTAAGCACTGACTCCCCTGTCGTGGGTGGTCGTGTTGGAGCCCACCCTTGACCCTTGACTGTCACAGTGGTATGTGGATGGCCTCATGATTTCATTAGACGACTTCCAGGGTAGAGACCGTTGTTACTCAGCTCGTCATGTGCTGGAAGAGGTTCCAAACTTATTTATCTTGGATGCCCTTCCTGTTCGTCAGTCTACGTCCTTCCTTCCCTGACCCAGACGGCTGAGCCACAAGTCGGTGGGGGGGGAGGGTGTTGAGGAGAGTGAGCAGGTGTGGCTGTCAAGCAGCACCACACGGCTCGGATCTGGCTTTCGCTTTCTGGATCTGAGACTTTATCATTCTCGCATTACCACTGACCACATCCCTGCTTGGCGTGGTCCACTTCTTTGTGGTGTCCACTTCCTTTTTTGAACCATGACTCAGGATTGTGTTGGCTACAAGTAACAGGGACCCCACCCCGGACTGGCTCAAGCAAATAAAAAGCATGAGCTTGAAAATTCCAGCGCTAGGATTAGCTTCAGGTGTGGCTGGATCCAGGGGCTCAAGTGTTGTTGGGGTTCCCTGTCTCTACGTGTGAGCTTTGCCTTCCTCTGGGTTGACTGCAGTCTCCGGTGGCTTCTCCTCTAACAGTGGCAGCCTGGATACTAACGGCTCCAACCTGAGTTCCCATGTTGAAGGTCATTGGACCATTTAGATCACATGTGGTCAGGAGGAGAGCATGTGCTGATTGGCCAGTCCTGGGTCACATGATCCCTCGCAGGTGTGGGACCAGCTCTGTCGGTTACAGGAGCTGGGGTGGGGTTGGGCCAGGGTCCCGGAGGAGCATGTGGGCCTCCTTTCAGGAGTGGGGGGGTGGGCAGCCACCAGCCCCTCTGTTTCTTCTCATTGTTCACCGGTGCTGGCCCGCTGCCCTTCCCTCCCTCGCCCCTCCCTCCTGTCTCTCTGCTCCCCAGCCCTGGCCCGGCACCACGTGTCACCTAGAGAGTACGCTGTGGCCTGGTGACTCTTAGGATGGATTTCCAGATTGAGAAAATCGGGGCGGGAGGGAAGTGCTCTGTTTTTCCATAACACAAACTCGGGAAAGTAAAGCCTGGAGATCACGTCTGCCTTTCAGAAGTCTGAGACTCCGAGGAACCTTTAGCTGCCCCGCCCTCCACATCCGAGCCCCCTGCCGGCCCCGTGCTGGCTGGGGCTGGCTGGACAGAAGGCTGGGTGTGCACGAGGGCCCGCCCTTGCTGGGGGGCCCCTTCTTCCTCCCCTCCATCCCCTCTCTCCTCCTTCCTCCTCCCTCCCCCTTCACACCTCACCCACCCCTCACCACCAGTCCTTCAGAGATGGCCTCACGTCCTTTCTCCCTGGGAAGCCCGTTGTGCCAGTCTGGACCGACTTGCTCCCATCCGTGGTGGATGCACCCTGCCGGGGCCCCATAATTCCTGCCCTGAGCCCCCACAGTTTTGCATCACCCCCTGCTCGTGAATGGGGGTGTGGCGGTGGGACCTGTGGCCTGCTTCTAACCAACAGAAGATGGCAAAGATGAAGAGATTTTGCAGATGCAGTTAAGGTTCCTAATCCGTTGACTTTGCATTAATCAAGAGGAAGACTACGCTGGTGGGCCTGACCTAATCAGGTGAGTCCTTTATATGAGGCCCTGGGCCTTCCCTGAGGTCAGAGACTCCAGGTAGCAGAGACTTACGGCTTTGAAGAAGCCAGCTACCACGACTCCTGCGGCCTCACAGAAATGAATTCTGCTGCAAACCTGAGGAAGCCTGGAAGGGGATCCTTCCCAAGTTGGGCCTCCAGATGAGAATGCAGCCTGACCTTCACCTTGATGGAGCCCGTGAGACCCTGAGCTGAGAGCCAGCTAGGCCACGCGTGGACTCCTGGCCCACAGAGGTAATACACAAGTGTTGTTTCCAGCTACTGTGTGTGTAGTAATTTATTTTGCAGCAGTGGAAAGAGCATAGACAGTCTCACTTGTCCAGGGTCGCACCCCACTTAGCCCCTTTCTGTGTTCGAGTCTTGTCTCCCTTGCCCCACTCAGGACCTTGAGGAGGAAATCTCCCTCCTTCACGTCTTTCCTGTGTCTCTACCCCTTGGTCCCAACCGTACGTAAGGCTTTGTTTCTGTTGGAACTGGCACTGTGACAGGAAGCCGTCTCTCATGAGCGGCTTCAGGCTTAGTGGGATCCAGGGGCCAAGACTGTGATCACGATTCAGTATCTCTCGTGGGATCTCTAAGGGCAGTGGAGTGCAGTGGTTAAGAGCGTTAAGAGCGACTCTGGAATTGGGTTGCCACGTAAAATAAAGGATGTTCAGGGGGCACTTGGCGGCTCAGTCGCTGGAGCATCTGACTCTTGCTCTCCGCTCAGGTCTTGGTCTCAGGGCCATGAGTTCAAGCCCCTGCACTGGGCTCTGCGCTGGGCATGAAGCCTACTTAAAAAAATAAATACATAATATATGTTAAAAAAATAGGATGTTCAGTTAAATATGAATTTTTTTTTTCAGACAGTGAATAGCTTTTTAGTGTAATAAATCCCAAATACTATGTGGGACACATTTACACCAAAAAAAAGCATTCACTGTTTTTCTGAAATTCAAACTTTGGGGTCCTGTAGTTTTGCTAAATCTGGTAACCCTGTCCTGTACCCAAGTATTTGAATCCGAAGTACAGTTCTGTCTGTGTGACCGTAGAGAAGTTCCTTAACTTCTCTGAGTCTCCTTTTCCTCACTTCTGAAAGTGGGGATTGAAAGACTGCATCTAAAGGGCTTGTGATTGGGGCGCCTGGGTGGCTTAGTCGGTTAAGCGTTCGACTTTCGCTTAGGTCATGATCTCGCGGTTCGTGGGTTCGAGCCCCGCATCGGGCTCTGTGCTGACTGCCAGCTCAGAGCCTGGAGCCTGTTTCAAGTCTGTGACTCCCTCTCTCTCTGACCCTCCCCTGCTCACACTGTCTCTCTCTCTCTCCTAGAAATAAAATAAAACATAAAAAAAAAAAAATTATAAAGGGCTTGTGATGAGGGAGAAGTAATCCCAGGGCTTATGAATAGAGCCAGGCACCTGGTGGATGCTGAATAAACATCAGCCACGTTACCTCACACCCCTGGTCGGTCGTTCTGTGTAAGCCTTAGTCCCACCTTGTTCTCCGCTTAGGGCCCAGGGAGGAATCCCATTGGCCTGGCCAAGGTCATGTGCCCATCTCCGAACCAGTCACTGGGATCAGGGGAAGGAGAGGTTCTGATTGGTCACACCCTGGTCATGTAACTGTCCCCCCCCATCCCCTGCAGTGAGAGTGGGGGAGGGGAGGTCCCTCCCAGGTTTCAGGGAGCTGTGAGGTCGAGGGGGCCTCGAGGATGGGTTCCCCAGGGGCGGGCTCCTCAGCACAGTTTGGGGGCGTCAGCGAACAGCGGGATTGGTGGGGAAGAAGTGCTGTTGAACTTGGGAGCTCAGGGTACTGCCTCCCCCTCACCTCGGTAGCTCGCCTTGGCCACGGTCCCCCCGCTCCCGTAAGGTCCACGGCCTTGTTTCAGGACGGGGTGGGGGGGCGGGCGGGGGAGGAAAGCATTGCCTGAATTCCTGAAGAAAATTGGCTTTTCTGGCGCTGAACGTTCACGTGTGGCGAACACAAGTGAGCCTTACACGCACGGACAGCAACTGCAACATTCGTTTTGAGGATCAGCCAGATTTACACCGAGACGGGTCACCCTTTGAGGAGGAAGCAGCTCCATCTGGGATAAATCTCTCCCTTAAGATTGTGGCACTTGCAACCCGCGTTTCCTCGAGGAAGAGCAGTGTCTCGCCGTCGCGGCGGCTGCGGGGAAAACGGCCGCTCTTTGGACACCTGCTCTGGTGGGCGGGGCGCATCTGTGGCTCCGCCCCTTGAACCTGAGCGGGCGGGTGCCTGGTTTGATCTACAGAGCAGGATGGGCCGGGAAAGCCTTGGAGCTCGGCCTCGACCCTTTGGGGTTCTCGCCGTGGGGGAGCCCCTGACCACGGGAGGAGTGTGGACGTGCGTGCAAAGAAATGAAAACCGGAGCTCACAGAGGCCCTTGCACTCCTGTGTTCAGTGCTGCGTTTTTCACAACTACCAACGTATGGAAGCCGTCTTCCTGTCCATCAGGGGGTGCGTGGATGAAGGTGTTTTATATCTCTATCCATCTGTATCTACATCTACTTCTATATCTATTTGTATATTTATATCCATATTTATTTCTATCTATTTCTATTTCTGTTTTTGTATCTATTTCTGCATCTGTAGATCTATCTGTGGACCACATGGATGTACCCTCATGGTATTATGCTGAGATAAGTCAGAGAAAGACAAATACCGTATGCTCTCACTTAACATGTGGAATCTACAGACAGAACTCAGAACTGGCGAGTGGGATGGTTCCCGGGGCTCGGGGGAGTCTGTAACATACGCTTTTGGGGCACGGACTTGCAGCTGGAGGAGAAGTAGGTACTGGAGACCTGAGGCACAGCAGAGCGGGTCAGGTCAGCAACAGCGCACTACAGACCTGAGAGCCGCCGGAGACTAGACCTCAAGTGTGCTCAGGATAGAAAGGAAATGATACCGATGTGAGGTGGTAGCGAGTTCGCCAGAGCTCCGGTGGTCGTCACGCTGCAGGGTGACAGAAGGGTATCAAATCAACATGTTGTACACCTTAAACGTACACAGTGCTACACATAAATTCTATCAAAAAAAACCCCCAAAACCAAGCCTGGCTCCTTCGAGGTCGCTGAGCTGGAGAAGCCACGTGGGGGCGCTCTGGTCCAGAGTTCCCACAGAGCCAGCCTTGCAGCCAAGCTCCAGGGCACATGAGCGGAGCCACCTCTGACCCCCCAGACCAACCGTCCCTAGCTGAGTATCACTGAGTGACCTTAGCTGGCGCTACATGGAACAGAAGAATTACCCAGTTGGGCTCTGCCTGAGTTTCTAACTGTGGAATCCGTGAAATATAATAAAATTATTTTTGTCTGTGCTGCTAAGTTTGGGTTAGTTATGTAGCAGTAGTCTTCAGAACACGGCTCCTTTAAAGTAGGGCCAGATTGGTGGTGTAAATCCTAGAAGGTCGGGCACAGCCTGGGGGAAGCCGGGGACAGCAGGAGTCCGCTCTGTGTCAAGGTGACTGCCATTATTTAGAAAAAAAAAAATTTAATGTTTTTATTTATTTCTGAGAGAGAGAGACAGTGTGAGCAGGGGAGGGTCAGAGAGAGAGGGAGACACAGAATCTGAAACAGGCTCCAGGCTCTGAGCTGTCAGCACAGAGCCCGACATGGAGCTCAAACCCACGAACTCTGAGATCATGACCTGAGCTGAAGTCGGACGTTTAATCGACTGAGCCACCCAGGCGCCACAAGGTGACCGCCATTATTGGGAGGCACAGCATAAGGGGCCGTGAATCTGAAGCAGATACTCGCCAGCTGGGGCTCCCCAGCCACAGGGCCTCAGCTTCCCCATATGTAAAATGGGGTTTCTGAGAACTGCAAACTTGACAATAAGGAAGAGATGTTGCAAATCAATGGCCAAGGGTTCAAATCTCGCCTGCAAGCGTGTCTTTCTAAGCCTCTACTTGTGTTATTACTTGGATCCAATATAGACACTGGGAGATCTCGCAGCATTTCTTGCAATCACGTGGTCGTAACAGCTGACATAGGCTGATTGTCTGGCACATTCCAAGCCTTTGCACAAGGAATTCCTCTGACCTCCGTCTCATCGTTGTCCTCCCCGGGGCTCTGCCAGAAGTGATCCAGCGAGCAAGGAGGCTGCCCATACGGGAACCACAGTGAGAGAGGGGACCATGAGAAAATGTTCCCTCTGGCCCCTGCTGCGGCACGACCCACCCCCGCCCAGATTTAGGCACAGCCCTGGGGAAGGGGGGACCCCCCATGTGACTGATCTTGATGTCGTGTCCCCAGGAGAGTGGGGTTCCTGGGGGAAATTCATGTTGGTAATGGAAGAATAAAGTCGATTTTGGCCAAGTCGAGCATACGGGGGCTGAGCCTGGATGGAAGCTGCCCGTTGAGCGAGCCCTCCCTGAGTGCCCAGGCCAGCGGCGACACCCCAGCCAGCAACGCGCTGGACCCTCACAAGCCCCCGCAGAGAAGCTGCCGTAAGGCTCTCTGCTTTCACAGAAGGGAGACAGGCGTGGAGTTGACTTGCCCAGGGTCATGCATTAGCGTGCGGGCTGGAAGCGGGATCAGGGCCGGGCAGTGTGGCTGCAGCGCTGCCTCTGTGCCCTCCGATGGCCCCTTCCCCGCGCTGTTTCCGGGGAGACCCGGGACTGTGTCCTCTGTGGCCCGGACAGTGGGCCCCACTCAGGACGGAAGCCCGGGGTGGCCTGGAGCGAGGTTCTCTGCCTGCAGACAGTCTGTGCCAAGGACCGGCAGTGGGGACCAGACACAGAAAAGGCGTCTGCGGGAGGGAGCAGACGTCTGCACCCTCCCACGCAGCCTGGGCTGACACGCGTCACATGGCCTCAGGCCGGCCCGGCCTCTGCAGTTCCGGTAATGACTGCCCAGGTCCCCTCTCTGCGCTGACGGCTGAGCCAGGTGCCACTTGCGAAGGCAGCGAGCTTGCTCCTGTCAGCGCGGGCTGCCCTGGTGGGGGACCTGCTGCCAGGCCCTGCTGTGACGGCCGGCTGAGGGCCACGGCAGCGGGGGTGAGCTAATGATAGCTAGCGTGGCCGTGGCACCGATGATGCACCAGACCCTGTTCTGAGGGCTCCGCCCTGACGACAAGCCTGGGACATAGACGCCATCATTATCCCCACTGTGCAGATGGGGCACAAGGCATCGGCTTCAGGGAACTGGCCACACGGGCACAGATGCGTCGGCCCCAGATGCTGGCCTTGACCTTCCCGGACCTGTCAGGAAAGAGCTCCCAGAAGGATGGAGAGGATCCCCCTTCTGATAAACCTCATTGTGTGGTCCATTTTTAGGGTAGTTCTTGAACGTCTAGGTTGATCAAAAAAAAAAGCCATACCCCAGTAAAAAAGATCAGTTGCCATGTACGGTTTCCAAGTCACTTTGAGGCCGTCACAAACCCTCTCAGATGTCGGAGCCTTTAATTAGATTTGGAGGGGAATGAATTCGTGTGTCATGAAATTTTAAAAGAACGCATTCCATGAATGGTATTTCCCATTATTCCAGCTTGATTGAAATTGTGGGTTTTTAGGAGGATGCTATTTATACTCTTTAGACAATGGAGCTTTCAAAAGGATTCGATTCCTAGGTCTTCATATGTGATTTCTAGGGAAGTGGAAATTTTCAAATTTTCATAATGAATGTGCTTTTGTGGTTTCCCTTCTTTTCCTTCCTTTTTTTTTCTTTTTAAAAATAACTCCAGTTGACAGTGTCTCTCTCCCCCCGATGGGAACCTCAGGTTCTCGCCGAAGTATGTATCACATAATTGCTTTCGTGTTCAGACCCGGCACGAGCTCGATGTAAATGGCTGAGACGCAGCTGTGACAATTCTATTAGGCCCTGGGTTCTTACATGGTTGACCTTGCAAGTTGAATTCAGGGAGGTCAACCCGCCACATGGCTACGAGGTTTCAGGTGCACAGTGTGGGGAGAGGCTAGGCTGCCATTCTGACCCCTCCCGCCCCACATGCCCCGCCTCGCGTCCTGGGGTCTTCCTCTGCTCCCCAAACAGAAGGCGGCAGCCTGGCCCCATCAGACACTCTGTCAAAGCGACAGTGATTTTTAATATAGCATCTTCAGACCTGAAGTTTATTTTTAGGATGGGAGTCAGCCTGCCTTTCCGGAGAGAGAACCACAAAAAGTGTAGGGCACAGTCCCTGACCCTGGATGGTGCGGAGCTTACCCAAGCCCACGAAGATGCCTTTTCGGGTGCAGGAGATGTTCTGTGTTTCGATCCATGGGGTGGTTGCTTGAGCTTCTCTATGGGCGCCGAAAATTGAGCATTGGTGAGGATGTGGGGAGATAAATCAAGCCTTTCGCTTTGCTGGTGCGGGTATGAAATGGTGCAGCCGCTGTGGAAATAGTTTGGCAGTTCCCCAAAAAGGGGCGCCTGGGGGGCTCAGTCGGCTGAGCATCTGACATCGGCTCAGGTCGTGAACTCAAAGCTGGTGAGTTCAAGCCCCGCGTCGGGCTCTGTGCTGACAGCTCGGAGCCTGGAGCCTGCTTCGGATTCTGGGTCTCCCTCTCTCTCTGCCCCTCCCCAGGGCAGAGTGTTTGCTGATGTAAGACCCGCCCCCCCAAAGCTCCCGCCTCCCTTTGGGGGGGACTGCCCCTCCGGTCAGCTGGGCACTGAGTGATTATGATGGACAGAGGCCCTGCCCTCCGGCTGGCCGTGGTCCTGAGTGAGACGAACACGACACGGTGGGCTTATCTATTACCGCAGCAGCATCCAGTCCGCCCTGACTGCTAGAGGGGCTCCCTCTCCGACTTGAGTGGGGGATGGGCCTCCCACAGGCAGAGGAGGGGAGGCCTTGGAGGGCTGGAACCGTGTGAGGTGTGATGGGGACACAGAGCCAAGTCGGGGAGGAAGGGAGGAGGCATCCCAGGGGGAGGGGCAGAGTGGAAAGGACCTCGATGCTTCATGAAAGATCGGTGGGTGGAGAGATTAATGTTTGTCAAATTAAGAGATCTTTTTCTTCATTTATTTCACTGTTTCCTTGACCCTTTCCTGCCCCTGGGCAGCCGGGGTGCTGTGTGCACATTGTTTCAGGGATCCTTAACGGCAGCACTGAAGACAGAGAGAAGGAGAAAGGGAACTTGCGGGTTGGGGGGGGGGGAGTGGGCGGGGGAGCAGAGAGAAGAGTTATTTGGTAGCTTTTACTTTTCAAAAAATTTTTATTTTTCTAATTTTTATAGATTTTAGCTTTTAAAAAATGTTATTTTAATTTTTTGTAGCTTTTACTTTTTAAAGTCTAGAACTGGGTGTACAGGAAGCAGAGAGAACAAATAGGGAACCCCGCCCCCCCCCAGGCAGACCAGAAGATTCTCCAGACTGGAGGAGAAGGCAAGAGAGAGAAGACATCGACGGGTAGGGGTGAGGGGGGGCTGGCTCCCCGGGTGAGTCCTCTGGCAGCAGAGTCCCCGGATTCCTTGTTGGCTGTACCAGCAGAGGGGTTCTGGCCTCCCGAGGGAAGGCCCGGATGGGTAGCAGCCTGGGGAGGCTTCGGCAGCAAGGAAGAGAGTGCCCAGACGGTAGAGACTTAACGGGGACAGGCCTTTAGTGATGTCCCATAACCTAAGTGGGGAACAAAAGGAGGCTCTCTGGGTACCATCTTTGCGAGTTACGTGGGCTTCTCCTCATGGTCACAAGGTGGCTGCTGCGGCGTCGGCATCACATCCTCACACATCAGTGCCAGTGGAAGGGGAATGTTTTCCCTAGAAAGTTCCCCTGAAGCTTCCCCTTGAATTCATCGACCAGGGCCATTTCTCATGGCCACCCCTGGCTACAAAGGAGGCTGGGAAGCAGGTACTGGAATTCTCCTCTTTCCCTTCATTCTTTGCTCTGACATAATCTCCCGCTAGAAGAAAAGTTGCAAGTATTGCACACACAAAAAAAAATACCAATATCCTTGACTCACATTCCCCAAATGTTAACATTTGCTCCATTCTCTCCCTTTCTTCTCCCTCATGGGCGCGCGCGCGCACACACACAGACACACACGTGCATGTTTCCTGAATTGTGTGAGTCAGTTGCAGACATAATGTCCCTTTATCCCTAAATACTCCATTCTGTGTTTCCAAAAAACAAAGGCCTGCTCTTACATAACCACAGCTCAGTGATCAAAACCAGGGAATTTACATAGAAACAATGCCATTATCCAATCTGCCGACCCTTTTCAGATGTCACCCATTGTCCCCGAAATGTCCTTCACAGCAGAACAAAGGCCTAGGTCACACATTGCACTCCTAAGCCTCTGTTAACCACAGGCGCTGCCGGAAACTTCCCTCGCCGTTCCGTGGCACCGGTCTTTGGAGAGGACAGGCCAGCGGCCTCGCATCCCCTGTACGGAGCCTGCCCGATGCGGTTCCCTCAGCTTTCCGCAGGACCTCACGGAGGTGATGCGACTCACCTCTTGATGGGTCGTATCCGGGGCATAGGCTGTCGACTGGTCCCGTTTGGGCAGTGTTGGCTTTGATGGCGTGTGAGGTTGGGTTGCCAGGGTTCTCACTGCACTTGCCGTTGCGGCGGTAGGCTTTCCGCCTTGAGAGCGGGAACCGGTGTGGGGGTGGCCGGTGCACGAGGGGACCAGGGTCCTGCACGTCTGGGTTTGTCAACTGCCGCCCGCAGTCACTGCTGACGTTGAGCTGACGGGGAGGAGGGAGGTCCTCAGGAAGGAGCAGATTCCATTCTCTCTTCTTAGCCACGCTTCCTAAGGACCTACTGTGTGGCAGTCTCCTGGGCACCCCCCACGGCAGACGGACAGCAACAGATGACATTGTCCACCCTCACTGCCCTCGCTGCCCAGCGGGAGGGAAGGAACTAATGTTTCTTGCACACCTACTATGTGCCACACTTTGGGTTAGGTGCTCGCATCCACTGTCTCATTGCAATTAGCGTGTCAGCTCTGAGTAATGATTTGGGGGGGGACTTGATTCATTTCGAGAACCAGAGGAACCATTCATAGCTTCTCCGATTTCTTGGTCTGCCTCCCCTCACTTGAATACGTTTTTTTTTTTTTTAAAGCATCTGAAATATTTTCCATATCAAGTGTTTCAAGGACCTAATTATGAACTTCATTATAATTGTTCATTAGTTATATTTTGTTCAATTACTTTAACAAGTTGCCAAATGGAACACAAAGCCGGCAATTAGCATTATATAATTGTAATGAGACGCTCCAATTGGGTTATAGAGTGTTGTTTTTTCTCATGTGTGTTCTCCCCGGAGGGAGACAGACTGACAGAAGGTGGTGGCCGGCCGTCTGTCTGCTTGTCAGCTCTGTCCAAGCTGTCAGGGTGGGAGCAGCCTTTTCCTTCGTACAAAGGTCAAGTTTGGAAAAACGGAGATATATTAAGGATCGCACTAAACGCGTTCCAGAAGACGATTATTATATTATTATTGATTATTATACTGTAGGTGATGAGTACTGTATGACTTATTACACGGCAGTCACTGTTTTAGGCACGTTTATATTCAAGAATTCATTTAGTCTTTCTGTCACATGCCCAAGGGTGAGTGCTATCATTTCCCCATTTTACAGATGAAAAAATCAAGGCACAAAGTCCGGGCCACTTGCCCGAGGTCCCACAGGGAGGGACCTCAAGCTCCAGGGTCTGCTACTTTCTATGGGTTATTGGGTCTCGGAAGAAGTCGTATATTCTGACAAATGTTAATTACCCACTTTATCCAACAGGAGACCACCAGTGAGAAAAAAACGGACACCAAATTTTAGCCACTTGGTATCTGAAGGGCTTTTAGAGGTGGGAATATGAATACAACCTTCTAAGCTTTGTCCTGGAGCCAGTCACGCGCTTGTGTCCCGTGGCTGCCCTTGACCCGGGGGCTGTGGCTGAGCGCTGTGGCTGAGGGCGACGTCCCCTGCTCCGTTTCATCCGTGAAGATGTTTTGACAGGATTCCGTTAACTAAAGTATCCACTTGTCAAACTTCAAGGAGGAGCCGGCTTGACCAAGAACTTGAGATTCTTTGGCCAGCAAGTGAAAACACCCAACACACCTGGCTTTAGAAAAGGGAAGATCTGGGGCGCCCGGTGGCTCCGTCGGCTAAGCGGTTAAGCATCTGACTACTGGTTTCGGCTCAGTGCGTCCTGATCTCATGGTTCCTGAGATCGAGCCCCGCGTCGGGCTCTGTGCTGGCATCGCAGAGCCTGCTTGGATTCTCTCTCTCTCTCTCTCTCTCTCTCTCTCTCTGCCCCACCCCTGCTCGTGCATGCGAGCACTCTCTCTCTCTTTCAAAACAAGAAAAGGGACGATCTATTGGCTGATGCCACCGAGAAGCCTGGGTGTGGATCTCCAGCGTGGCTGTATCCAGGACCTCAGACCTTGCCCTGGGCGCCTCTCCTCTGTCCCACGGAGGACCCTGCTGCCCTCTGTGTCCACGTCACCGTTGGGCCATTGTCCTCTCCAGGTGGCAGGCGGCCACGGGAATTCCATGCGCCCCGCCCCACGGCTGCCACTGGGTCTCCCTGCGAGAGACCTTCCGTTGCAAGTGACATGTCAGCGCAGCCTGTGGGGTCTGCCTGGGCCTCTGGGTCTCAAAGCTCCCGCCCAGCTCTGCCTCCCTACCCGGGACCTTCCGCAGGGGCCTCCCCATTCGGTCTCTTGTCTCCTGACTTCGTCTCAGCGCCTGATTCCCCCGCCGCCCAGCGCGCATCCCTTGTTCCTTATCTAAAAAGCTGGTCTTCCCCGGGGCTTTCCCAGGAGTTCCAGCAAAGTCCTTGGGCCTGACTCCCAGCGCTTGACCCTGGCAGACTGCTCCCTGTGGATCGGATTGGCCAGGCTCGGGTCATGTGGCCACTGGTGGGCCTACAGCTCGACTCCCGGAGAGAATGTAACTCCCCAGAGAAAAGTCTGGGTCCTCTACATGGAAGGGAAGGGGCCATGCTTCTGGTCAGGTGCAAATCGCAGACCTGCCTTGGAAGAGCATGAATTCAGAAGGCCTGGCCCTTAGCCACCTTGTCCCAGGGACTCAGTGTCCGCATCTAGGAAATGGGCATATGGCAAACGGATCTCATTCTTTCTCTGTCTCTCTGTGTGTGTCTTTCTCTTCCTCTTAGCTGATCTCCGCTCACAGCTCTCCTAACAGCATCCATCTGGGCTCCATGCTGTTAGCAAGAGCCTTGTCCAGATGGCCGGACGGATTTGAGCTAATGGCTTGCTGTGCTAATGACACAGAGCTAATTCTTAATAATGATGAGAGGCAGTAAAACTTGCGTCTGGATCAGATCGAGATACCTGGTCAGACCACGCTGTCTGCTGCGGTCCTGGCCGTTGTCACCAGAACGGGGGTTTATCAGCAGCCTCGGGCCCCTCCTGGGAAGGCCTCGGAGCGTAGAAAGCCAGGGCTCCCTGAATCCAGGACCAGCCAAGCTGCAAAGACCAGACCACCTTGATCTTAGGGATCAAGTCACAAGGCAGCTGGCTTATTGTGAGCACGGTGGCTGGAGACCTTGGTCACAAACACAGGAGTGTGTCAGACAGAGCCGCGTGCACAGAGAAGGCTGAGTCGTTGCTTCAGACTTTACCGAGACGATGCCAGGGGTGCGCACAGTGCTGTTGAGACGCGGCAAAAGTTTGCTTCCCGAATGGGTAGAATGAGGAGGTCCTGACAGAGAAGCAGGTACCAGGTTAGTTGGTGAGGCTGCTGGGCCCCGGATCCTGGGACAGCGGAGACCCCCCCTCCCCCCCAGTACCACCGCCCGGTCTCTCTGCTGCTTCCACTTCCGTCAGGTCGGTCCAGACCACCCCGCGTGGCCTTGCCTCCCGGCCCTGCCACGTATAGTATCTGCGTGACCTGCAACAACATGTGTGCCCCAGTTTGCTCATTTGCATTAAAATAACTGTGTGCTCCCCCCCCACCAGGGCTGTGCAAATGATGATATAAGTGAAACATGTTGAAGGAGTTCAAGCATTCCAAGTTTTAGCACTCACCTTTCTTATTTAAGATTTTTAAAAGTTTATTTTATAGAGAGTATGAGCAGGGGAGGGGCAGACAGAGAGGGAGACGCAGAATCTGAAGCAGCTCCAGGCTCCAAGCTGTCAGCACAGAGCCTGACGCAGGGCTCGAACCCACAAACCTGAGACAAAATTGGACGCTTAACAGACTGAGCCCCCAGATGCCCCTCACCATTAAATGATGATGGGGCACCTGGCTGGCTCTACAATGTGTGACTCGTGATCTCCGGGCTGTGAGTTCGAGCCCCACATTGGGTGTAGAGGTTAGTTAAATTAATAAAACTCAAAAAATAAAGCGATCAGTTAGCATTTATGGTGTGAGGCAGCTGCTGTTTCTCATGAAGATGCACACGGCGGGCAATTCCCCACACGTGCACAGGGGACTCACAGGACGGGTGTCTCCCACGATGATTCGCATTCCTTTTTCTGCTGCTCACATTTACTTTTGACCCGAGACCCGATTCCCCTGTGGTTTCCTGAAATCTTATTCAATCCCGGGATGCACCCACCTGTTCCCCAGGACCACTTCTTAAAAATGAAACTTGAATGTCTGTATGCAGGGCGTGCATTCCTCCATTGGGCCCCAGTCTGTGCCCTTCCCTGCTGTCCCACACCTGCCCTGATTTACTGTTATGTTACTTAGCTTGGCCCCCGGGGACCTCTGTGTTTATGCTCCCAGAACCGAAGAGCCAGGGGGTTTGGGAAGACAAAACGTGAAGCTTCACGCTTTTGCGACTATTTTCACGGAAGTCCCCTTGTGCCCTGAAATCGTGAACACAGGGACTATCGTCAGTCAAACGGGGCAGAGAGGATGCGACAAACACACAGCATCATCCCGCCACCTGTGGATGCAGGCGCCCCTCCTGGGGCCCAAACGCAGGACCTGGGGTTGGCTGCGTGGGCCCCGTGCGGTCATGGCCGCTGTCATCTCTGCCCCTCTCTGTGCCTCTGGCTGCTCCCTGTCCTTGGAGTTAATTCCTTGGGCATGAGCCCATTGCTGCATCTCCTTTGGTGTGGGATGAGCTGCGAAGCTCTACGCCACTGGCTTCCCGTCGATTTCATTCCCAGGGACCCTGGGACCGCGGGTCTCGGTCAAAGACCCTTGCAGACCAAGGCCTGTCCTTTGTGGTGGGTGGGCTCACGCTGTCTGTGGGGCGTTGGCAGTGGCCACTGGCTCTCTGCTCTGGGGTCCTGCTCGTTTTTGAGGCCGGGCCACTGGATCCTGGGTTGGTGAATGGATTCCAACAGTTTTCTCTTAATCTGAGGCCATAGAATAGACGTTTGCAATGAAGGTTGGGGTTTTTTGGTTTTGTGTGTTTCGTTGTTGTTGTAGGAATCCTATTTTATAGTACGGGTTCTTGTCTTTCTGTGCGTCGGACTGGAAATTTGGAAGTCCGTGTTTTAGTTCTGAGTTTCAGGTGCCCCCACAAAGCTGTGTGAGGCTCGGCAAGTCACTTGACCTCTCTGAGTCTTAGAATTTTCACATGATGAGTGGGGAAACTGAAGTCTGCTCATCCAGTCTCTCAGGGGTGTTGAGCAGATGAGATGAGATCGCGGCCATGAAATTGCTTTGATAAGAGACAAGAGTTTTGTTCAGTTATGTGGCACCGTCTGTAAGCATATCAGTAAGAAATTGGTAAGAAATAGGCAAATCGGGAAGAAATGGTTTTTGCTTGCAGGTAACAGGAAACTTCACTCTTAGGGCTTCATGAGGACTTACTTTTCTGAATATCTATGTATTTATTTATTTTTTAATTTTTATTTAAACTTTTCTGAATATCTAACATGTAGGGGCACCTGGGTGGCTCAGTGAGTTAAGTGTCCGACTCTTGATCTCAGCTCAGGTTTCGTGGTTTGTGGAATCGAGCCCCATGTCAGTTTCCATGCTGCTTGGGATTCTCTCTCTCCCTCTCTCTCTGCCCCTCCCCTGCTTGTGCTTTCTCAAAAATAAGTAAATGTAAAAAAGGAATCTGTGCCACAATACGTATCCTGGAAGTGGTCATCTTTGGGTGATGATAAGCTGCTCAATGATGAAAGGACCCCCAATCCCTGTGGTTCTCTTGGTTTTCTCTTCACAGTCACAATATGGCTGCTATAACACCAGCAATCACAGCAACCTTTGAGGCCAGAAGAAGGGCTGGGGCCACATCAGGCCCCGGTCCACTTCTGGTAGGCAAAGGTACTCCCGGACTATTTCCAGGCCATTCATCTCACTAGACAGAAGTAGGTCTTCAGGAAGGTCCCGGAAAATGTGTTCAGCCTTCGCATCTCTTACACAGTGAGGAGGCAAGGGGGGGCAGGAAGCTGGTGATGAACGTTGGGTTAGGTCGCTAACCAGGTCTGGAATAACGGGCAAGTTCTGAAAGGCACAAGCGGAACTCGCTCTGCAACGTAGAGAGGACGACCCCTGAAGGACTTTGATGCGCACCCCCGTGACTGCTGCTCCCGTTTAGCTGAGCCCTTTCCTGGGGCCTGGCTCCATTTGAATAGCTCACATTTTACTTTGGAGGTGGAATTAGATTAAAAATCAGATGCTTGTCATTATGCAAATGGATGTCTCGCTATAGCTTAGGATTTTCATTTTTCTGTGAATTATTCCGTTTTCACTGCTTTCCACCCCCTCCCCCCCAGTCTCTGGGAAGAAATAAAAACAACCACTGACTGATCAGAGGAATTTTCCAATCACTCAGGCAGTGGATATTTATCGAGTGTCTCCTGTGTACCGGAAGCTGTTTTCGGTTCTGGGAAAGGGCCGTGAAAGGCACGGCATCTGCAGCACTGGGGCCTGTGGTCCTGTGGGGGAGGTGGGCCACACGTAAATTAACACGGGGGAAAATTTTTGAGAGTGATGCCTGCGTAGAAGACAGTAAGATAGATGTGCAGGTGGGGAGGCTCCCTGACGTGGGGTGCCTGACAGAGGTCCCTGAGGAGAAACTGGAGAGATGAGAGGCCAGGCGTGTGATGATTGAGGGCCGAGGAAATAGCAGGTGCGAAGGCCATGGAGCCTGCCCAGTTCCCAATCCGGGCCGCGGCACCATCCAACCCCAGGGCCTTTGCACTTGCTGTTCGTACAGTCTCCCCCTGTGTGGCTCATTCTCTTATCCCTTCAAGTGTTTGCTTAAATGTCGCCTTTTCAGGGGAGCCTTTTCTGACTTTTTTCCTTCTACTTTAAACATTTTCTTTGGGAGCAGCTGGGTGGCTTAGTCAGTTACGCGTCTGCTGTTACCTCAGGTCATGATCTCACGGTTTGGGAGTTCAAGCCCCGCACTGAGCTCTATGCTGACAGCACAGTCTGTCTATCTCCCTCTCTGTCTGCCCCTCCCCAGGTCATGCCCTCTCTCTCTCTCTCTCTCTCTCAAAAATAAACATTAAAAAAAACCTTCAAAGATACTTTCTTGGGACCCAGTCAGTAGAACAACTCTTGATCTCAGGGTCGTGAGTTTGAGCCCCACATTGGGGGGTACAATTTACTTTAAAATTTTTAAATAAAAAAATAATGAAAACAATATATTAAAAATTTTTTGTTTTACTTTTCTTTGCACTGATTTTTGTCTGACTCACTGTAAGTTTTGCTTGTTCACATGGCGTCTGATCTCTCTCCCGCACTAGAATGTCTGCTTTTCCATGCACTTTCCAGAACGTGGTCTGGCGCACCCCCAGAACGTACAGCGGTGCCTGGTGCATACGAGGGGCTTGGTAGAGCTCCGTCCAGAGAATAATGCATGAGTGAGCCTTGAGGAGGTCAGTTTTAACTTTTTTTTTAAACCTGCTTTTCTTTTTTTTTTTTCTTTTTTTTGAAAAACCTGAGCAGACACAAGTGTTCCTTCCCCAGGCAGCCTCGTTATGTAACCAGGACCTTCGTTCTGGAAGGAGCTGTCAGCACAGCTTCAAGCAGTTATACTTAGTGTTTACAGCCTCTCCTTTTAGCTGTGTGCGCGAGCCTCCGGAAGAGCCCTGGAAATCAGGCGTCACGTCAACGGGGAGATGGGGTCCTGACACGGCGTGAGGAGGCCCCCGGGGCTGATGGGGCACCTGTAGGCGGCGGGGACCACGCAGCCTGGCCCTCAGGGTCAGCCCGTGGCCCGTGTTGTGCTCTGAGAGACGGAAGGGTAGCTCTGTTCTCTAAATCACAGAGATAGGAGAAACTGAGGCGGGGGGTGGGGGGGGGGCGGTGGGCAGGAAGAGACTGATAAGCCTTCCCGTCTGGGCTCTGTGACCTGTGAGCCGCGTGTCCCAAAGTACCCCAGTGCCCCCAAGGGATTCAGGCAACACAGTGTCTCTGGCTCAGAGACTCCCTCACGGTTCCAGAACCCACCAAACAGCGTCTACTCTTACCCCCTGCCTGGGGGCCCACCCGGGATGAGGGTGACACTGGCCTGGGCCGCCCGCCCAGTCCTTGGGTCCCAAGGAGCCACGTGTGGGAAGCCTCTGCCTGTGGCCAAGTTTCCTGGAGGTCAACATCAAAGTCAACCTGGTTTGTTGTGTTTATTCATTTGTATTATAGACTCTCAGTTTTATGCAATTAATAAAAGATTTCCACTTCAGGTTAGCTCATTATGCATTATGAATTTGTAAATGTCAAGATGGTCGCGGTGAGATTTAGACGCCGTGGTTCTGAGGAGGTGATACCCAGGGGGGCTTTTCCCGCTGCATTTCATAAACTCAGCGGCGCCCCCCTGCCCAGTGCAGGTGCCGGGGCCGCCCGGGGGCTGTCGCAGAGCTCCGCGCTGTGGCATCTCAGACGCACATGAATTTTCATGGCAGGGATCGAAGGCCCCGCCTTCCCACACAGTCAGTTTCTGTACGTGAGGCTCTGTCACTGGTCCTGAGAGCCCCGGCCTTCCCCCAGCTCCAGTCCGGCGCTGGTGGGAGAGTCTAGCAGCTGGTTGTCACCACAGCCATGTGGCCGTGCCTCAAGGCCCCCGTGTGCGAGCAGCCTCTCTGGGAGGATGTGGCAGAGACACCGCTGTTTTCCGTTGGCAGGAGGCTCTGCGTCTATCAGGAGGGGCCCGGGGAGGAGCTCTCCGGTGGCTCTGAGAGGGCTTTGGGGACAGCTAGTCTTGCTTCAAACCCCAACTCTGCCATTTTTAGTGACTTAAAGCACATGCATTAAACCCCAGAGCCTCGGTCTCCTTATTTGTAAAATGGGGGTGAAAATGCTCCCCCACCCCGATTTTACTGGCGTGGTTCAGTGGTCTATCACACTCGAAGGTCTTAATAAACAGTAAGGGATAGAGGCTCACATTCAGTCGATCAGACGACAAGGAGCGCCCGCAGTTGGGGACCTGAGCTGACAGCGGGGGCGTCCCCCTCCAAGGCAAGGCAGCGGAATGTCATCACCTGGACACGCTGAGGACTCATTAGTGGTGCTCTGGGTCGGGCTTCTCTCTGGGACTGCCGCTTGTGCGATTAATTAAGCACTGCCACCTTACTTAGAGGTGTGAACGGTGAGAAATTGGGGTGCCCCAGCTCTGGGGTCCAAAGTGCAGGAATTGCTCAATGCAGACATGCTTAAGGAAATGTGATTGCATTAAAATTTTTAAATTTACATTTTTTAGATGTTTGTTTATTTTGAGAGACAGAGTGCAAGCAGGCAAGGGGCAGAGAGAGAGGGAGACAGAATCTGAAATAGGCTCCAGGCTCTGAGCTGTCAGCACAGAGCCCGACACAGGGCTTGAACCACAAACCATGATATCATGACCTGAGCCGAAGTCAGCCGCTTAACTGACTGAGCCACCCAGGCATTTTCTGGATCCTGCTCTTTCTAAACAAGAACTGCATTGATGCCGTATTTACATAAAATGTTAAGTATAAACAAGGCTGAAATTTATGATTTCATGAGATCCTGACCTGAGCTGAAGTTGGAGCTTAACCGACTGAGCCCCCCAGGGGCCCCTAATTTACATTCTTAACGGCATAAGCATCATCATTTCTGTCTCTGCCGGCTGAATGGAAGTGTTTTGGGGATGTCCCAGGGCAAGGGGGGAGCTCACTCATTGGTGGGGCAGTGTTCTTTCTGGGTCTGTCTGTGAGTTTGAATCCATTTGCCATGGGCGTCTGTCCTTGACCCCCGTGCACCCGGCTCGCAGGCTGTGCGCTTTGGGCGGGGCGGATGCCTCTCCCAGCCCTGGGCTGGGGCACGTGACTCCAGCCTGGGCGATTAGCATGTCCCACCCCCTGAGCACAGTGATTGGTTCAGGGGTAGACATGTGACCTCACTGGGGCCAGTAATACTTCCTGTCTGCCAGTCTTCTGCTGAAGGGGAGTCCCGCCGACACGCGGCTGCTGGAGCCAGCCAAGCCTGAAGGAACACAGGACGCTGTGATTGTGCGAACCAGTCAGCCCTTTGGGTTTGGTTTTTGTCATTATAAAATATAACACCGCCCTGAGCCCTGTGGTCCCAGACAAGACGAAATCTCTTGGTCCTTTGTAGCTAAATGTAGCGACTTTAACAAGTGATCAACCCCACCTGGGGTGGAGTGCAGAGGACCGCATCCATCGGGCACCGGTCTCCTTTCTCCACTGACATTTCCAGAATCTTCCCCCTTCCTGTCCTGTGTTTCATCGTTTCCCGTGCCTCCCCTGGACCTTTGCAAAAGCGGGGAAGCTGACACACGCTAGTCCCAGCGTGATCTGAAGCGCCCCCTCGTGTCCCCACGGGAAGCCCCTCTAAACAGACTAAAGAACACGTATAATTCGTGAGATGAATAAAAAACATGTAAAACCGTACGTGCTCAGGAGAAAGCGCTCTGCAGATGGGAAATGCCCCCTGTTTTCCTGACAATGGCACGATGCCATCCCTCACACCCATATTTTACCAAAGAATTTGGATGAAACAATTACAGTAAGTTGGGGCGCCTGGGGGGCTCAGTCGGTTAAGCGTCCGACTTCGGCTCAGGTCATGATCTCGCGGTTCGTGGGTTCGAGCCCCGCGTCGGGCTCTGTGCTCACAGCTTGGAACCTGGAGCTGCTTCAGGTTCTGTGTCTCCCTCTGTCCGCCCCTGTCCTGCTCATGCTCTGTCTTCCTCTCTCTCAAAAATAAATAAAAACGTTTAAAAAAATAAAAAAAAAACAATTACAGTAAGTGATGATGATAAAATTATAACTAGTGGTTTCAGTGAATTTCTAAATTTCATTGTGACCGTCACCTTGATATTTACAAACTCATAATGTATAATGGACTGCCTGAGATGGGAAATCTTTTATTAATTGGATAAACCAGAGATTGTATATTAAAAATGAATAAATAGGGGGCGCCTGAGTGGCTCAGTCGGTTCAGCTCACGGTTCGTGGGTTCAAGCCTGCGTCGGGCTCTGTGCTGACAGCTCAGAGCCTGGAGCTGCTTCCTATTCTGTCTCCCTCTTTGCCCATCCCCCACTTGCACTCCATCTCTCTCAAAAGAATAAATATTAGAAAAAAAGGGGAAAAAAAGAATAAATAAAACAAATGAGGTTGAATTCGTAGACTTCAAGTTAAGATTTGAGTGAACTAGGAATTTAAATTGGTACAACTTTTCTGAGAGGCACTTGATGTGAAAATTCCTGAATTGTACCTGCTTTCACTTGATGATCCGTTCTTTAGGGACCTGCCCTGAAGAACCAATCACACACACGTATGAAGGTGCAGGGACACGACTGTTGCTTTTTTAAAAAAGGTTTTATTTAGTTAAGTGATCTCTAGCACCCGACGTGGGGCTTGAACTCACAGCCCCGAGACCAAGAGTTGTATGTCCCACAACTGAGCCAGACAGGTGCCCCCTGTGAGCTCATTTAAACATTTTTTTACATGTTTATTTTAGAGAGAGAGAGAGACAGACAGAGTATGAGCAGGGGAGGGGCAGAGAGAGGGCGACACAGAGTCCAAAGCTGGCTCCAGGCTCTGAGCTGTCAGCACAGAGCCTGACGTGGGGCTCAAACTCACAAACTGTGAGATCATAACCTGAGCCAAAGTTGGACACTTAACGGAATGAGCCACCCAGGCACCCATACTTGTTTCTCTTCTGCTAGGAATGCATATTTTGATTAAAATATTTGAACCCTCACAAGGTCAATATAAAATAATTTTTTTTTTTTTTGTATTTTCTACCATTTGACTTGGGATATTTTGTTGAGTGGTACATACATATCATGGTCCATTTGGGGCTTTTCCTATACCTACTTCAATCCATTAGGCTGCTTTTGGCTACAGGTAGTTAATATTCCAAGTTGCTGTGTTTCAACCATTCAGTTTATCACCTCAGTGAACAGAAAGTGTGGACTGGAGGCTGGCGCTGTGGCTCAGAGATGTCAGGAGCTCTCTGTCCCATCATCTGTAGTTGGCTGTGGTGCCTCAAGGTCAGAAGAGGCTGCCAGAGCCCTCCTATCACACCTTCACTCTCTAAGATGCCAAGAAGGAAGGGGTGGAGGGCAAAATGGGCCCTCATCCATCTAGGAAATGATGTTCCCACAGCTACCGTTCACATGGATCTCATTGCGGCAGCCCTGGGTCACATGCCCCCGCCTCCCTGGCCAGGGTGGATTGTGATGGCTGACACCTATCAGGGCCCCTCCCCCTCCCCACAGGGCTGAGGTTGCACTCACACCAGTTGGGAGCCTGTTGGGAAGGAGAGAAGGCTGCGTCTGGTAGCTCCGGGGGCCTCGGGCTGTGCAGAGGCACCTGGGGGCTAACACCCCGGGGTCAGACTGGGTCAGATCCGATGGTGCCCCAAGCTGGCCAGCAGTGTGCCCGCAGGTAAATTGCTTACGCTTTCCGTGCCTCAGTTTCCTCAACCTCAGCAGAGGGTTGTGAGCGTCCGATGAATTAAAGGTGTGTCCGTCCCAAACAACCGCAAACAGGTGACAGAAAGTGGTACACAGCGTCCAGAGCAGCACGGTTCACCGTAGCCGGAAGGCGCCGGCCACCCGAGTGCCCCACGGTGGACGACAGCACACGCAGCCTGTGTCACACCACACAGTGGGGCGCTCGCCAGTGAGAAACAGGCAACGAGGGGCCGATTCCTACCACGGCCGGGGATGGACCTGGCAGACGTCGCGTCGAGGGCGGAAGCCAGGCGCAAGAGACAAACGTCGTAAGGCCCCGTTTGGACGACATGTCCAGAGTCGGCAAAGCCATAAAGACAGCGTAGTTGGGTGCTCGCCGGGGGCTGGGGGCGGGGGTGTCGCTGGGGACAGGGTTTCTCTTTGGGGTGATGAGAAGGCTCTGGCGCTGGGTATTGGTGATGGGTGCCCAGCACCGCGAATGTACGAAATGCCACTGAGCTGTACGTTTTGGAATGGTTGAAAGGGTGAATTTTGTGTATGTGTATTTTATGACAAATACAAAGTAGAAAACGTGTATTTTACTACAATAGATATAAACAAACAAATAATTAAATAAAGCAAACGGTGTAAAGCCTCAGAGCAGTGCCTGCCTGGTGTGTGTTAAGTGTTCTGCCCCAGAGCAGTGAAAACTTGTTCCAAAAATCCCCTGCTGGTGGCTTTGCATACCCCTGTCCCCACCCCCACCCCTGGCGGATCCTGGGTCCCCAGGGACCATTCTGGGACTCCCAGGCCACTCTGGGAAGCTGCTGGGGGCTGGGGGAGGGCGGCACCGGGGTGGGGGTGGGTGCGTTAGGGTGTTTTCTGCTGAGCCACACCTGGAGGCCATTCATCCCTGGGGTCCCCCACCCGTTGGGGCTCTGTCTGAAAGTGGACTCTGGCCCCTTCCATCCCCAATTTTCCCAGGCTTTTCAGGGCTTCTCTTCACCTCCTGAGGGCTCAGCTCTTAATCAAGTGCCCTTTCCTTCACTCACTCACTTCACCACCATTCACTGGATGTTCCCCTTGCACCCAGCCCCGTTCCTGTCACTGGCTATTTGGTGAACAAGACAGGGCCTGACCTCCCAGTGCGGGAGGCCAGCACTAATGATGTGTCTCTTCCTGGATGCATGATGCCAAGGAGTAACAGCTGCTATGCAGAAAATACGGAAATGGGACAGAGAGGTTAGGGGGTACTTGCATTGTGGGGGTCCCCAGGAAGGGCCCCTGCCTTCCATCACTTGCCCATATATGCAGGTGTGCTAGCAAGTGTACCCTTCTTGACTTCATACTCAAGGAGCCCACCTGATATTTTGAGAAGCCCTCCTCACCCACCATTCACCGGTGGCGGAAACAGGATGCTGTTCCCCGGACCATCCCAGCTCAACACGAGCATTTGCACTGGAAAAGGACAGTCGGCCTTGGCAAAGAGCATCTTAGCAGATGGGTCACGACAGGGGTCGCCGCACGTGTGCTGGAAACGTTGGCGGTGCAAAGGATACAGGGGTGTTCCAAAGCCGGGGCGGGGGTGGGGGAAATCTCTGTCCGGGGCCCCTCTTCTCCCCTTCCCTCTGCGGTTCAGGCTAGGCCCGCAGTGCCAGCGACAGCCACGAGGTGGCAGTGGCGCTCTACGCTTGTGGCCGGGCGAGCGCGTGGGCTGCGCTTAGCAGAGCTGGGGGCGGGGAAGGGCGTCGCAAGGCCCGCGTTGGGGCACCTGCCTGGCGGGTAGGGGGTGAGGGAACCGCGGGAACCTAACTCGGAGCAGAGGGACTGGGGCTCGCTCTTGGTTGGACTGGCCTCAGTTTCCCCATCTGCACACGGGGAGAGTTCGGGCTTGCGAAATTCTTATGATCTTGTCTCAGGCTAAAGGCCAGCTGACTAGGGAGTGAGATTCTAGGTTTGCTGAGTGGGGGTGTGGGGTCGGCTTGAGAGGAGGGCTCTGCCCGGCTGGGGGGGCAGGTGGTCTCCTGAGTCACTGCTGCCGGTCCCTCCTACCTTCTCTGACCCCTTTAGGAAGTCCCTTTTCCTGCCCAGAATAACGCTGGAAGTACACCCATTATAATACGGACCCTGGGGCCTGGTTAATATGAGGGAATCCTTACCCGGCTGGGGCTGCGCCAGGGCTGGAGTTCTCGTGTCACACGAGCTCAGAGGGACTTAGGGGCTTGTCCAAAGTCTCACAGCCGCGTGGAAAAGCCACCCTCAAAACCCAGATCGTTCCCCACCTTCGTTAGCAGCGATCAGCCCCGGGGCGGGGTGGGGTGGGAGACAGAATCGTGTCTGTCTGTTTCAGCTCTGAAACAGCAGTACTTAGAACAATTCTATGAACAGGGGTGGAGGGCTAGGGAGGGGTCCATTGCATTTTTGAATAATTTTTAATTATAAAGAAATTTTCTTTTTTAAAAAAATGTTTTATTTATTTCTGAGAGAGAGAGAGAGACAAAGTGAGCAGGGGAGGGTCAGAGAGGACGGAGACACAGAATCTGAAGCAGCTCCAGACTCTGAGCCATCAGCACAGAGCCCGACACGGGGCTTAAACTCACGAACCATGAGATCATGACCTGAGCCGAAGTCAGACGCTTAACCGACTGAACCACCCAGGCGCCCCTAATTATTTAAAGGAGTTTTCTAATTTAATTTTTAAAGTAATCTCTACACCCAACATGGGGCTCAAACTCAGGAGTCCAAGATCTAGAGTCTCATGCTTTTCCAACTGAGCCAGCCAGGCTCTCCGGGAGGGGGTCTGTTTCAGATGGCTGGTCTGGTCTGGGAAGGCCTCTCTGAGGAGGTGAGGGACTCACCAGGCCTATTCACCCCCTCCCCGTGCATCCTGGCCAGAAAAGGACTTGTTACTTTGGTCACAGGCGCCCCCCAGCCCTCACAGACCAGTAGTTCGGTCAAACACGTGGGCGCCTTGCCTAGAACACCCCAGATCTTCCTGCTCTGAGCTCCCCAGAGATCAGCTGTTTCCTCCTTTTGAGATAGAGAATTGGGGGAGGGGCAGGACCTGCATTCCATTCATTTTTTGTTTCCCCATCTCCCTCCCCTCCCCCCAGCCCCTCAAGGCCTGGCACACAGTAGGTGCTCAGCTCTGCAAACACTTATAAATGAGTGAGTGGGCAAGAGAAGACATTGAGGCGGCATCTGGGCTCGGAGGGTCTCAGGCTATGCTGACAGCATCTGCGGGATCGTGCTCCCAGTGGAGGGGGGCAGTCACAGGCCGGGGGACAGATGGGCCCTTCCCAACGGCCGCCCCAGACCCAAGGAGATCACCCCTTGTCCAGCCGGGTATTTGGTTCTCCATGTTTGGATCGCAGGCCTTGCCAGGGAGCCCACAGGGGGCTTGGCCAGCACATGGGTTCCTTGAAAAGGAAGCCTGTTAGTTGCGACGGGAAATTCCCCTTCTGTCTCACAATTAACCTGGCCTAGAGACTGGTCACCTGCCCCTGGCTCTTTCTCCCTTCTTTTATCTAAGAAGAGCTGAGCGCTGCCTCTGCTAATGAGCTTGTCTGTACTAATGAAGCAGGTGCCCGGTTCCCCCCCCACCCCGTCCCCCCTCACCAGCTGGGAGGGGGAGGATTGTTCTTCAGATGTGAGCTCAGGGCCCACAGAGGAAAATCAGATACATGATAATAATGACCATAATGAGGAGAATGAAAATGTCAACAGTGGATCTCTTTAAATGAGCTCTTACTTCACAGGTCAGGGGCTTTCTACGCCTCATATGGGACACCAAGGGGATGGTGCATTGGCTTCCATTTGTCAGACGGGGAAACTGAGGCTGTGGAGCCTAAATGGCTGCGCCCGGGTAGCATAATGGCAGAGCGGCCAGGCCGGGTTCTCAGCCAAGACTCTGGGCCTCCATTTGCTCACCCCACTGCTGCCTTATTGACGTTTCTCAATAGTTTGACCCACTTCTTAATGGAAAGCCTAGATGCTGGAGCCAGTGGCTGGTACATGGGAGCTGGGACTTAGCAAGGGCTCCCTCCTCGGATGCCTCCCCGCCCCCCCCTCCAGCTGTGTAGGGCAAGTTTCCAGGCATCTGAGGACTGCTAGAGCCCCCACGTGCGCCCAGCTTGATGCATTCAATTTGCTGAGTCCCCGCTGCCCGGCCCGGGTCGGGGTGAAGGGTGCCCAGGGGCATAATAGGTACTGTGCGCCCCCAACGAGGCCTTTTCCCCAGACTGGAAGAATCTGACCACCCAGTCCCCGTCCCCGCCTCCAATGCACCCTCCGGCCGCGGCTGTGACCCTGCCCCCGAGCTCGCCCCGCGCCCCCCTCCGCCTCCAGGGCATCCTCTCGCTCAGGTAAATAAGGGCCCCCGAGGGTCCTTGCCCTACAAGCCTTTCAGGACGTGGACCGCGCCCAGCCAGGGCACCCCGGTCCCTGCTCTCCTGCTGGCTGGAAACTCCTCAGGTAGCCGCCGACGCCCCGGGGCGACCCCCGCCCTCCCCTCCCCTCCAGGCACCCAAGCTGTGCTACATGAATCCCAGGACCTCTCATCCCGCCCAGCCTCGCAGTCCCTGTCCCCCGCGGGCACCCCTCCCCCCACCTCCGGGAGGTCGCTGCCCCATCCGAGGACCTCCCCCCCCACGCCCCCGCGACCTTGGGAACTCCCGCCACTTGGCCCGAATCCGCCCCATCTGTCGGCTGTCGGCGGGCAGGCGCCCCCTCCCGCGGCCCGGTCCGCGCGCCCGCCCCCGACCGCCCCCGCGGGGCTCTCCGGGCCGGAGCCGCCGGCGCCCGCCCCCAGGGACGCCCGGGAGTGGCACGTCCCGCCGCCTATGGCTGGGCGGCCGCGCGGGGCCCCGTCTCCGCGGCGGGCCCGCCCCCTCCCGGCCCCGCCCCCTCCCGGCCCCGCCCCCGCCCTGGCCCCGCCCGCCGCCGCCGCCCCGCCCTCCGCCCGGCGCTCGCCGCTCGCTCACTCTCTCGCGGGCCGAGGGGCGGCCGGCAGCTGGCGCGGGCAGAGGCGGCGGCGGCGGCGGCGGCGCCACGGCGATGGGACGGGCGCTGGGGCGCAGGAGCCGCGGCGGCGGCGGGGCCCGCGCAACTCGGGCCAAGTGCGGGGCCGCCGGCGCGGGCGCGGGGCGCTGAGCCCCCCGCGGCCTTCCGGCTCCCGGGCCGCGCACGGCCGAGCCCCGGAGAGCGCGCAGGGGCGAGCGGAGGAGAGCGCCGCCAGCGCCGGCTGCCTGCGTCTGGGGAAGAGCGGCGCCCCGGGGGGCGAGCCATGCCCCGCGCCCGAGCGTAGCCGCCGGGGGCTGCCCCCCTGCCCCCTCCCCTCCCCCCCCGGGAGCCGCGGGCCGGGCAGGGCGCGCGACAGGAGCAGCCCCGCGCCGCGCCCACCGCGCGCCGAGGACCATGCCGCCCCCGGGCCGGGCGCCGCCGCTCGGGCTGCTGCTGGCGCTGACTGCGCTCCGGTGCCCAGGTAACGCGTCCCCGGACCCCATCCCCGACCCCGGCCGCGGCGCACAAAGTTGGCTCCCGCGCGGGGCGGCCACCTCCTTCGCAAGTCCCCGGCAGGGCGCATCTCCCGGAGCCGGGGGTCCTCAGCACTAACCTCTCCGCCCGGCGCGAGCTCCCCAGACCCCAGCTCCCCTGCGGAGCCCTTCAGGGCGCGCGGGGGCAACAGCGTCTCGAGGCGGGTGGGGGCGCGCCTCCAGGAATCTAGCCCCCTCTCCGCGCCGTCCCGGTACCCGCGGGGTTTCGCTGTGCCGGGGCGGCGGCGGCCCCCTCCTCCCCGCGTCCTGATGCCCGCGGACGACGCGCGGCCGTGCGTTCCCAGGACACCTGCGGGGCCCCGGCCTCGAGGTCGTCTCGGTCGGCGCAGCCTGTCTGGCTTGTCCGCAGCCTCTCCCGCTCGCCGCCGCACCCTCTGCTTTTACGCCCCCCTTCCCCGAGCACGTCCCCTCCCCGCGTGGCCTCCCCTTAGCCCGGGCGCAGCCTGCTGCCGGCTTTCTGGAGACGCGTGCTGCCCCAGCGCCCTGACCCCAAGGCGGCCCGGCGGCCCGGCGCGCGCGCAGGGCCGCCTGGAACGCGGTGATGCCCAGAGCCATTGCCTGGGTACCGTGGAGCCGGGCTCCCTGCTGGCACCGGCGCAGCTGTCGCCAAGACCTAGTGAGTGGGAAAGGCAACATAGTCATGTATTTTCTCTCTCTGCTGGAGTTTGGAAAGCTGCTACCACCTTGGCGTGCCTACATGTTGGTTCTAGAGGAAGCCTGTCCTAAAATGCCAATCCCTCCCCTCCCCTCCCCCCACCCCAAGCGGTGGAGACCATCCTAAAGGCTCCGATGAACGCCGGAACCATGACGAGCAACATCCGTGTTCATTTGGGGAGCTCGGTTCTCCAACCCTTTCAAAATCAAGACCCATGGTTTGGGAGCCGAGAGCGTTCTCTTTAGAAAAAAAATTCTCCTCCTTTTCTTAACAAACAAACCGCACAGACACCCAGGATGCAGTAGAAAAATAGAACTTTAACTTTTCAGCTGTAACCACCTTGGGGAGGTTGCATTTAGGAACAGAGCTTGTGCCAACTTAACGGGTGATGTATTTGCATGGCAAAAGTAAACACTGTCTTCCTTTGAGATGCCCTGAAGTGACCCAAAATATTTCATAAAACCTTCTGCTCAGAAAACAACCTTGTCAGAGCTCTCCATCGGCGTTCAGCTCCGGCTTAACGTGTGGATGGATCTCCAATCAGCTGGGTGATACGCGGCCACCCTGCTTCTTCCTCCCCGCGTCCTTCTGCGCTCCGTAAGGGGGGCTGTTGCTGGGGTCACGGCCGTTTCCTCTTAGCCAAAGCCCTCCCTGGGACCTGTTCCCAAAAGTGCAGTCCCTTGGACTTGAACATTGCAGTTCTGTCTCTATTTTGTTTCTCCACGGGGGTCAGCCTTTGCCTGGATGTGCTCGGAAGCCGATATTGGAAGTCCCTCCCAGAAGCTGCCTGCCTAACGCCTGTAGGAGAACATGGAGAACACCCCCACCCGCCCCCGGCCCCGTCCCCTAGCAACGGCAGAGCTTGTGCCTGGCTCTGGGAGGAGGCCGGTTCTGGCACGGAAGGTGTGCCGCTTCCTGCTGCCGGGCCCTAGCCCTGGTGCCCTGCGGCTCCCCGAGTCTCAGCTGGGGAGCTCGTTCCGCAGGGGCCGTGAGGGCAGACCCCCCCCCCCAAGCCATGGGCAGGTTCTTGGGCGCACATGTAAGTCTTTCACCGGTCCCTACCAGGGCCGTAAAGAGAGACAGTTTGATAACTCTATATTTAGCACCAGTTAGAAGAGCTAGGAAAAAAACAAGGCTGCGATTCTTGAACGATACTTAGCTGCCTACTGTTGGTTGAAAGGTTCGGAGGAATTAGCTAGGGCTTCCTTCAGAGCCGGCTGGATCTTCTGGATAATTTCTGGCATGGTTTAGCGACCACGTCTGGCCGAGGTTGGGGAGAGGGGCTGGAAGGGTGTTCAGGGAAGGAAGGATGCCCTCTCCCCGGGCGCTCGCGGGGACTGTCTGCTCTGTGCCCCCCCCCCCCCGCGTGGGCAGCTGCCATGGTAAAGAGCGAGGTGGGCGTACTCTTAGCCTTGTAAGCGCTTAAACATATGGAACGGTACTCGCTAAGAGTCAGCACAAATCCCCCAGCTTAGCGACTGGGGGGCCCCCATTATTCAAGCCACTTTTGTGCGAGCTACGGCTTTGCAAATTAGCGGCGCTCTGACGGTCCCTGCTGGGGAAAATGGACGCGCCTTGCTTCATTGACCCATTGTGTTCAGGGTCTATAAAATTGGGGTGGGTGGAGAGCCCCCTGACTAGGGGGCTTGTGAGCGGCAGAGCGTGCTAGTGTGTGTGTGGGGGGGTGGCTTTGGCTTCAAAGCCGAGATACTCTTCGCCCTGCCTGGCACCTTGGCATGGCACGGGGTATATTTCTTTCTTGTGACAGTAGTGATTTGGGAGGGGGGGGGTTGCCTGTGTGTGGTGTTGCTCTTCCGAGAAGTGTCGTCGGGAGGTGCTGGGGAGGGCTATGCAAATGCTGTCACCTCCCCTGAGTGATTTAATGGCGGCACAGTGGAGGTTCCCAGAGTAAATCATTTCAGTGCCCCCCTCCCCTACCGGATGCAGGGAACTTGGGACGCGCAAGGCTTCTGCATGAGCTGTGGCGCTGGGAGCCAGCAATGAGCATGGTGGTGGCCGTGACCCAAGAGAGCAAAAGAAACCCCTTGCTTGTTGCTGTCAAGCCCAGGAGGGTGGTCCCTGGGCCTTGTTCCCGGATGAGTCCCCTGGTTGTACGCGGCTGGGTGGCTCCTTTCTTCTCTCCGGGTCTAACACTGAATGGGCACAGAGAGTAGACACTTCCCTTTGTGGCTCTGGGGTTGAGCGAGTGCACGCAGCCCGTCACCGTGGGGAGATGGGGTGCGCGTAGCACCCCCAGCTCTTTCTTGGGGTGAGTGGCCTTGCAGAGCAAGATGCCGTCTCAGAGCCCAGCCCCCCCCCCACCCCACCCCCCCGTGCAGATAGGAAAGAGGAGACTCGGACGCGGGGAGTGACTTGCTCAGGGTCACTTGACGGTGCATTGGTGTCAGATCAGGCACCCGGGTCACACAACTGCTCTTTGGAAAAAACTTCAACCAGGTGTTTCTCACCGTGCACAGGGGAGTGTCTTTCTGGTGAGGGCTCTACTGGATGGTCCTTTGAGGGACTGGGGCTTCGTTTACGGAGCCCAAGGTCATGAGAATGACAGCAGTCATCACGGTGGTGCGGACGGGGATGGGGTGACGGAGGCGCCCACCAGGCCGCCCCGGGCTTGCCTCGGGCGAACACAGCGGAGACCCGCCTCGCCGGCGGGTGGGCGCTCTCCCCATCCACGGTTTCCGGGCGAGGGTACAGAGACCCAGAGATGCCGAGTGTCTCCTGGAGGTCACACTGTGTCAGGTTCTAGCCCAGGGGCTGGTCTGCGGCTGACACGGCTGGGTTCCACTGCATGACCTCGCTCAGGGTGGTATGGACCGGCTGCCGCGGTCCACGCTGGGGGGGTGGGGGACTGGGGACTATCGCGTCCCGCCCACTGCCAGCCTTGGCCGGGGGCCTGGACGGCTGTTCTGCAACAAATGCATCCGTGGGCGGGAAGTAAGGTTGGGAGCCGAAGGGATCATCCAGAGTGGACTCAGCTCTGCAGGCAGCTGGGAATCCTTTCAGTTCGGTGCCCTCGAGGGATTAGATGCTTCTGTTCAAGGCTGAGACTCTGGCAGACAGACTCCCCCTCCTTTGCATTTGGTCTCCTCCCCTGGATCTTCCATTTTGGTGAACCGGAGCCTGAAACTGGCTCAGCTAACCCTGCTCTCCAGCTGTCTGTGTTCAGAGCCCCTCACAGGCTTGGCCTCACTGAATCCTCAGCAGCCCCATGGGGTAAGGACTGTATTTGGCCCATGTTACAGATGAGGAAGCCGAGGCCGCGGCTCATGCGAGGTCACACACACGGATGTGAACCCACAGCATGCCTGGTTCAGAGTCCGTGCTCTTAACCGTCGTCTTCTGCGTGCTCGTGGCTCCAAGGTTTCTGGGTGGTTAGTTGGATTTTGAGCCCAACTTGGGCCCAGGGGATTCAGGGATTTGTCCCAAGTTGAAGGTAGCGCTGGTTCTTTTTTGAGAAAATTGTTCTGGGAAATGTTGGCTACTCTAAAGTCATCCGCCTCGGTCGGTCGGAGCCCTGGGGTGTGTCTGCAGGGAGGGCCTGGCGTTTTGGGTAGCTGCGCCTGCGTGGAAATGCAGCGCAGGGCCACTTCTGTGGCCCTTGGGCCGTGTCTGGCTGCAGACTCCTCGTTAGTTGCCAGCATTTAAAAAGTGGGAGGTGTCAGTATCACCATCCAGGTTTCTGGCTTCTCTCAAGAAATTGGGAGATCTCGTCTAACCCTTGACCTCTCTGAGACTCAGTTTCCCCATCTGCAGAATGGGCCCTGCCGCAGTCCATTCAGGCTGCTGGAACAAAATACCACAGGATGGGTGCCGTGTAAACAACAGACCTCTGTTTCTCACAGTTCTGGAAACCGGGAAGTCCAAGATCACGGCCCCAGCATGGCCACGTTCTGGTGAGGGCTGTCTTCTCTCCCCGTGTCCTCACGTGTGGAAGGCTGCGGGAGCTCTCTGCCGGGCCGGGGGGCGGGTGTCTTTTCTCTGAGGGCTCTGATTCCACTCATGAGGCTCCACCCTCACGAGCTCATCACCTCCCAAAGGCCCTACCTCCTGATGTCATCATACTGGGGGTGAGGTTTCAACTAGGAAGACCAGATGGGCTCTTTGCTGTGACAGTCACAGCTGTGACGCGAAGGTCAGCGGGGCCTTGGTGACTGCCGAGGGGCTACTCCGGATCTCCTGGGATCCCTGGGGCGTTGCCCAGAGAGCAGGGGCTCCGATGTAGCCCCGGTGGGGATACTAAGGTTCAGAGGAACTCAGGGACCCGATCGACAATACAGATTGTGAGTGGCAGGGTGGGGTCTCCTTCCCAAAGTGCCTGACTCTTGTCTTTCCTGCCTCTAGGGCGCCTTCTTATCCTGGAGTTTCCCCTCGTTTCCCAAACTCTCCGGCTCAGGTGACTGTTCCCTCAGGGAACTTGCATTCTAGGGCAGGTTCCCGTGACGGAGAGACAAGGAGCCAACAGATTCACAAACCGGAAAGTCCTAGGCAGTAACTTGTGCCCTTCGTATTCAGTACGAGGCACTGGGATGGGGAATGATCCAGGAAGACTTCCTGGAGGAGGTGGCCTTCATCTCCAAAGACCTACATGATCAGAAGGAGCCAGCCTGGAGAAGGGTGTCCCAGGCGGGAGTGTGAATGCTCGCAGGGTGTTTTGCGCGGTGCTGGGCACACAGCAGGTGCTCGCTGACCGTTTGTTCCTTCACTCATTCACTCATTCATTCATTCAGCAGACATTAATTAGCTCTAAGCTCTGGGGATACAGCGTGGAACAAAGGAGACACATTCCCCATTCTGAGGAGCTGTCCGTCGGCTGGAGCGAGACAGTAAGAAAACAACAGACAAACAAATACATAATTTAATGGCAGGCGGTGAAAGGTGCCAAGGGGAGAGACAAAGCCTTCCTTGTCCCTTTCTCCTCCGTCCACGCACTTGTTTTGCTGCTCGAGTGCAGGACGGAGCCGTGACGCCCACTGCCTGCCAAGGGAGGGACAGAAAGAAGCCTGGTTCCTTGGAGTTGAAACCCGGTGCCTTCCCTTCTGCTTGGATCACCTGGGTCCTCAGTCAGGGTGTTCCGAACTCCCTTCCCTGACACCTGGCTCCTTAACTGATCAATACCCTCTCCCTACAACTCCAGTCCCAAAATAGTTACATAAAAAATCAATAGAGTCCAATTTGATTTGCTGTATTTTATTACCGCGGATGATGGAGCGCCTGCAATCGCCTGGTGCTTCTGAGCCGGGCTGTTTTGCGGTGTTAACCCAAATTAACCCCTTGGGGGACCTAACTCCTCATGGCTCTGCCTCGGTGCCCAGAATTCAGCGCCTACGAAGGGTGACTCAGTAAATAACGCATCTCTAACGTCTGCTTTGTGCTCGGAATGTCTCCCACCAGGGCTCCTAAGGCACCGGAGCAAACGGACGCGTGAAAATAGTGCCGTGGCCGCGGCCGGCGCTCCCCGGGCCGGCTCCGTGGGCCTGGGGGGGGGGGGTCCTGGCTTGCCTTCCAGAACCGTGGGGCGGCGGGCTGGCTCTGCCCGGGCCCCCGGCTCTCGGATTCCTTGGCTTCCTTTGTTTGCCCGGTTCTCTTCTTGTTGTGTGCAGTCGACGTATTTATATCCTTGGCTCGGTGTTTTTCCCTTCTGTGCCATCTGCTGCTGCCGGCTCTCCTGGGCGAGCTGAGGGGGCCCCCGGGCGGAGGGGTGGGGCCCTGCAGAAGATGAGGCCGGAGGGGGGTGGCCAGGCGGGAAGGGACCCTGTTCTCCAGCCGAAATACGGGGCAGGGGCAGTGGAAGGGGAGGGACACGGTGCGGATGGAGAACGTCATTTCACCAAATAAGTTCCCCAGGGTGGCGGTGACTCGGAACTTTTCCAGGCCAGGGGAGAGCCTCTGGCCGCCTCTGGGCCGTATCTGGCCTGCGGACGCGTCTGGTTAGTTGCTGGTGTTTAAAAAGGGGCAGATGTCAACATCCAGGTTTCTGGCTTCTCGCAAGAAATCGGGAGGTCTGGGACACGGGTGCAGCTCCTTGAGCTCTCTGAGACTCTGCTTCCCCATCTGTAAAACGGGTCTCAAACTCCCCTCCTGCAGATCTTCTTCCTTTTTTTTTTTTTTTTTTTTAAATGTTTTTTATTTATTTCTAGGAGAGAGAGAGAGACAGCGTGAGCAGGGGAGGGTCAGAGAGAGAGGGAGCCACAGACTGAAACAGGCTCCAGGCTCTGAGCTGGCAGTCAGCACAGAGCCCGACGCGGGGCTCGAACCCACGAACCGCGAGATCACGACCCGAGCGAAAGTCGGACGCTTAACCAACTACGCCACCCGGGCGCCCCTCCTGCAGATCTTCTTCCTTGAAACTCTACCCCGTCTGCTTCCTTCCTCCTTGCCTGCCTTTGCTTTTTCTGACACACCTTCCTTGTGCTCTCTGCTGTGACGCCACTGTCCTCGGAGCTGGGGAGACGGCAAGGACGAGACACACAAAGGTGCCCGTCCTCATGGCATCAGCCCAGAGGTGCAGACAGACAGATACTGAACTAAACAAATAGCCCAGATGCAGTTCTTTTTTTAAATTTTTCTTTAACGTTTTTTTGAGAGACAGAGAGAGAGAGAGAGAGCGTGGGCAGGGGAGGAGGAGAGAGAGAGGGAGACACAGAATCAGAAGCAGCTCCAGGCTCCCAGCTGTCCGCACAGAGCCCGACGTGGGGTTCGAACTCACAAACTGTGAGATCATGACCTGAGCTGAAGTTGGACGCTTAACCGACTGAGCCACCAGGTGCCCCCAAAATACAGTTTCTTAAATGGCAGTAAGTGCTACAGAGAAGCATGGAACAGGGCAGCAGAGAGGGAGTGCTGGGAAGGCGTGTTTTGCAGTTTTATCTTAGTTTTTCAAATATATGTATATATGTATTTTTTTGTTGTTTTATTGAGTAAGCTCTACACGCAGCATGGGGCTCGAACTCACAACCCTGAGATCAAGAGTCACCTGCTTCACTGACTGAGCCAGCCAGGCGCCCTCAAAATTCTAAATAGCAGCATCCAGAAAGGTGACATTTAAGCAAAGACCTAAACGAGTAAGAGAGGAAGCTATCCAGTGGACTTCTTGGGGAAGACTGTTCTGAGTAGAGGGAACAGCGAGTGCAAAGGCCCTGAGGTGCTGAGGACTGTGGCTTTTCCTCTGAGCGGGGAGGTGGCTGGTCCAGGCTTGGATCACAGGGGCAGCCGTAGACAAGGTCGGAAGTGGGATTCGGGTGCAGTTGAAAGTTACGCCACAGGACCAGCTGACCAATAACATTCATCCGGTAAATATTTACTGGGTGCCGACTCTATGCCTGTCACTGTACTTGGAAATGGGGCCGAATCAGTATTTGTCAGCGATGAAATTAACAAACAGAACTTATATTTGTGAGTTGGGTGTTTGTCCCCGACGGCCCCGGGAAGAAGATTGGGGTGGATGAGTTAAGGGGATCTGAGGATGACCCTGGGTGCAAAACGCTTACTAACACAGTGTCTGGTACATACTAAGTGCTCAGTAAATGGAGGCAGTTATTAATAACACTGTTAGGGCAGTTGAGGAAACTAGGACCTGTTAGCCTAGAAGTGCGGTTGATGGAGGTTGAACTTGACCTATGTCTATCAGACTCACCGTGGTGCCCACGTCTCCTGCTGGAGCCAGTGATAGTCGAGGAAGAAAAGTTCCCGCGCTCGTGATGTGATTATTCTGGCAGTTTGTTGTTCGCCGCCAGGTTAGGTGCACTTGCTTTTCTCTAGCAGGTGTGTAGGTGAAACGCTGCGTGTCAGTCAAATTCTACCTTCTCCATCAACTTCCACCGCAGTTTGGAGATGTGTGAGTTCCATCCGCCCCCGGGCTGGCTCTGGCGCCTGGCACGCTGCTGGCTGGTTTCTGGGTCCCTTAAACGGACACCACCAAACTGTGCATGGGCTAACTCTGGCTCTCCACTCGTGTTTGTAAATAAAGTTTTATTGCAACACAGCCACGTCCATTTGTTTACATACTGTTTGTGGCCGCGTTCCCACAACAGTGAGAGCTGAGTGCTGTCAGAGGGCATCGTGCCCGCAAAGCGGGAAGAAACGACTACTACCTAGCCCTTCCGCAGACCAAGCTTGCCTCAGTGAAGGTCACAAGGGAATGTCTGTAAATGTGTGTTAATAGCACACGTTTGTGGTCAAGAACGAGTATCCCTTTTTAATGTCAAAAAAACAAAACAAAACTGTCCAGCTCATCTGAATGAGAGGAACTGGGGGGTTTGGTATCTCTTGGTTGAAACAAACAAACAAACAAAACATATTGATTGAAAGTTGCCATCAATTCAGTAATGCTCTTGAATGAGTGGGTTTGGGTAATTACAGTAGCATTTATGTAACATTTTAAAAATAGTAGCGCATGTGTGTGCAAGATATTTTTGCTCTGTAGGCAAAGCTGGTGGCTTACAGCTCAGGAGACCCTCCTCGGGGTGCTGCTGGAGACAGGCGGTATTAAAGGTGCCCACTGGTTAGTTATTTCAGACTTGGGATGACATTGGTCAATGGATCTCTTTCATGGCCTTGTGTTTTTTTCTTTTTGGATTGTTTTATTTATTTAAAATTTTTTTTATAAAGTCATACTTTTTTTTTTAATGCTTATTTGTTTTTGAGAGAGAGACAGAGCATGAGCAGGGGAGGGGCAGAGAGAGAGAGGGAGACACAGAATCCAAAGCAGGCTCCAGGCTCTGAGCTGTCAGCACAGAGCCCAACGCGGGGCCTGAACCTACAAACCGTGAGATCATGACCTGAGCCAAAGTTGGACGCTTAACTGACTGAGCCGCCCAGGCGCCCCTGGATTGTTTTAAAGATGAACACAGCCTTCTGTATATTTCCTTGTGACACTCAGGTCCGTTTTCAGTGCTAAGATTTTGAGTTCACTTATGGAGATGAGTGTGCTAAATGCAGAGTGTATGTCCCTGTATTCATGTGGATTCTTATCACTGCAAGGGACAAAGTTGGGAATTTGCTGGACTCTGGAGCTAGGAAGTTCAAGGAAGAGACACCTTCAGGCGTGGCTAGATCCGGGGGCTTAACGCTTCTAATGAGCGCTTCTGCTCTCTCACTCTGACTCTTGGTTCTCTTTTTCCTCTGTGTTCATTTAATTCTCAGACAGCCTTTGTCCACCTACTGGCAGATCTGGTCACTGTCAGGTCCAGGCTTTCCTCCAAAATCACTCGTCTCTTGTCATTGTACCAGCAAGGACCCCTGGACTAACTTGGGTCAGGTACTGAGCCCTCAGCCAGGGCCCGTGACCGTGGATGGAATCCTCTATGTGATTAGCCACACTTAAGTCAGAAGCTCATCTCTGGAGTTGGGATTGGAAGCACGTTTCCAGAAAGAGAGACAGGAGATGATTTCCCAGAGGAAAATCCCGGGGCTTTTACACCGGAAGGAAGGAGTTGCAGCAGCAGCCTCCCCAGTGTGGTGGGGAGAACCTTCCAGGCCGGGAGAGCCCTCACCTGTGGGCTGAAGCCTCCGGTGCCCCTCCTCACGGAGCCCAACGCTCCGTCCCATCCTGGCGCGTGGCCGCCGGCCGCTGCCGTAACCTCTGGGCTGCGTCCTTATGCGCTGCACGTCTGAGGCCCCAGTCCAGTGATGTCACACATCTTTTGGTTGCTTTGAAAACACGGAATATTGGGATGCAGTCTGCTCGTATCTATGAAGAGAGAAGCTGGTCTCTGACCCAACAATCCCACTTGAGGGAAACCTGTTTTTAGCAGTGAAAGCACCACTGTATCAGGTTGTATGTTCTGGGATGTTTATAGCCGCGTCTTCGGTGCTGGCAGAACAGAGAACCAAAGAGCCCAACGGCCCGTCAGTAAAGTAGTTCTTGACCGCGTGGTATTTCTGTGCGCATGACCGTTAACTGTTGAAAAGAGCAGCTTGGATGTACATTCTCTTCTGGAACAATGACCTGGGCTTATTGTTAAGACAGAAAAGTGAGTTGTGAGGTAACTTCCACTGTGCAATGTGGTTTTGATAACAACGAACCTGGGGCACCTGGGGGGCTCCGTCCGTTAAGCATCCGATTTCAGCTCAGGTCATGATCTCGCGGTTCGTGGGTTCGAGCCCTGCGTTGGGCTCTGTGCTGACAGCTCAGAGCCTGGAGCCTGTTTCAGTCTGTGACTCCCTCTCTCTCTGACCCTCCCCTGCTCACACACTCTCTCTCTCTCTTAAAAATAAACATTAAAAGCAACAGCAATGAACCAAAGTCCCCCCCCTCGCCCCGCCGTGTACAGAATAGCTAGTACTTACACGGTGCTTCCCATATCCCAGTCACAGTGTTAAGTACTTCGCATGTGTCAGCTCCTCTAACCCTTACAAGAAGCCTAGGTGTGTGGGTATTATTATTGTACCCCTGTTAAAGAAGGGGACATTGAGGGACTGAGAGGTTAGCCAGAGTTGCATGATCTGAATGAAGGGCTGAAGGGGGTGTTGTGGTGGGTGGTGGGCCAGGAGGGGGCGGGAGAGGCAGGGCATCTGGAATGTTTGAGATGTTTTAGCCACAATAATGTACAGTTTTATGTAGAGAAGCCCCGCTCTTTCCCTTAGGGTTTCTGGGGCCCCGTGGGGCTGGTGACAGTGCCTCAGTGGGGATCCTCCTGATTTGCTGCTGTGCTTTGCTGGTGCTGGCGGCTGTGGCGCCCGGAACTCGGGTCACCCAGCACGGAAGCTGCTTCGTGGCTCTCTGGGGGAAGGGAATCCTGGCTGTGTGGTGTGATGGGCGTGCCTGTGGAGAATGGGGTCATCCGCAAGTAGCACGGACTTACGTGGTGGCGGCTTGAAAAGTAGACGGTTTCGATCCCACGCCAGATTCTGGTGCCGTGTTGAGAACTGTGGTGGGCTCTGTTCCATGAAGTTTTTTGCTCCCTTCTACCATTTCAAGTTTGTGGTCTTTGTCCTCATGGCCCAAGATGGCAGCTGTGGGTCCAGCAGTTTCATCTTCATTCCAGGCACCAATCTGGAGGTGCAGACAAAGAAAGGGTAAAAAGGATGTGCATCAGTTGTCTTTCGTGGAGGAGTCCGGTAGTCCCATGATGCTTCCACTTCTGTCCCACTGGCTGTGACTAAGTCACACGGCCCCATCTAGCTGCAAGAGACTCTGGGACGGCTTCATTTTAGATCGCCGAAAGTCAAGAGTTCATTGACTGTGGGAGGACAGAATGGATGTCAGGGGGTTAATTAGTTGTTGGTGATGAATGTGCAAGGATAGCACAGTGTTTGTTGAGAAGGTGTGAGCCATCAGGATCCTTTATAATCGTGTGTGCGTGTGAGTGTGTGTGTACGCACGTGCACGTGTGTGTATGTGAGAGAGAGAGAGAGAGAGAGAGAGAGAGATTTTATTCTGCCTTCTAAGGGGGGGGGCCTGGAAGACATAGTTTTTCTGGGTTCCAGAAGGAAAATGAAAGCATTATGGTGAGTGCGTAACACCGTCTCTGCCAAAGATATAAATATGGCTTAAAGAAACATTGCAGATAAATCTGAAGTGCACTTTGAACAATTTCATATCCTCCCCAAAGATAACCATTCATATCAGTTTGCTGGGTATCTTTCCCTGTAGGAAACACACACACACACACACACACACACACACACACACACACTTAAATGTTTATTTATCTTGAGGGGAAGTGGGAGAAGGAGAGAGCATGCACACGAGTGGGGGAGGGGCAGCGAGATTTGGGGAGAGAATCCCAAGCAGAGCCTCGACGTGGGTCTCAATCCCACGAACCATGAGCTGAAATCGAGTCAGATTGTCAGCTGACTGAGCCACCCCCACTCCAGAAACATATATGTTATAACATAGTTTTAAATTTGTTTTAAAAACATATACTTCTGGGGCACCTGGGTGGCATCTGACTTTGGCTCAGGTCATGATCTCATGGTTCATGAGTTCGAGTCCTGCATCGGGCTCTGTGCTGACATCTTGGAGCCTGCTTCAGATCCTCTGTCTCCCTGTCTCTCAGCCCCTCCCCCCAAAATAAATAAGCATTAAAAAAAATTTAAAAACATCTACTTCTTTATCTCTTCCCCAGTATTCACCTGCATATCGAACTATCTTATTTTTTGAATTGTTGCGTGGTGTCCCATGGTATAGAAATATCATGGAGTGTTTGGTGATTTCCCACTGCCTCACGAAATGGGGATTCTCCAGACATAGAAGAGGGGGTCAGAAAGTAGGGGTTCACCCACCAGGAGCACTGTGCAGAGATCAGCACCCGACCAGGACCTGCAGACATTTGAACGAAGCCGGGGTGGGACTAGGGAGAGCAGGCGAAAGAGCTGACCCCCGAGGAAGTGGAGTTAACGGAGTGATGGGGACGGGGGGGCTGTTTCCCGGCGCCCTGCCGAAGCCCCCCCAGGTCCCGCTGCTGGTGGCTCCCACGGTGGGTGGTTCCCCGAGGGCTGGGAGTGCCAGCCTATTGACTCAACGACATTTCTCCAGATCATGGTATCTTCAGTCTTAGAAAAGGGGCCTCTTCCACGTCTCCAGGGTCTGCCTCACGCCCGCGGTGCAGACCCGCTTGTCTCTCGTGGAAGAGGCTCTCTAGAAAGCGCCGTGGGCTTGTGATGCAATTTTTATTTCCTTACGATATCGTTTTCTCCTTCCACCCACCACCCCCTACGCCCAGCCCGGTTTGAGTGTTTTTCCCTTAAGTTTCTGGGCTGAGCTGTTGGGAGGGTCTGCACGTTTTGGTGTCGGGGGGGAGGCGTCAGCCTGGCTGTTCGCACCAGCCCCACTTACACGAGCTCCGCGTGGTCTCATCTTCCTGCAGGACCGATTTGCCCGTCAGCTCGGATCATCTGTGAGGGAAACTGCGTTTTGCTTCTCTGTCACCGCTTGATGGCTCCGTGACCTTGGGTTGGTTCTCTGTGCTATAAAATTCTCTTCTGTGAAATGGGGAGAGTAGGGGCTTCTACTCCTCAGGCCGCTGTGAAGGATAAGGGAGATGTTGCGTAAGAACTCAACACAGTGCCTGAATCCCCAGGATTCCTTAATACACGCTAGTGTTGCTTTACTTGTCTTCTCCATTTACTGGATGTTTAGTTGAACACCTACTATGTGCCCTGGTGCCCATTTTTGGGGTTTTGCTCATCTCTGCTCCAACATTAGTTCATATCCAAATCTTGTCACGTGGGAGTGGTGGTCTGCTATTTTTGCCTTCCTCTGAGAATAAAACCCAGATTTTCTTTTTTAATTTTTTTTTAAAATTTTTTTATTTATTTCTAGGAGAGAGAGAGAGACAGCGTGAGCAGGGGAGGGTCAGAGAGAGAGGGAGTCACAGACTGAAACAGGCTCCAGGCTCTGAGCTGGCAGTCAGCACAGAGCCCGACGTGGGGCTCGAACCCACGAACTGCGAGATCATGACCTAAGCGAAAGTTGGACGCTTAACTGACTAAGCCACCCAGGAGCCCCTAAATTTATTTTTAAAAATTAAGGTATAATTGGCAAACAGTATGATATTAGGTTCAGGTGGACCGCACAGGGAGTCCTTATTTATGTACATTGTGAAATGATCGCCATGATCATTGCAGTTACCATCTGTCACCGTACAAAGTTTTTACACTATTATTGACTCTTCTCTACGTTGCATATTGCAGCTGCGTGTCTTATTTATTTTATAGCTAGGAGGTTGTGTCTTGTAATCCCCTTCGCCTATGTTGTCCACCCTCTGCCCCTCTCCCTTCTGGCAACCGTCAGGTTGTTGTCTGTATCTGTGAGTCTGTTTCTATGTTGTTTTGTTTGTTTTCCTTTTGAGATTCCACATAGAAGTGAAGATTCGTCATCTGAGTAAAATCTCTGGTATTGGTCTTTCTCTGTCTGACTTACTTCACTTAGCATAATACCTTTAACCTCCATTCATGTTGTTGTAAGTGGTAAGGTTTCGTTCTTTTTATTGTTGAGTAATATTCCAGTGTGTGTGTATGTGTGTGTGTGTGTGTGTGTACATATAGACATACCACATCTCTTTATCTACTCACCTGTCAATGGACATGGAAGTTGCTTCCACACCTTGGCTGTTGTAAATAATGCTGCAGTGGATGTAGGGATGCATATGTCTTCCAGTTAGTGTTTTTGTTTTCTTTAGATAAATACCCAGAAGTGGAACTGCTGGATCATATGGTAACTTTATTTTTAATTTTTAAAAAAAATTTTAATGTTTTATTTATTTATTTTTTTAATGTTTTTAAAAATTTATTTCAGAGAGAGAGAGAGAGGGAGAGAGAGACAGCGTGAGCAGGGGAGGGTCATAGAGAGGGGGAGACAGAATCTGAAACAGGCTCCAGGCTCTGAGCTGTCAGCACAGAGCCCGACGCGGGGCTCGAACCCACGAACTGCGAGATCACGACCTGAGCCAAAGTCAGATGCTTAGCTGACTGAGCCATTCAGACTCTCCTGTTTTTAATTTTCAAAGGACCCTCGGACTGTTTGCAGTGGTTGCTGACCAGCTTACATTGCAGCCAACACTGCACAGGGGCTTCCTTTTCTCTGCGTCCTTGCCAACATGTTATCACTTCTTGTCTTTTTGCTACTAGCCATTCTGACAGGTGTGAGTTGATATCTCATTGTGGTTTTTACCTGCATTTCTTCCATGATGAGTGATGTGAGCATCTTTTTATGTGTCTATTGGCCATCTGTATGTCTTCTTTGGAAAAAATATCGATTCAGGTCCTCTGCCCATTTTAAAGTTGGACTGTTTGGTTTTTTGATACTGAGTTGTAGGAGTTCTTTTTATGTTCTGGATGTTAACCCCCGGTCAGGTATGTCATTTACAGATATCTTGTCCCATCCAATAGATGCCTTTTCATTTCGTGGATGGCTTCCTGTGCTGTGCGGGTGCTTTCTGTATTGGTGTAACCTCAGGAGTTTAGTTTCGCTTTTGTTATCCTTGCCTGAGGAGCCAGATCTAAAAGTTATTGCTAAGACCAGTACCAAAAAGCGTATGGCCTGTGTTTTCTTCTAGGATTTTTATGGTGTCAGATCATATCTTTAAGTCCTTAATCCATTTGGAATATGCTTTGGTGTATGGCGTCAGGAAGTGGTTCACTTTCATTCACGTGCCGGGAGCTGTCCAGCGTTCCAGCACCATTTAGTGGAGAGGCTGCCTTTCCCCCATTGCATGTTCTTGCCTCCTTTGCTGTAGATAAAGTGGCCATAAAGTGTGGGTTTGTTTCTGGGCTCTCTGTTCTGTTCCACTGACCCATGCGTCTGTTTTTGTGCCTGTCCGTACTGTTTTGACTACTGTAACTCTGAAGTATAGCTTGAACTCTGGGAATGTGACAGTGCCAGCTTTATTCTAATTTCTCAAGATTGCTTAGGCGATTTGGGGTCTTTAGAGGCTCCACGCAAATTTTGGGATGATTTGTTCTAGTTCGATGAAAAATGCCAATGGTGTTTTGATAGAGATTGCGCTGAATCCGTAGATGGCTCTGGAATAGCATGGACATTTTGATGCTCTTCATTCTTCTAAATCATGAGCGCGGTGTAGCTTTCCATTTATTTGTGTTGTCTTCAGTTTCTTTCATCAGTGTCTTATATATAGTTTTCGGAGCACAGGTCTTTCATTTCCCTGGTTAAATTTATTCCTAGGTATTTTATTCTTTTTGATGCAATGATAAATGTTTATTTAAAAATTTTTTTTAAATTTAAAACATTTTTTAAAATGTTTTTATTTTTGAGAGAGAGAGAGACAGAGCATGAATCGGGGAGGAGCACAGAGAGAGGGAGACACAGAATCTGAAGCAGGCTCCAGGCTCTGAGCCGTCAGCACAGAGCCCAAAGCAGGGCTCGAACTCGTGGTCTGCGAGATCATGACCTGAGCCGAAGTCAGATGCTTCACCTACTGAGCCACTCAGATGCTCCATAAATTTTTTTAAAATTTCTCTTTCTGATAGTTCATTATTTTTGTATAGAAATGCAACAGATTTCTATATACTCACTACATATCTTGCAACTTTACTGAATTCACACTTATTCTAATAGTTGCTTGGTGGACTCTTTTGGGTTTTCTATGTATTGTATCATGTCATCTGCAAATAGTGACAGTTTATTTTTTCCTTTCCAATTTGGATCCCTTTTATTTCTTTTTCTTGCCTAACTGCTGTGGCTGTTTCTGGAGGAGTGGGCATCCTTGTCTTGTTCTAGATTTTAGAGGAAAAATTTTCAGCTTTTCATCGTTGAGTATGATGTTAGCACTGGTTTATATGGGCTCCATTATGTTGAGGCCTGTATGGTTCCTCTGTACTGACTTTGTTGCGAGTTTTACTATAAATAGATGTTGAGTCTTATTAAATGCTTTTTCTGCATCTGTTGAGATGATCATATGATTTTTTAAAATGTTTTATTTATTTTTGAGAGAGTGCAAGCCGGGGAGGGGCAGCAAGAGGGAGACGGAGGATCTGAAGTGGGTTTTGTGCTAACATCAGCGAGCCCGATGTGGGGCCTGGACTCACAAACCATGGGATCATGGCCCGAGCTGAAGTCAGCCGCTCAACCGACCGAGCCACCCAGGTGCCCCTAATCATAGGATTTTTATGCTTTGTTTTGTTAACGTGTATTATATGTTGATTGATTTGCAGGTATTAAGCCATCCTCATATCCCTGGAATATATCCCAGTTGATCATGGTGTGTGACCTTTTAATGTATTGCTGGATTTGGCTTGCTAATACTTTGAGGATTTTTGCATTTATGTTCATCAGGGATACTGACTTGTAGTTTTTTCTTTTTTTGCTGTGTCTTTGTCTGGTTTTAGTATCAGGGTAATGCTAGACTGGAAAACAAATCAAAACAAATAAACAGAAACAGACCCATAAATACAGAGAACAAGCTGATGGTTGCTAGAGGGGAGGAGGGCTGGGGGGATGAGCAAAATGAGCGAAGGGCAGTGGGAGGTACAGGCACCTGGTTGTGGAAAGAATACGTCACAGGGGTGAAAGGTACCACTTAGGAAACAGAGTTAATAGCGTCGTGATAGCATCGTATGGTGGCAGATGGTTACGCTTGTGAGTATAGTGTGATGTATAGACTTGTTGAATCTCTAGGCTGTATACCTGAAGCTAATGTAACACTGTGTCAAGCACATTTCAATAAAAAATAAAATAAGTAAGTAAATATTTGGTAGAATTTACATGTGAGGCTATCTTGTCCTAGGCTTCTGTTTGGAGTTTAGTTCAGTTTTATTTTATTGTATTTACTCTTATTTTATTTTAGTTATTTTTTAAAATGTTTACTTGTTTTTGAGAGAGCGCATGAGCATGAGTGAGAGAGGTGCAGAGAGGGAGGGGACAGAGGATGGAAGCAGGCTCTGTGCTGAGGGCAGAGACCCCAGCGTGGGGCTCGAGCTCATGACCTGCGCCCAAGTTGGACATTTAACTGACTGAGCCACCCATGCGCCCTATGGGGGAGTTTTATTTTAATTACTGATTTAATTTCATTGCTAGTAATCAGTCTGTTCAGAATTTCTATTTCTTTACGAGACCCAATCTTGGAAGATTGCATAGTTTTTAGGAATTTATCCATTCTTCTAGGTGGTCCAGTTTGTTTGGGCACGTGACCCAAGCTGGGCCGATGAGGGCTGGCCCTGGGATGTTTGTGGCAAGCATTGGGTAAGAGTTTCTTCTTTTCTGCTGCAGTTGCTAAGCTGGTAGGTTGTGAGCCTGGAGGTATCAGTTAGTACTGCTGTGTAACAAATTATCATAAACTAATGGTTCAAAACAATACACTTTTATTATTGGTTAGGAACCTGGGCACGGGGTCTCTTCTTTTTTTTTTTTTTTAAATTTTTTATTTTTTTTTTTTATTTCTAGGAGAGATAGATAGATAGTGTGAGCAGGGGAGGGTCAGAGAGAGAGGGAGTCACAGACTGAAACAGTCTCCAGGCTCTGAGCTTGCAGTCAGCACAGAGCCCGACGTGGGGCGCGAACCCACGAACCGCGAGATCATGACCTAAGCGAAAGTCGGACGCTTAACCGACTAAGCCACCCAGGCGCCCCAGTTCTCTTCTGCTTCTAGATCTGTCACAAGGCTGTAGGTAGGATGTTAGCCAGGGCTGGGGTCTCATCTGAAAGCTCGCCTGGGGCCGGGGATGGGGAAGGTGTCCTGCTTCTGTGTTCACATGGCTGTTGGCAGGATACACTTTCTGTGGGCTCTTGGACCCCAGTCCTCAGTTCCTTGCCACGTGGCCCTCTTTCCCTGTGGCAGTTTGCTTTATCAAAGCCACTTGGAGATGAAACCAAGAGATGGAGCAGGACGCTTTCCTGGGGACCATCGCGGAGTGCCTAGAAGTAGCTATTCCTGAGATGAGCTTGATCTTGAACTTGCCTGGTACATGACCCAGTACCAGTACTTTTTTTCTTAAGCTACTTTGAGTTGGGTTTTTCTTGCTTCCAACCAGAAGCTTCCTGATGAAGTCCTGTGCAGGCTTCTCGGGTTCCCTTGCCTGGAAGTGACCGCTCCTCCTTGGAAAGGCTTTGGCGTTCTGTGTGCTCTAGAAAATCTGCACATACCTCATCTCCCCCTCCGGACTGAGCTCCTCGAGAGAGCTGTATGGATGTATATTCTTTGAACCCTTCTTCCTGGCTTTACTTACAGTGCCTGGAATGCTGTCAGACACAGTAAATGCCATCTGCCAGTAATTACTGGTATGAGAGGTTCTTCCTTGTCCCTCCCTCTCCCCCTCCCCTTGCCAATCAAAAATGTTTCAAAAATGATCTCAATCTGCTGCACCTGGCTTAGGGTTGGAACGCTGAATGTCAAAGATGAAAACGTCGTTGATGCCACCCTCTAGAGGCGGCACACAGCTGCACACAGAGATCTTAGCAAAAGTGTGCGTTCCACAGCATTGGGTGGGTCGTCCCCGCAGAACCGACAGCAGGTCATAAGCGACACCACCCTGAGGTGGTGCTGGGCTAGTTGCCTCTCCGTTCTGATTCTGGATTTTAATCCGGCACTTCTAGGACAGCCTTGCCCTTCGTAAGCATTTGCTGAGACCAACATATTTATGTTTAGTGATAGGATTTTATAATTTTTTCTAGGCTTAGTAAAGTTTTGTTGCATATCCAGAACTTATGATCTCCTCTTAGATGCCAGTAGGTACCAAAAAAAAACAAGTTTTCTTCACGAAGCCACTTTAAAATGCTTTTCATTAATGCATTCAGTCCACTGCAGTGACCTGGCCTCCGAAGACTCTTAGGGTCACTTCGCTGCATTTTATTCATTAGATGTCAGCCCATCATCAAGGGAAGGGGAATCTGACTCCCTCTCTTGATCAGAGAAGTGTCACAGAATTTGCAGACGTGTTTTAAAAGTCCTCTGACCAAGGACAGAGTGGTGGGGGTGGGGAGCGAGGAGTTTCTTGGCCCCTGGATTCGTCAGGCAGGTGTTGGTGGTGGAGGACGGCCCGGCCCCCCGGCCGGCAGGTGCTGGTCGCGTGGACCCGGTTCACTTTCCCTGTGGTGTTTCCAAATGTGGAGGTGCCCTCCTGCTCTTCCTCAGGGCGCCAGGTGCCCCGGCACTTTTCTGGTGCCTGGCCTTAGGGCCCCCTGATTTTTTTTTTAAGCTTATTTTAAGAGAGAGAGAGAGAGAGAGAGAGAGACTGTGAGCAGGGGAGGGGCAGAGAGAGAGGGAGACACAGACTCTGAAACAGGCTCCAGGCTCTGAGCTGGCAGTCAGCACAGAGCCCGACGCGGGGCTCGAACCCACGAACCGCGAGATCATGACCTGAGCGAAAGTCGGACGCTTAACCGACTGAGCCACCCGTGCTCTGGGGCCCTATGATTTAAACGTGGCCTCTCATGTGTCCGGCCCGACTCCCGGACAGCAGGCCTGATGTGGGGCCCTCCTTGCAGCGGCTCCTGCTGGTGGCCTTGGTGGCCAGATACCCCTTCCCTGCAGCCCCCGCCGCCCTGTCTCTCTTCGCTCATTTGCTCCTTTACTCCCTTGAAAAGGGTCATCGCGAGTAGTTAGCATTCCCGGACGGTGGCAGCGGCGCCTTCATCAGTGCGAGACACTGGAATTAGAATATTAATTTCACCCGGGGCTTGGGCACATTGTTTCCGTGCTGAGCACATATTTAAAAGCAGGAAAATGTAATTGGCTTCTTCCTCCCGTGTCCCTTCTGGATGCTCCTGGGAAGGTAGGTGGGAAGCTTTAGAGTTTCGGTGACCTGCTTGTTTCCGTGTGAGGGTCCTGCAGGCCGCTCTCCTGAGGAACACGGGTGGAGGGAGCCCTGGCCACCTCCGAACGCAGCGGTGGACAGCCAGCCCCTCCCTCGTGGCCACGGCCTGCCCGGGGCAGATCGGTTTGGCCAGCCCAGTGCTGTAATAACTTTCGAGCGCGTATTCCAGAGATAGAAGATTCAGTGTTAACATTTGGATGTTTGGCTGCTCCTTGAAGAACAGCAGGGCTGGGATCACGGGGTCCACATTCCAGGATGCTGACGACTGGTTACAATGACGTGATTTCTGATTCACACATAGGATATTCCGTGAGCACCCCTGTGTGCCAGGCGCTGTTGTAGGGACTGAGGGCATAGCCCTTACTGCCTGGGGGCTTCCATTCCATCGAGAATGTGTCACTTGTGTATGTTGCCCGTCTGGCCCTCTGGGCCATCTCTGTCCTAACTTTCTATGACCCTGGGGATGTTTGCTATCTGTGCTGTCCAGTACGGTGGCCACACGCCACGTGCTGCTGTTGAGCATCTGAAATGTGGCTGGTGAGACTAAGGAACCGGACTTCATGATTCCAGTTCATTTTAATTCACATATATTTAATTTTTTTAAGTTTCTGTTTATTTATTTTGAGAGAGAGAGCGAGTGGAGGAGGGGCAGAGAGAGAGAAAGAGACAGACAGAGAGAGACGGAGAAAGAGACGGAGAACCCCAAGCAGGCTCCGCACCATCGTCGCAGAGCCCGATGCGGGCCTCGAACTCATGAACTGTGAGATCTTGACCTGAGCCGAAACTAAGAGCCCAATGCTTGACCGGTTGACTGGACCACCCGGGTACCCCTAATTCACATATATTTAAATAGAAGTTTCCACAGCTACATGGGCTACTGGCTGAAGCGTTGGACAGTGGAGCTCCAGATACGTGAATGTGCATCTCCCTCTCCTCCAATGCCCTCGAGCAGCTGGGGAAACTGAGGTACGTGGATTGTGCAGACTCAGGACTGGAACACCTTGGTGGCTCACCTGGAATGTCCAGTGTAACCAGTATCAGGTAAGTAGCAAGTGAGCCGAGGTGAGAGGGACAGGGCTTGGGCTGTGCAGGGCCTTGCACATTACGGGAAAGGATTTGGATGAAAAGAAACTTAAGGGGCGCCTGGGGGGCTCAGTCGGTTGAGCGTCTGACTTCGGCTCAGGTCATGATCTCACGGTTTCATGGGTTCGAGCCCCAGTCGGGCTCTGGCTGGCAGTGCGGGGCCTGACTGGGATTCTCTCTCTCCTCCCTCTCTCTCTGTCCCTCCCCCACTTGTGCTCTCTCAAAACTAAATAAACTTAAAAAAAATTTATGGAGGTGAGAGTCCCATACAAATGGGCCATTTTAACGGGTACAAGTCAGTGGCGTTTAGTACATTCAGTGCTGTGCAGCCACACCTCTATCTAATGGCAGAATGTTTTCACCCCCCAAGGAAGCCCCCGTACCCCCTATGCCGCCCCTCCCCGCCCCCTGCCCCTGGCCCCCAGCCCCTGGCCACCGTCGGTTTACCTTCTGCCTATGGCTTTGCCTGTTCTGGACGTTTCACATAGTGGAGTCTGGCTTCTGTCACCCGCACGGTGTTTGTTGTGGCGGCCATCCACGACTCATTCCATTTTCTGGCTGAGTTGTACTCCGCAGCTTTTGGATCTCATCTAAGAGCCGTGGGAGCCTCATGGGGTCCTCCTTCTGAGCGTCGCTGGAAGGAAGGCCCCCTGCCTCCCCTGGGTTCACAAAGCTGGTTTTCGGCTTTGTGTGGGGGTTCAGGGCACGGGGCTGCCCTGCCTGCTGCACCGGGTCCTCGATGCCCCTTCGTGCCGTCACCCTGTGCACCCTTTCGGGACCCCCTTTGAATTAATTTGGTCTTTAGGAGAGCAGTCCTCTTCTTTTTTCCAAAAAATTTTTAGCATTTTTATTTATATTGAGAGACAGGGCACGAGTCGGGGAGGGGCAGAGAGAGAGGGAGACACAGAATCGGAAGCAGCTCCAGGCTCCGAGCTGTCAGCACAGAGCCCGACGCGGGGCTCGAACCCACGAACCGTGAGATCATGACCTGAGCCGAAGTCAGATGAATAACCCAGGTGCCCCAGAAGGATCCCTTCTGTGTGCCTCCCAACCTCGGGTGGTGCCAAGGTGGAGTGAGCAGTTTACACGAGGCAAGTGGCGTTGGGAAATGGATCTGATGTGGAAGGGGAGCCTCCCCACTGCGGACGAGGGCTGCTGTCCCCTCACTCGGGTCGTGGGGGGGGGGCAGGTGGGAGGCTCGGGGGTTAAAGACACGACACAGGGACACGGAGAATCCCTGTCGAGGCTGCGGCGTCTCTCTCTGACTCGGTGCCGGGCTGGGCCACTCCGGGCAGTGGCCGTCTCTCAGGGCCCGGGCTCGGGGACCGCTTGTCCACGGGGGAGGGCGCTGGCCCTGTGGCCAGCGGGGCTTTTTTGTCCCAGCCTGGACAGCAGGTGCTGATGAGGCGGGAGAGGAGCCCGGTCACGGGGACAGTGTTGCCGGGGTGCCGGCGGCCATCCTGTGTCCGTCCCTCGTCACCTGTGCGGTGGCTGGCCCCGGGAGGGGCCTCCCCCGGTTCGCCGCGCTCTGCTTCGGGGGGTCTGACGCAGGGCCGGGAGCAGGGCCGCCGTCTCCTCTGGCGCCTTGTGGTCCGTGTGTCCTGGCCGCCAGCGCCGGACACGCCCGGCAGCGTGAAGACACTCGTGCCTTGTTTCTCAAGCCCTGGCGGTCACTGGCCTGCACTGTTTGGCAGAGCTGAGTCCCAGTGACTCAGACAGGCTTCCGTTTTGTGTGGCAGCTCTTTGTTCTAGTTTTCTCTTCTCTTTTATGCCGCGGATACAACGGCTATTGATTTCATTAAAAACAACTTAATGATACAAGTTGTACGTGGATATCCTCTCCTCGTAGAAAATGAAAACGTTCCCCAGTACTGACTTCTCCTCTCCTTCCCTGGAGGCAACCACTCTTAGAATTGTCCTGAGGGTCTTTCCAGACTTTTCTCTGTGAATGTAATCTCTACCTGCTCACTTGGTTGAACATCCGTTTTTTGTTTTTTTGTTTTTTTCACTCAACACCTAGTAATTTATTGAGTGTCTACTGTCCGTGTCAGGCACTGTTCTAGCCTCTGGGGACGTATCGGTGAATGAGGCAGACAGAAATCTTGGCTCTCTTGTGGGGTGGAGATTCTCATGCAGGAAGTGAGGGCTGTGAAGGAAAATCACACAGGGAGGGAGGGTGCTGGGAATCCTGGGCGGGGACCCTGACTTTGTACAGAGGATGGTCATGGTCAGAGCAGAGCTGGCTGAGAACACAGCGCTTGAGCAGAGGTCCCAGGAACGTCAGGGAGCCAATCTCAGGGCTCAAGGCTGTGGGAGCAGCAGGTGCAAAGGGCCTGGGGTGGGAGCTGCCAGTTGTGTTAATGGAACAGCAGAGAAGCTGGGGTGGCCTGAGGAGGACTCACTAGGGCTGAGGGGACCCTGTTGGTGATGAGGGCAGATCACAGAGCAGCGCTTTCCACTTTTACCGTGAGTAGAGTTGAGCAGCGAGTGGTCTGGACCAATTCCCACTTTAAAAGGTTCCTTTCCCTGTGGTGTAGAAGACAGAGCAGTGCCTGGTGGGGTTGGGCTGGGGGTCAGGGCAGGGACTGGAGAGGAGGCCATGCCTGTGCTGGGGGCTTGGAACTGGGGTGCTGGAGGTGGGGAGGCGGGAGGGGCCAGAATTCTGGCCTGAGCTCTTAGAAGAGCTGATCTGCACCAGCCGCTGCGAGGTGCTCCACGGGCGAGGCACGTGCAAGGGCGTGTCTGCTTTAAGCGGAGATCTCAAGGGCCTGGATTTCTGGGTCTTGTCTGGCAACTTCACGTGCCTCCTTCTCCAAATATTTGTCCCCCAATCAGCCGACCACTGTGTTGTCTTCCTGTCCCCTGCCCCTTCCCCGAAGGCAGCCTTCCCTGAGCCCCGCCCCCCGTGTGCCCACCGCAGGCCCCCCCCCCGCCCCCCAGGAGAGCACCTGCTCCCCGCAGACCCGGTTCCTCTCCAGCGCACAGCCCACTGGTCCGCTGGCCTGGAGGCTGAGTCCTGCTGGGAGAGCTCTGAGGAGCAGGGCAGGAATCCAGGGGATCTGAAAGAGAGGAGGAGGGTGGCGTGCACACTCGGGCGGCCCCCACTCCACCCTCGCCCTCCCTTTTAACCGCCCCACACTGTTCACCTTCTGAGCGCTCAGCCTGGCGCTGTCACCAAATTTAACAAACGTCTTGTTTTCTGGGCTTCTGGCTGGCAGGGGTGAGCGAGGGATGACCGCTCTCTTTCCTGCGCCGGCCACCGCCGCCCTTCGTTTCAGCATCTTCTCTGGGGGTCTGGGCGAGCCGGGCTCCCCGGCAAAGCGAGCCTGGGGGTGGGCGCATCTCGGTGAAGTGCGGCCGCTTCCTTCCTTCGCGGCCTGTAATGAAGGCACAGAGGGACGCGCAGATCACTCGCTCGTGTCAACAGGAAACAGAATTCTTGGGTTTGGTGGTCGCTCTTCTCTCTTGGGGGAAGCCTGTCTCTCCCTGAGCAGCTCTTCCTCTGCTATTCTTAAAATCAGGGTGAAGCTCACGTCACATACGATTAACCGTTTTGAAGTATACGTACAATTCAGTGTTTTTTAGTACATTCACAATGCGGTGTGACCACAGCTTCTACTGATTCCAGAACCTTCTCCCAGTTCCAGCCCCCCGCCCCCCACCGCTAGCCTCCTGCAACCACTCATGTCCTCTTTGCCTGTGTTCTGGACATTTCCTATAAGGAGAATCATCCACCATGCAACCCTTTGTGTCTGGCTTCTTTCACTTACACAACGTTTCCAAGGCTCGGCCACGTTGTAGCAGGTGCCCAGGCTTCCGGCCGACTCTCCTCCAGCCGTGATAGACCCCCTCCCCCGCTGTGATAGACCCCCCTCCCTCCCCCGCTGTGATAGACCCCCCTCCCCCCTCCCCGCTCCCCCGCTGTGATAGACCCCCCCCCCCCTCCCCCTCCCCCGCTGTGATAGACCCCCCTCCCCCTTCCCCCTCCCCCGCTGTGATAGACCCCCCCCCCCTCCTGTGTTTACCTTCGTTGTTGCCGGACAGCCTGGCCGTTTCCATCTTTTGGCTGTTGTGAATAGGGCCGCTGTGAACACCCAGGTATGAGTATCTGTTTGAGCACCTTGAACCCATTTCAGTTATTTGGGGTTGACCTGGTGCTTTTTCTTTTTATTTTTTTTACATTTATTTATTTTTGAGAGACAGAGAGAGACAGAGTGTGAGCAGAGGAGGGTCAGAGAGAGAAGGAGACACAGAATCCGAAACAGGCTCCAGGCTCTGAGTTGGCAGTCAGCACAGAGCCCAACGCGGGGCTCGAACCCACGAACCACGAGATCATGACCTGAGCTGAAGTCGGACACTTACCAACTGAGCCACCCAGGCGCCCCTGACCTGGTGCTTTGTCAGAGCTCTCAGTCGGGCTCTCATTGCCAGGACTGGGTCATGTGACAGCCCTCGGCTCAGCCGCGGTGTCTCTGGCCAGGTGTGGGTCCTGTCCCTTCTCCTGAGTGAGGAGGGGTAGCGTCACCGCACCACCTGGCCAGAGAGTGGAGGGGGGTCCTAGGAGGGAAACGGGGCTGGGGGCACGGTCACCAGGGCAAGGGGCAGCGACTGCTGGTCAGGCCACACCCGCGGGTGCCCCCTCGAAAGAGCCCATCATGTTTAAAAGAAGATGCGCTGGGTAGTTCTCAGGTCTCTTCCTCCCAGAACATTCTTCAGCCGTCCTCCCCCTCCCTCCACCTGGGGCTGCGTCACCGGGTCATCTTCGCCCATTGGGTGCGGCCAACGGGAGACGAGGCTGCAGAGCCGAGTCAGGAAGGAGAGAGGCTGGAGGCGTCGTCCGTGTGTCCCCCCCCCCCCCCGCTGTCACCACGTCTCTGCCAGGAGCCTCACCTCCTGTTCCAGGCAGGAAGCTCGCCTCCCAGGTCACTGGGCTCATGTCGGCTCACTGGGCTCATGTCGCTGTGCCCCTCCTGGTCCCTCAGGGCGCGGGGAGTTCCCAGCCTGTGGGTGTCCCCGGTCCTCTGGCTTCTGCAGAGCGGCCCCCCCACCTGTCCACGTGAGCCATCCTGGAGGGCGAATGCTCCGTCCTGCTGTGTCCCGGGACACGGAGGAGACCTGAGCCACTGCCTTAGTCCTGTCGCCCCCGCAGCTGCGTAGCAGGAGCCTGGGCCTCACGCCACCCGGATTTGCCAGCTTACCGTTCCGGGGGTCGGAGGTCACACGGGGGGCTCGCTGGGCTAACGCTGGGGGGCAGCGCCGCGCTTCCCCCATGGAGCTCACCCTCCTTCCCGCCTCCTGTGCCCCCCCCCCCCCCAGCCACGTCCCGTGGCCCAAGGCCCTTTCTTCCATCCTCACAGCCAGACACAGGGCGCGTCTTTCCCTCCCTTCCCGCCTCCCACCTCCCGCCTCCCTCCTGAAGGGCCTTGTGGTCGCTCGGGCCGCCCTGGTAATCCGGACACTCTCCCCACCCGAGGGTCCCTTTCCGTCTCCGAGGCCGTGCTCACAGGTCCCAGGGTGAGAGGGTGAGGCCATGCTCACAGGTCCCAGGGTGAGAGGGTGGGCATCTCCGCGGACGTGGCCTTCCTGCACACGACAGCCCCCTCTGTCCGCATCTTCAGAACCCCTTTGGCCTCTGACCTTGGGCTTCCCTGGGGGCCTTGACGCCACCTGCCTGCTCTGCGAGTCCGCTTGCGCGCCTTTGACAGGACACCCCGGGCGGCTGGTTAAACGACAGACTTCGTCCTGGAAGCTGGGAGTCAGAGACCGAGGTTTGGTTTCTGGGTGGCGGACGCTTGCCCTCTGTGCCGCGTCCTGGGGAGGGAGCGCGAGACACGGGAAGAGCTGTGGGGTCCCCCGCGTAAGGACGCGAGTCCTGTCTGCTTGGACCCCACGCTTCCAGCCGCATCTGCCCCGGCCAGCGGCACAGAGGCGCCATCGCCAGATATTTAACACCGGGGCTCGGGGTTCCACATATGGAATTTGGGGACACGGAGCTCAGCTCCTAACACGACCCCCCCACCCCCAGCTTCTTTCTCGAGCCCTCAGTCTCGAAGGCCTCTTTGTGCCTCTGCCGAGAAAACAAGAGCCAAGATCCTTTTCCATCCTGCGTCGCCCCTGAAATTACTCTATTATCGCAGCCGGGTTCTCTCTGCTCTGTGACTGTGGGCAAATTGACAAGATGCTAAAGGATGTTCCAGAAAAGGTCGCTGATAACAGGCCTTTCTTTGATTAGTTCTCGAGAAAAGGAGTTGGTGTTTCCTTCTCTGGGTGGGAACGGAGGGTGCAGCGCGGGGGCCGCACAGGTGTGTGGACAGGAGGGGCCCGGAGCCCGCCTTCCGCACCCCTGCTCCATCCTCCACACGGGCTGCCCGGCGCCGTGGCCGCGGGCTCGGGTCCTGGCGCTCACGAGCTGGAGCCATCGGGCCCCTGACCACCCTGGAGGTGCCTTCCCCATGGGCTCTGGTTTGTAATTAAAACACAACTAGGCCGTTCTGATTAGATTGAGTGGTTAAGTTCATCTGGAAGAGTTTCTCATCTGCATTGTGTAATTAGCAACATATGATGCTTGTATTAGCGCAATTAAAAGTTATGGTGATTAATACGGGTATCAAAGCAGAACCATAAATCAACAGATTCCGGGCACTTGGAGTTCACGGGCTGGAAGGCAGGCTGCCAGCCGTGGCCCGGCCCGGTGCCGTCTGCCTTATGCGCAGCCTGGCTGGGCCACTGGGATGCAGAGTAGAGCCCAGGCTGTGGGTCGGGGACCCGGCTGGGTGACTCGATGACATCTCTGAACGTCAGCTTTCCTGTCCTGAAAATGGGGTTATCAGCACTTACCTCTCGGGTGGTTCTGAGTTTCAGTGCTTGGGATATTTTACATGTAGTTGATCTCTTCCCTCTACAGACCCTACATCTCTTTCCCTTAATCCCAGAGCGCACTGAAGGGAGCGCCTAGGGGGCTCAGTTGGTTTAGCGTCCGACTCTTGATTTTTGGCTCAGGTCATGATCCCAGAGTCATGGGATCGAGCCCGGTGTCAGGCTCTGAGCTCAGCGCATAGCCTGCTGAAAGTACCGTCTCTCTCTCTCTCTCTCTCTCTCTCCCTCTGCTTCCCTCCCTCAAGGCTCTCTCTCTCTCCCTCTAAAATTAAAAAACAAACAAAAAACGCAAAATGCACTGAAGGCCATTATCTGTTAGAATTAACACCATCCATACCTCTGACCCAGGGTCCCACGCTGACATGTTTATTACTTACATACACTTTCCACATGTGCAGACCGTACAGTGCGGTGACTGTTCATACAACGAGAGGTTTGGGACGGGCCTAAGCTGATTACATAAATTATGATGTATTCAAGCTAGGAAATACTTTGCAGCTGGTAAAAAAAAAAAGAGAGATCTATGGTGCTCGAGCTCTAAGGGTGAGCTGATAGGTGGAGAAGGAGATGGAGAGCCAGGGGTGTGTGGGCGTCTGTCTGTCTGCAGATGTGGGCCCAGGGGTCCCTGTGACACTGGCGGGTCCTCTTGGCCTGGGGACAGGATGGGGTAGTCATGTGTACCTTTCTCGTTTTGTGCCACGTGCGTTTATTATTTATTTAAATAGTTTAACTTACAAATACTTTATTTTTTAGGGACATCTGGGTGGCTCAGTCGGTGAAGGGTCTGACTCTTGATTTTGGCTCAGGGTTTGTGAGTTTGAGCCCCGCACCAGGTTCTGCATGAACAGCGTGGAGCCTGCTTGGGATTCTCTCTCCCTCTCCTTCTCTCTCTCTCTGTCCCTCCCCCACTGTGCTTGCTCTGTCTCCCTCAAAATAAACTTAAAAAAGTAAGAATGTTTTATTTTTTAATTAATTCATTGATTAATTAGCTTGGAGGGAGAGATTGAGGAGGATGAGGGGCAGAGGGAGGGAGGGAGAAAGCGAATTAAAAAAATTTTTTTTAATGTTTATTTTTGAGAGACAGAGAGGGTGCAAACAGGGGAGGGGCAGAGAGAGAGGGAGACACAGAATCCGAAGTGGGTTCCAGGCTCTGAGCTGTCAGCACAGAGCCCGACGCGGAGCTCAAACCCATGAACTGTGAGATCATGATCTGAGCTGAAGTCAGACGCTCACCTGACTGAGCACCCAGGCGCCTCAGGAGAGGGAGAATCTTAAACAGGCTTCACACTCAGCGCAGCGCCTGACATGGGGCTCGATCCCACAACCCTTGCATCATGACCTGAGCTGAAATCCAGAGTTGGATGCTCAACCAACTGAGCCACTGAGGCTCCCCTTAAAATATGTTAAAAGAACAATGAAAAAGGCAGCCTCCCCACCCACCTCAGCCCCCGCTGAGAAAGGAAAAAAGGAGGCAGGTGGAGAACTCTGCAAATTCTCTCCCATGGAGCCCCTGTGACTGAGAGCTTTTAGAGTGATTCGTCTTTGCTGTGGTGTTGTAGCATCTTGGATCTGGCTTCTAGATTTCTAGTGCAGAAATGACATCTAAAAATCTCAAGCACCCACGCATGGCATTCTGGAGTGGGAGAGAAGCAGTCCTCGCCCTGACCGTGTCCCTCCTGGTCGGCCGTGACCTGGATTTGGGCGGAGACCAGGACTGTGATGATGGGAAGGTTGTCCTGAGCTTTTCCCATCAGCCCCTGCAGCTGGGCCGCCGAGGCCAGGGAGAGCTCAGGGCCAGTGGGAGAGGAAGAATCATCTAATTCTTACGGAGCTTTTTTTTTTTTTTTTTTTTTGAGTTAGAATTACTCAGCATTTCCACGTGTAGGTTTATACCCAAGAGACTCGCAAACAGGTGCTTAAACAGAGCCCTGTGTGCGGATATTCACGATGGCACTATTCACAGCGGCCAAAGTTGGAAACAACCCAGATGTCTGCAGCCGATGGGTAGATAAACAAATTGTGGTCTGTCCATACGAAGCAGTATTACTGAGCCACCAGGAGAATGAACTACAGACACACGTTACACCACGGACGAGCCTCAAAAATATACCACTGAGTGAAAGAAGCCAGACCCAAAGGGCCACATACTGTAGAATTTCATTTATAAGAAATGTCCAGAACAGGCAAATCTGTAGAGACAGAATCCAGACGGGGGAGGTGCTGAGGCTGGGGGGGGGTGGGGGGGGTGGGGGGGAGACACGGGGAGCGACAGCTGATGGGTGTGCGGTTTCCTTTCGGGCTGACGAAAGTGCCTGAGTGATTACAGGACACTGAACGCGCTAAATGACACTGAATTTTTCACTTTAAAATGCTTAATTGTATGTAATGTGCATGTCCTCTCAATTAAAAAAAAAAAAGAAAGCCATCTGTAGCGAGAGGTCCTGACCCTTTTGATTCTTCACTTATTGTTCGAGAGATCAATATTTGGCATGTTGTGATAAATTGAACTTTTTCTTTTAATACGTCGCCTGAACGGTGAGGTTTCCAGCAACGTCCCAGGGACTTGTAGCAGAGATGTGGAAACGGGTTCTGAGTTTGGACAAGTGTCCTGGACGGCGTTGACAGCACATGACAGTCTTTGCTCTGTCGTATTTTGTGGAGTGTTTGTCACTCTGTAGCCCCCCAGCGTTTATGCACCTCCAAGCAGCTCCTAAGGCGTATTTTTATTTTCTTCACTTTTCTTCTAGGAGAAGCAGCAGACTGTATGCATCGCTCCGTGGCGGGCTTACTAATACATCTTGGCAGATGGGGGTGGTTTTCAAGGTTTGGGAAGGGGCCTCCCTCCTGCCTCAAATCACCTGTTAGGAACGGAGGCCGTTTCTTTGCCCTAAACCAGGTCAGCGCGAGCACCAGGGGTCACCCAGCCTCACCGCCTGGAGGAATGGAAAGAAGCACGTGGGGTTTTGTGCGGTCGCGAACCTTCCGCACGCACACAAGATGGCGCTGTTTTGTGAAGGCCCAGCCACTGCTTGAAGGAGTGCAGAGCAGATCCCCAGGGGGTTCAGGACCGGTTTGATCTGGGCATCCGGAGAAGGCCAGGATGCTGTTGCCAGCCCTGCCATCTCCAAGAGGCCTGTGGCTCATGCTTTCTGACGGTTGGCGCGGCCACGGCTGGGCTCTTGGCTTTGATGTTTTCTTGGTTGACAGTCAAGCTCAGTCAGCAGGTTGGGAAGCTGCAGAGACCACCTAGAGGGTCTCTGTACCTTTTTCTTTGTTCTCCTGTGTCTGTTTCTCGGGATGTAGCCAGAGTGAGCCTGTTAAGGTGTTAAACCCTCTACTGTCCCTCCTTGGCTCCAGGCCCTCCCATGGCTCCCAGCTCATTCAGATCATTCAGAGTAAAAGTCCCGGCTCCTGGCCTCCTTCCTGGCCCTGAGAGGCCAAGCACACATGTACCGCAGGGCCTTTGCATGTACTGTTCCCTGTGTCTGGAACACTCTCCTCTGAGGTGTACATGGCTCACTTCCTCAAGGTGACACAATTGTCATCATCTGTCGTCACACCAGAGGGCATTTCTGGCCATCCCGCCCATCATAGCACCCAACACCCTTTCTTGCTTTGTCCCTGCTTTGTTTTTTCTCATAGCATTTACAGCCACCTCATATAGGGATATAATTGTCTGTTTATCTGTTTTGCCCTGGAATATTAGCTTTAGGAAGAGCAGTGACCTCCTGTGTCTGATTCATGGATGTGTCCCCAGAACCTGGTACTCTGCCTGGCACAGAGTAGGTGCTCATTAAACACCAGCTGGATGAGTGTTTAATGAGCACTTACTCTGTTCTGTACTTGGCATATAGGGATTCGGGGAGAGTAAGACACATTCCTCCTCTTTAGGAAGCACCATTATCTACTCAGAGGGATGAATGAGGTCATGTTGTCCATAAGGTTTTATAGGTATAGTGTTCAGGGCTCCTGAGGATATCTGAGATTATACCTCAAGAAAGCCGGAAAAAACCTTGCAAAGTATGTATTCAATGTGTGTTTCCTTGGTAGACACATAGATTACAAGTCTACCCTCCTTCCTTTTAACGAATCAGTGGACGACATCAAGGTTGTTTCTAACTTTCTGCTATTCTGTATACAGAGCTGGAAATCACTGATTGGAGATAAATTAGAAGTAAAGAGCAAAGGGGCCCCTGGGGGGCTTAGTCGGTTGAGCGTCCGACTTCAGCTCAGGTCATGATCAGGTGGTTCATGAATTTTAGCCCCATTTCAGGCTCTGTGCTGATGGCCTGCTTTAGATTCTGCATCTCCCTCTCTCTGTCCCTCCCCTACTCGTGCTCTGTCTCTCCCTCTCAAAAATAAATAAGCATTAAAAAAATTAAAAAAAAAAATGAGCCAAAAAAATTTGAGATCTGAAAAAGTTATTAGTTCCCAAATAGTGAAAGAAAGTGGTAATCCCGAAACTAGTGTTCAGACAACCACAAAATAAAATATAACGTTGGCCAGTCGACCTCAATTTGCCTTAGTTCTCTTAAAAGACAATTTTATGTAATGTGAAGTGTAGGAGCATTTCTGTATGTTTTGTCCAGTGGAAGCCTGTCAAAGGAAGATTGCTCAGGACCTGGGAAGGTCCTAACACTGACATGGACGTAACTGGATTGCCCGAAACAAGGCGATTCAACAGAAGGGGCAACAGTAGAGGTCCAGAGGAGAAGGGAGAGCCATGGACAGTTCTGGGAAGACTTCCTGGAGCAGGTATGACTTGATTTGGGCCATGAAAGTCTGATAGAATTTGGAAACTTGTGGAGGGAGGGGAGAGTGGAAGGAAGACTCTGTTTCCTGCCTGGGGCAACCCAGTGAGGTTGGGAAAATGGCGCCCTCCCAGAGGGCTCACCGAGTCTAAGAGCCGAGGCTCAGGCATACAGGGCAATGCAGTCTTTTGAGGTGAGTGAAACTGTCTTGAGGTGGATCCCCCATAACAGCTTCCCTCCGAACATCCGCGTAAGAAAAATTGGATCGCTGCCCAAGCCTCACGCTCTAATTCTGTATCTAGACACCTGCTATTTCAGGAAGGCGGGGGGGGGGGAACACCCCACTGCCATGGGGGTGAGGGAGCAATGGTGCTTGTGAATCCGAGGGGGAATGTGGTTCTCTTATTCCGAGCTGCTTATTGTTGCTTATTTATCCTGCTTTCCTCCGTCATGGACTCAAGGCAGTGCATACAACAAAGATGGCAACAACTGGGGGTAAAGGAAAATGAGGGACAGCTGCATCCCTAGTGTCCTGGTGGGTGGGTCCATGTCAGAAATGTATACTAAGAGGTTGACTGTAGATTTGGCCCTGGGCATCCTGGCAGCCAGAGCAAGTAAGGAAAGTGTCATAGGGAGCCAGTAAAGTAACATGGGGATTCCTTGACTTGGAAATATTTGTTACCGAATTCCTGCTGTTCTGTGGCGGTCTGGAAATTCAAAATTGTCACAACATGAAGTACTTTCCAACGAACTGACCATCTATATACTTGTTTCCCCTGCCCCCCCAACCTTGTAGGGCTATGTTTCTCAGCCTCGGCACTGTTGACATCGTGAGTTGGATAATTCTTTGTTGCGGGGGGGAGGGGGGGAGTCTGTTCTGTACATTACAGGGTTGCAGCATCTGGGGACTCCATCCTCCAGAGGTAGGTTGTGGTCTCCCGCGTCCCCCCCCAACAAGTCGTGACAACCAAAAATGTCTCCAGACAGTGACCAGTGTTTTGTGGGGTGGGGGTGGGGCAAAGTTATCCCCATTTGTGAACCACACTGAAAGGTAATGTTTACCCCTGTCCATCCCATTTTACTGATATTTTTGAAGGACCGGGCAGGAAGCGTAGATTCAATACCTTGTAACGACTGTAACATCAGTGTAGATTAGAAAGTGAAATTGCAGGTCTTGCAAGAAATGAAGGATTTTGGGAAGTCAATGAAAGTGATGTTGGCAACTTGCCAGGCCCACGGCAAGGCCGTTGACCGATGACAACTCTCCAGCGTTAGAGCAGTTGGTGCTTGAGGAAAAGGAAATCGACCACACTGCTAATTTAATGGATGCCTCAAAATAGAATGATTTGAATATCAAAGGATTAGGAGATGACCTTGGTGAAATCGATGATGCCCTGATATATTTTAGAAAAAATGTGCATCTTTATGGTCATGTTATCGAAGTCGGATGAGGAGGGAAGGACATTGCTTCCTGCTCCTAATGACTTTGTTGGATGAATTACATGATGACTTTCAACATTTTATTTGTGTTTTCATCTAAGAGTTCATATAGTTGTGGTTATAATTTGCGTTTTGTGAACGATAAAGTCTTATTTGCAAAATTTCTATTTTACTTTTTTAGATCAAGTCCTCGTTTGCCTTTTTTAAATTAAAAAAGAATTTATTTCTGAGAGAGAGACAGCATGAGCAGGGGAGGGGCAGAGAGAGACAGAGACACAGAATCTGAAGCAGGCTCCAGGCTCTGAGCTGTCAGCACAGGGCCTGACGCAGGGCTTGAACTCACGAACTGTGAGATCATGACCTGAGCTGAAGTCGGACACTTAACTGACTGAGGCACCCAGGCGCCCCTTTAAGAATTTTTTTTGGTGGTAAAATTCACATAACCTAAAATTCACCATTTAAATCATTTTAAAGTATACAGTACAATGGCATTTAGTGGATTTACCCTGTTGTGCAACATCACCTCTATCTAGTTCCAGAACATTCTCATCACCCCTCAAATAAAACCGTCCCCATTAATATTTCCCCTTCCCTCCAGCCCCAGGCCGCCACTAATCTCTGGACTTTTTGTCTCTAGATTTTCCTGTCCTGTATTTCGTACAGATGAGATCATATACTCCGTAGTCTTTTGTGACAAGCTTCTTTCAATGAGCGTGTTTGCAAGTTCATTCATGTAACATGTGCAGACCTTCATTCCTTTCTGTGGCTGAATGATACCCTGTTATATGGACAGACCATATTTTGTTTATTCATTCATCTGTTGACAGACGTTTGGGTTGCTTCTACTTTTTCGGGTATTGCGATTGATGTTGCTATGAACATTTGTGTGCTATGTTTTATGTAAACACTTACTTGTTTTCATTTCTCTTGGGTGTACCCCTAGGAGAAAAATTGCTGGGTCATTATGTACTGTGTTAATTTTGTACTGTGTTAATTTTATGATTATTATAATGGGGTGTGGCTACGATAATTCTAAGTCATGCCTTTAAGAAGTTTTTTTTTTTTTTCATTTTATTTATTTGAGAGAGAGAATGTGTGAAAGGGGCAGAGGGAGAAGGAGAGAAAATCCCAAGCAGGCTCAGTGTGGAGCCTGATGTGAGGCTCGATCCCAGAATCCTAGGATCATGACTTGAGCTGAAATCAAGAGTTGGACACTCAACTGGCTGGCTGTGCCCCCAGGTACCCTGAAGTTGTGCCTTTTTAAAACTGTGGTTTTTCCACTCTAAGTAGACTTTTCAGAGAACTAGCTCTTCTCTGGTGTTTCGGGGCTCAGAAAACAGCTGCCTGGAGACAGACCTTTGCTCACCACTGAGTGACATGGCGGCATGAGTCACGTTGTGCTTTGGTGGGTGACTGTCTGGTTAGAGGCAGGACCCCTTTGCTTCCCAAGGGCCTGGAGGCCCCCCAGCCAGACCTCTCCCTGCCTGTATTGGGCAGTACTGGAGAGCACACCTCCTCCCAGGGATGCTTCTAAGGCGAGGCCTGGACAAAAACAGACCACATAGCCAGTGTGACTTCTTTTAGAAAGGCTCCCACATCTTTTCTGGTCTTTTCTGGCCACTTAAAAAATGTTTGTTTTCTTGAATTAAAAGCAGGCATATAGTATAAATATGCCCAATGGGCGCATCTGGGTGGCTCAATCGGTTAAGCTCAGATCATGATCTCGCAGTCCGTGAGTTTGAGTCCCACTTGAGGCTCTGTGCTGACAGCTCGGAGCCTGGAGCCTGCTTCAGATCCTGTGTCTCCCTCTACCTCTGTCCCCATCCCCACCCCTGCTCATGTCTTGTGTCTGTCTTTCTCAAAAATAAATAAATATTAAAAATATGTTAATATGCCCAATGTATAAAAGAGGTATTTACCAGAAAGTAGGTTTTTCCTCCCATCCTTGACCCCTACTTCCCCCATTCCTTCTGGCTGCACTTTGCCTTCTTTATATTTTGTATTTCTATCACGTTTCTGGAAGAACTTACTCTGTTAGGGTGGCCTTAGTCCAATAGAACTTGATCTCTTTCCTGTGCCGGGGTTCAGTCGGGTATGAAGCAGGCCTTCCGCGTGGTGATTCAGGGGCCCAGGATTATTCAGGCTGTGGCTCATTTACCACCCTCAGCCTCTGCAACAGGGAAGAGAGAGCATGTGAGCATTGCATGGAGTTTTCAATGGGGAAGGTCTGGCAGGAGCTCACCTCTCTGCTACTGGTATTTTATTAGCTGGAATCCAGTCATGTGGCCACTCCTAGCTGCAAGGGAGTCTGGGAAGTGTACTCCAGCTGTGGACCTGCGCAAAGGGCAAAGGCATCAGGAAACAGCCAGCTTATCGATAGCAACACTATATTAGCAACATGCACTTCTTTCTCAGGGAATGCCTACACATGCTGGGCTGCCCTGGTTTTACCCCAGACTCAGGGTTAGTGTGGCCAAATCTCCATCTCAGAGGAGAAAATAGACACAGGGTTTCCCAGTACCACATAGATTTTATTTTTAAGTGATCTCTACATCTAATGTGGGGCTTGAACTTACAACCCCAAGATCAAGAGTTTCATGCTCTCCCGACCGAGCCAGCCAGGCACCCCTCCAGTACAATATTTCTGCTCTCAGTTTGCTGTCAGTCCAAAAATCCCATTTTACCCTGTGATGGACATTTGGGCTGTTTCTAGTCTTTGCCTGATGGGAAAAATGTAGCGGTATGAGAGTCCTGGTATGTACGTCTCTGTGTGCAAGTTCAAATATACCAATTTGGTTTTTTGTTTAGTGCAATAGGGTCAACTTTCCACCCATTTCACAGCTTGCTTCCAGCTCAGGGTGTCAATATTGCCCGTGACTGTGGCTCCCAGAGGGTTCTGTTGGGCCACCGAAAGGGCCCGGATCTGGGAGTTCACGCTCTGGTTTCCAGAACCAGCTCCCCCTTCAAGCAGCTACTTAACCTCTTCACATTTGACGGGATTGATGAGAGTATGAGCTGACGTTTCTTGTACCTGCTGTGCCTGCTCTGCTTGAGGCCCTTTGTGCACGTCTACACATTGCACCCTCGGAACCACCCCCTGAGGGGGGTGCTCTTGACGTTTTGCAGATGAGGAAACAGACCCAGAAAAGCTCAGCAACTGGCCCAAGATTATGTAGTTAGTGAAAGTGCTCTCTGTGTGGCAGGGCGACTCGGAGGGTCCGGTAAGGAGTCTACATGGGTGCAGTATAAAGGGCCACGCTCTGGAATCAGGTTTGCCCTTCTCTCAGTCTGTTTCCCTGTGTAAAGTGAGAGTAAGACTTACCTATCAAGGTCAATTGGATTAGTCATTCCTCCACTTATTTATTTAGCCAGCCCTACACTCCATTTAGCACTGGAGGGTGATAGAGAATCATTCCAGCAAGGTCCTGGTTCTCATGAGACCCTTGGGGACTGGATACTGCATAATCACATGCAGCATAAGCTGTTGGAGCCTGAAGCAGGGCTCGAACTCACAAACTGTGAGATCATGACCTGAACCGAAATCAAGGGTCAGATGCTTAACCTACTGAGCCCCGCAGGTGCCCCATCTAGAGCTTGTGGTTTTGTTTTGTTTTTTTTAAACGTTTTTAAACAGTTTGTTTATTTGAGAGAGAGAGAGAGAGTGAGAGAGAGAGAGCGCACGCAGGAGTGTGAGAGGGCATGGGGGAGGGGCAGAGGAGGGGAGAGAGAATCCCAAGCAGGCCCCTTGCTGTGAACTCAGAGCCTGATGCAGGGATCCAACTCACCAGCCGTGAGATCATGAGCCAAACCATGAGCCAAAACTGCTGTCCTCAAGAGGCGGATGCTTAACCCACTGAGCCACCCGGCGCCCCTGGAGCACGTGGCTTTAATCGCTTTGCTCGTGGGCTGCTGTGATGGGTCTGGAGTCCTGGCGGAGGGTCCCAGATGCCCTCCACGTGGCAAAGGGCAAACTGCTTCCAGGCCAGTGCAGGTGGTGTTGCTGGTGCTATAGGGACCCTCCCGCGCTGGGTTCGTCGTGACCCCAGGCGCCCTTCTCACAGGCTCATGCAGAGTCACCAGCTTGGAGACCAAGGCGGATTTGGCAAGTGTAGACGGCACTCTCATCCCTGTCCCCACCCTCGCCGTTTCTGCGCAGCCCGGTGTCTCACTGCTGACATCTGTGGGCCACTGGGCTCGTGTGTGTGGCCGAACAAAAGTGCCAGGAATGCAGGGGTCCTTGAATTCTCCTTGGGGTGGGGTGGCCCCCAGGGTTTGGTCCACTGGCTCCCCGGGCTGCCGGCAGGACGGAGCGGGGTGGCTCCCGGCGTTGTGTGCGGCAGGGGTGCCCTGGGCTGATGACGCACGCTCTGCGGACCCCCTCCTTTTCCCTGCCTCTCTCGGCCACCCCCCCTCGTTTCCTGGGGTCACCTCCCAAGTCGGTTAGCTGCCTTCTAGTTCTCCTCAGATCCCTACCCGGGGCCCCTGAGCTGCGATCTGCCCCCTCGCCATCTGGAGCCGGCGGCGCGTGAGGCCCACCTCTCCCTGCCCTTCGGTTCCGAGCCTCGTGACACGGACGTGAAACGTGGTTGAGGTGGACTGGCCGGAATCGACTGCGCCTGCGTTAGCACGCGGGGGGCTCCCGGGGCCACAGGGGCCACAGCACGTGCGCGACCCGCTGCAGAGGGCCGGCGGGGGGCGGGGCCAGAGCACGTGCTGTGCGCGACCCGCTGCAGAGGGCCGGCGGGGGGCGGGGCCAGAGCACGTGCTGTGCGCGACCCCCTGCAGAGGGCCGGCGGGGGGCGGGGCCAGAGCACGTGCTGTGCACGACCCGCTGCAGAGGGCCGGCGGGGGGCGGGGCCAGAGCACGTGCTGTGCGCCAACCGCTGCAGAGGGCCGGCGGGGGGCTCCCGGGGCCACAGCACGTGCGCGACCCGCTGCAGGGGGCCGGCGGGGGGCTCCCGGGGCCACAGCACATGCGCGACCCGCTGCAGGGGGCCGGCCGGGGGGGCGGGTGGTTTGCTTCTGGACAGGGCTCAATGGAGAGTCGAGGAGGTGGGCACGTCTGCGGCGGGAAGGCGCGGCGGCTCTCTCCGCTGCTGACCCCGACGAGATCCGGGGGGAACGTCGAGCAGTCTGGGTCACGATGCCCTCGCGACCTCAGCGTTTCTGACACCGGCCGCGTCCGCCGCTGCAACTCAGCGGAATGGGGCTCGGCCGCTCTTGCCACTGGGCTTGTGGTCAGGGCTGAGCTTTTGAGCTCGGAAGGATCACTTCCGGGGTGGGAGGTCTGTGGGGGGTACGCGGTGCGCGCAGGGAGGGAAGGACAGAAGGAATATTCCCGGCGGCAGCAGCCAGCATTGGCCCCCCCGCCCTTGCCAGGCGGCGGCTTCGCCAGGGTAACGTTCATTCTGGCGGCGCTGGGCCTGGCTCCAACGGTGATTGGTCCTCGCGGCGTGTCAATCAGCGCCCTCTCTGCCAGCGATTGGCCTAGACCTGGCCACGTGACACGGTTGTAGCCAATGAGGAAAAAGGGCTGCTTTTAGAAATTTCCCGCGAGAGGAGAGCAGTGTGGGGGATGGAGGAAGTCCTGGTGCCCGCGCTGCGCTCCCGCTGGGGACCCAGGCTTGGGACGCAGTCGCTTCAGTGGCCACTGGGGCCCGGATGACGCGAGGGGGACTCCGAGGCAGGCCTGCTGCCCCCTGCGCCGCAGCCTCTCGAAAGGAACACGTGTCCTGCTGGCTCAAGCCACTTGCAGTTGGGCCTGTGTTATTTCGGCCGTTTCCGAAAAGCCTTTAACTCCTGATCCAGGACCTGCTTTTGAATTCCGAGCCCTTTTCCAAATAAGAACTAACTTAACCTTTTGCTCATGGAGTACTGACCTGAAGGGCCGTTGGTGTCACTTGGTTCATCACCTCTCTTGAGGTCCCTGCTTCTTGGAAGACAGTGTTGAAATCTGTATTCGGAGTCCCGTGGTTGCCATGGAGAGAAATCATCGTCAAACCAGCTAGGTAAATTCCCTGTCTCTCTATCTATCTATGAATCAAAAGATTATATTGGGTGTGCAATGGAAAAATCAGGGCACAGATTTTCTAGTATGTGGTTTCAGGTATAGCTGCATCCAGGGGCTCAGACAGCAGCGCTGGGAATTTCCTCCGCGGCTCCTGGCTTTGCTGCCCTGTGTTGAGGGCGTCCCTGGGCAGGTTTTCCTCATGAGGTGTCGGAAAAGCCCCCAGATGCCTACGCTCCCATCTTCTCAGCGTTGGAATCCTAGGGGAGGGAGAACCGCTTTTCTTCGGTAGGTGTCATCCTTCTCCCAGAGTCTCATCTAAGGGGTCGAGCAGGTGCCCATCCTGGAACCAGTCCCTCTGCTCCGTTGGCCTGGGTCACGTGCTAGGTGGTGTCCACCCCTGAACCCCATGGGGTAGGGGCGGAGGGAGGAGGGCTCCCTGAAGGAAAGCCCGGAGGACTGGAACCCGGGCAGGTGACACCGACAGATGTCTCCCACCCAGTCTCAGGTATCTTGGGAGGAGAGGAGACACTGTAGATTTCCTGAGGTTTCCTTTTTAAAGTGCTGGTTGTAGAGGCTTCTGTTAAAAAAGCCTTGCATGTGAGGCTAACCTGTAAAGGAGAAGGAAGTGGTGGTTCTCAGGCACCTTCCGGGAGGGGTGCTCGGCTCTCCTCTGTTTGCAGCCACAGAGCGCGGCCTCTTTAAGGGCGGTCCCCGGACCTGCAGCTTACGCACATGTTAGAAGTGCAGCCCCTGGGCCCCCACCCCACACCCAGGCAAGCAGAAACCCTGCCGGGGGGGCGGGGATCTGTGTTTGAACAAGCCTTTCAGGTGAACCTGAGCATGGTCAAGTTTGACAGCTATGCAACTGACAGAGATCGTAAAGGTGGGGACCTCTTTTGGTTTGGATGTTGGTTCGTGGCCTGTCCACGTGGTTGTTTCAAGCCTTCCCGCTTCCTCTTGCGAGCGACATCACAATGGATTGGGACAAACCTGACACCTTTACAACTAGTCGCCCTGCTTGTTGACACATTGCCCCATCTCCGCCTCTGTTGTCACCTGGCTGTCACACACACCCTGTGTGTGTCCCCGTGTGGCCTCTCCTCGTGAGGTCACCGGTCCTTGCACTCAGGGCCCACCGTCATCCAGGAGACCCGTCTTAGCCAATTGCAGCTGCACAGACCATATAACCAAACAAGGTCACATCCTCAGGTTCCTGGTACACACATGAAAGGTGTGTGTGTGCACGTGAGCGTGCACACGTGTGTGAGGGAGACACTGCTCATCTTACTACTGGATGAACCTCAGTGATTTCATAGCCATGTGGATTTCAGATACGTGGACATGAATTCCTGAGAACTGAATAAATAGCCTTATTTTAAGTCTGTGCTGGAAAACTTGGGCACATTTTTCTAAATAAGAACAATATAAATAACCTTGCACATTTACGCTGCCCTCGTCCCAGTGGTTTTTGAGATGTATTTTTTAGTGGTGGAACTCTTTTATTCCTGCAAGAAATATTGTCCAGAACATAGGCTATAAAACACAGCTGCTCCGACTGGAACCGGGTTAGCAGTCCTGCCCACTCCTTGCCTGACATATTTTTAAAATTCTAGGATTCCAGAGAACAGAGTTTGAAAGCAGTTGCTTATACATTTTTTCCCCCTCATAAAAGGTTAAAAGAAAAAAGGCTTGTAACTCTTGTACCAAACCTCATTAATCCTTAAAAAATACATGTGCTTGGTAAAAACGGTTTAAATAGTACATAAAGTTACAAAAGAAAACGTCTTTTATGTCCCCCTCCCCAACCCAAAGTCAGTCTTTCACGCTAAAGATACCACCCGTCTGTCATTCCAGAAAGATCTTATGTGCACATCCTACTCTGTGTGTGTGTGTGTTTTCTTTTTAACTACGTGAAGGAAGGCATAGTGTGTATGATATGCTTTTTTGTACTTTGGTTTAAAAACATTAGTTTATATTCTAGCGCTCTTCTTACAAACGTGCGTAGAGATCTGTGCTATCCTTTATTATAGCTACGTAATATTCCACCACCTGTATGCATCATAATTTACTAAAAACATCTCTCTGTTGCTGGTTGATTATGTTTCCATTTTGTTTGTCGGTTATAAACAATGCTGGTGTGAACATCTTTGCATTTCTCATGCGTTATCTCCACAGTCCCTTGGCTAGATCCAGTCTTAATTCCTTCTGGAACTTCCCCATTAGCATGTTTCCCATGAGAAAGGGATGGGAATTTGAAAGGGTACAGGCATTTGATTTTTAAAATGTCCTCTACCAAGGGTTTCTTCTCAAAAAAATCCACTTGCTTTTTAAACTTCAAACCTACCTTTTTTTTTCTAGACAGATGCCTGCAGTGGACTACTCCCAGTCATGGAATTTTCCTGATGAATTCCTCGCCAATAAACATCTCCTGATTAGGTGAATGATAAATTGGCTGTAGGAGAAAGTTTTAGACACAAATATAGAATTGGCACCTGCTTTGCCAAGACAGACAGGAACGTGCTGTAAATATTGGGACAGGGTGAGGTGCACGAAGTCACATTATGCATTCTCCCCCCTTTCGTAAATATATAAATAGATTCTGTGCTGTTCCTAAGGAACTGAGCTTGACTTCTTTGGGCAATTAATTAATTGAGATACTCTGTGAAGTTGTTTTGTTGTCCTCTTTTGTTTTTAGATCTGGCAAAAGTTCTGTTGTGGACTCCTGGTTAATGAGCAAATCTTTCCGATGAGTGTTACTTTAGTATGAAAAGTCCTGGCCTGAAGAAGTTGGGAAAAGCTTTTTTTCTGCCGAGGGTCTCAGCTTCCTCCTCATCTGTCAAATGGGTTGCTTGGATCAAAAAGTCTACAAGACTTTTCCAATTCCATAGCTCTTTGAGGAGCACACTGGCTCGTTCATGTCTGTGATATCACCAGCTTTACGTGTTTTTTGTCTCGGTTGGGTCAGTGTGTTAATCTTGGAAGGGAGACTTACCCGGTCCAGGAATGGGATTCTTACTTAACCCAAGTGTCTGGTAATTGGCCCTCAGGAGTCATCCAGGACTATGGTTATGTAGAACAGAGAAAGCAAATAAAGAAAGGGGGTTAAACAGGACAGCAGTTAATTTTCATCTTTGGCCACTGGTGTGGTGATTCCATGGATCAAAAATCACAGGCTCCTCTGTTTTGCTTTGCCTTCCTCAGCTTGTGGCCTCTGTCCTTATGGTCGCCTTGTGGTCCATGGTGGCTGCCAGAGCTCCAGCCATCACTTCTACCTTCTGGGCAGCAGCTGGAGGAAAGAGGTGCCCCACTAGCTGTTTGAACTCTTTTTGAGTGGGCGTCTGAAAAGTCGCACACTGAGCTGATCGCGTTGTTTGCTAAGGATCCTCTTTGCACACACATAAGCTTGTGTGTCCAGGTCAGGGAACCCGTCTCCCACAATGGTCTCCCTACAGAACCTGGCGCCGTGCTGGCCAATAGCAGCCACGTAGTAAGCACTTATGATTTGATAGTTGAATTTCTGCTAATGGTACAGTGTCAGGGAATGTCTTTTCCAGGCATGATCGTAGAAGCATGTAGAAAGGTCTTCTCACTTGAGACTGAAGGCTCTTTGTAGTCGGTGATGTGGACGCAATCCCTTAGCACAGTTTCGGGCACGTGGTGAGTGAGTCTTTTGTAAACATTGCTTGGATTGGATTCTGGTTGGGGTGAATGATTGGGACCAGGGACAGTCTGGGCCACCTGTGAAGAGGGTGACGTGTCTTGTGCGCCCTCCTTTTGGGTCTCAGCCTCTTGCTACCTCCATTCCATTGCTTTTCCCGATCAGACGACTCTTGTCGCCCCAGGTGAAGTACTGCATTCTGGGCGCCTGGGGGGCTCCGTCGGCTGAGCTTCCAACTACGGCTCAGGTCATGATCTCGCAGTTTGTGTTTGAGCCCCGCGTCGGGCTCTCTGCTGTCAGCACAGAGCCCCCTTCTGATCTGTGCCCCCCTCTCTCTCTGCCCTTCCCTCCCTCACTCTCTCTCTCAAAAATAAACATTAAAAAAAAAAGAAAGACTGCATTCTGTGTCTTCACTCCAGAGACCAACACTGTGTTTTCTGTGGCACTTGCTCACCAACCCGATGACATCAACCCGATGACCTCACCCCTGTGAATAGGAGAAGGTGGGTGCACCCGGGCCTTCCCCTCCCCTCCCCGTGCTCCCAGCCCCCACCCCTGCACCTCCTGCTGACTCCACCTCCTGATAGCAGAGTGCAGGGCCTTCTCCAAGTGCACCCCCTCCAACCCCCCGCCAAGCCAGCAGCTTCAGCTTCTCTGGGAAGCCTGTTAGAAATGCAGATTCTCGGGCCCCACCTCCCGAATCAGGAGCATTGGGGCTGGGACCCAGCGGCCAGTGTTGTAACAAGCCCTCTGGGGACTCTGGTGCTCAGCTGTGGGACTGGGTGGCTTCCAGGCCCAGCTGCCAGCACCCTGGGCGCCCGGCTGCGGGACGTGAGCGCTGAGGAGGTGTTGGGGGTAGGCGCGGTCAGCAGGTGGACTTCCAGGCAGTGCCCGCCGTGCCCCCTCACCCCGCGTGCTCCTGGGCCAGAGTTTCCACTGTACGGTAGCATCTGTGACCCGGTGACAGCAGTCCCTCCCTTCCGGCTCAGGCCTGGGACGATCTGCATCTTTCTCAGTGAATCTGGAGATGCGGGTGATTCTGGTCGCGCCTTAGCTGCTCCGTCTGGACATTGGGGAGGGACCCGGGACCAGGCCTGTGGTTCTCAGGCTTGGCTGTGTGACGTCATCTCTTCGGGGGGCGGGGGGCAGCAGCCTGTGTTGGAAGGGTCAGGCCCGGGCCCAGGAATCTGTATTTTCCACCAGCAGAGCAGGCGGCTCTGATGCAGGTGGTCTGAGGGGCGTCTGTCCGGGTGAAGCCTTGGGTGTTGGGTTGGGTCGGACGGACCCCTGCGGTGGCCAGGAGGGGCCCCCCGGGCTGCGGGATGGCACACACACCCTGTCGGAGAGAAGGCCCCTCTTCCGGGACTGATGTCACTTGTCATCATTCCTGTCGCCGTATCATGGGCTGTGGGCTGTCCTGGTGACTGACGTACTCTAATTCCGAGCCCCCAAGCTCCTGGGTGGCTGCGGCCGGTGGTGCCTCCGGAGCGGGTTCACTGGGTCTCTTGCCTGTACAGTAAGGAGTTAACAGGAAGGTCTGCTCAGGAGAGGGCGCCCTGCCCACTCTCACCCCATGTGCTGCCCACGTCCCTGTCCCCACCTACCCCCCTCCCCTCTCCTCCTCTTCCTCCTCCAAAATCCACATGAACCTAAACGTTTTACACCGAACAGCTCAGTGGCATTTGATTCATGCACAGCCTTGTGCAACCACCACCTCTGCCTCGTTCCAGACTCTGCCACCAGCCCCTCCCCGCGCCCCCCCCCAGCTGCTGGCAGCCCCCGATCTGCTCTCTGTGGCTGTGCCTACCCTGGACCTTTCACGTCAGGGCTCCCGCAGATAAGTGGTCCTTTGTTCAGCAACGTTGTGGCTTTGAGATCCGTGTTGTAGTGCGTGTGAGCAGCTCATTCCTTCTTTTGGCCAAATAAAATTCCATTGTGTGGATGGGCCCCTTTCTGCCCATCCATTTGTGGATGCAGACCCAGGGCCCAGGGCCAGGCAGACCCAGGGCCAGCGGGACACGGACAGAGCCCGACGTGGGGCTTGAACTCACGAACTGAGCCGAAGTCGGACGGTTAACCGACTGAGCCCCCCAGGCACCCCCCATCGGGACATTTTAAAGAGGTAGTTGGATCGTGTGCCCCCAATCATGGCGTTACCGTGGTGCTCTCCTCCATCGTCCTGCTCCTTTGCCGGAAGCCCTGAGCAGCGTGACCCCGAGTGACCCATCTAACACCACCTCGTGCCATCCCCCGGCTCCCTCCTTGTCCGCATCTGGGTCCCCCCAGAGCAGACAGAGATTTGGGTGTGGGTAGGTGGCAGGCAGGGGGGTACCGAGAAGGGAGGTGAGGGACAGCAATCACAGGTGTGTCAGTGAGCGGGTCCCCTGGGTGGCTGGCCGGAACCCACGTCCACGCAGTCCTACCCAGGTGTGGAGAAGCGGGGGATCTTTATCACCACCAGTCGGCACCTGGACCCCCTGGCACTGCCTGCACCAGGTAGGGCGAGCCCCAGTGGCGAGAGCGCGCCCCGGGCAGAGAGGGCGTGTGGGAGTTCCCGTGGAAGTTGTCTGTGTCCGGGAGCCAGCCCCCAATGCTGCAGGTGACCTCCGGGGGCGCCCGGGGGATGTGGCTTTCCTTCGATGTCCCCACTTCAGACTGTCCACCTCCTGTGCAGGCGCTCCCTCAGCTGGTCAGTGCGAGCGGGCACACTTCCTTCGAGTCGAGTTCACATCCCACGTGGCGGACTTCACTGTTGCCGGGCGACGCCCACCGTCGTGCACACAGCGGGTGCTCAGTGTGTCCTGTCCGGTGAGCGAATCCGCGCTGCGCCTGCCCATTGCTCTCCCTTCCGTTCTCCAGGAGCAGGTGCGGGTGCCCAAGGGCCACCTCTTCCGCTGCGTTCACCTGAGGATGTCACAAAAGGCTGAGCTGCAAAGAGCAGAGAGCGACTGCTCGTGTTTATTTTTTCTAAACCAGACTTGATTGTGTTTGGATTTTGTTCATCTTCTTCTCGTTTCTCCTGAAGGGGCTGGCTTCTAAAAGTAACGACGTTGGGGAATTTCTGGGAGGTTATTACATGTTTTCTCTCACGTGGCCGCCTCTGTTTGTCAAAACAATCTCAGATTCAAGCTTTTGCTTTCTCTGCTTCACGAGATTCGGTTCTCTCTCCCTGTTCTTTCTCCTTCAGGCTTCGGGCTGTGCTGCCGGAGTTAATTCTCAGGGCCATTAGGTGTTGATTTTGTATTTGTTCATTTATTACAGCGCATTCAAACAGCTATTTTTATTAGTCTGGTGGTTTTGTTTTCTGGGCTTGATTTTTGAGAAAGATTTTTGTTCGGGAAGCTCTGAAAGCCAGAGAAATGAACGGAAGGAAGAGATGAGAAAAGGTGACGGAGACGGTTAGGAGAGACGCAGGGCCGGGCCCACGCGGGAGCCTTACAGGGTTACACCACAGGACTGACTGGTTTCCTCCCCAAACTCATGCGGCTTACATTTAAAAGTGCTGAGAGTGATTAGAACGAGGGGAGCCAGGGAGTTGATAAGAGAAAGGGGAGGCCAAGCAGATGGCAGACCTGAAGGAGGTGCAGTAACTCCGTCTTTAAGAAAATCTCCACCAGGCCAGGCGCTTCTGTGATCTGATTTGCTCTGGCCTGTGTCTCCAGGGAGAGGGCTAAGGCCTTGGGGGCTGGACTGTAGTCACCGTCAGGATTCTTTTGGTTGTAGGACACGGAAACTCAAGTCGAAATGCTTAAAGAAAAAAAAAAGTTTCCTTTTGGGCTTATTTAATGGAGAAGTTCAGAGGTCTGGCTTCGGGTACTGTTGGATCCAGGAACTCAGGGCCTTCCGTTGGAGTTTAGTTTCTTTGTCTCAGCCTCTTGGCTCTGCTTTTCGCTTTGTTCTTCTCACAGTGGCAGGCTGATTGTCCGTAGTTTGAGCTTACATTCTTGCCTTTCCACAGGCCCAGTAGAACCTCTTCCTCAATGGTGTCAAAGCCCCGGACTTGACAGTGAGCTGGTCCAGGCTCTCACACACACACGAGAATTGGAAAGTGGAGGTGAGGCCTGGCCACGCTTCTGCTGTTTCTGCTGTGGAGGTGCTGGGTTGTCTGGGGCAGAGCCTGTGGATGTGCCGCTCGTGGCTTCGTAGTGGGGGGAGGGGCAGGCCACGGTGCGCCGGCTCTGGGGGCGGGGGGGGACTGTCGCAGGCGTGGTGCCGCGGGGTGGCATGTACAGTGTGGCTCTGATAGCAGTGGCTTTCGCGTGGGCTGCCTTCCAGATGGTTGAGGTGACGTGAGCGTGGAGTCAGCCTCTGTGACGGCAGCTTCCCCGCTCAGCTGGTGGCTTCCTGATGCCACCGAAACGGCCCGTCCTTCGTGCCCTGGATCTGACGGGACTCGGAGGCCCCTTTATGAAATGGTAACCTGTAGCCTATTTCCTCAACCTCCCCAGTGATCCGTAAGCCCTTCGCTTAAGAGATCCGGCTGGGGCCGCCTGGGTGGCTCAGTCGGTTGAGTGCGCAACTCTTGATTTCGGCTCAGGTTAGGATCCCAGGGTTGAGGGATCAAGCTTTGCATCAGGCTTCACACTGAGCATGGAGCCTGCTTAAGGTTCTCCCTCTTTCTCTGCCTCCTCCACCCTGAAAAAATAAAATTAAAGCATGAACCTCACTTTAATTTACTTATTTTATTTTATTTTTTTAGAGAGAGCGCGAGCGAGCGGGGGAGAGGGGCAGAAGGAGAGGGAGGGAATCCTAGGCAGGCTCCTCACTCCATGCAGAGCCTGATGTGGGCATTTGGTCCCATGAGCCCAAATCAAGAGTCAGACGCTCAACCAACTGAGCCACCCCAGGCGCCCTTGTACTCACTTTTGTAAAGGCTCCCGGGAGATTGAACGCATATCTTTTCAGTTCAGATGCCACGTCCTGGACGGCCCGTCACCCCCCACCCCCCACCTCTGCCCTTCTGTGCTTTGTTCATATGCTCCTTGTGGTTTGTGATGAGGGAGCACTTAGTGTGGTGACCTGGTAAGTGCCTGCCCCTCCCGCGGGCTGGAGGCTCTGAATGGCCAGGACCTTGAAGCTGACTTGATGTAGATCAAGTGCTTAATGCACATTCGCTGAATGCATGATCACAGGAGCAAACGGGTGGGGGTAAAGCTCTCCAGAGCCCGGGAAGTAGGAGAGGGGTGGTGGGCGGGGCTGGGTGGCCCTTCCTTTAAAGCAGGGAGTCTGAACCCATCGGTAGTTTGTCATAGCTGCCCTAGGACAGTCTCTTTAAATGCTTACCATAGGGGCACCGGGGTGGCTCAGTTGGTTAAGAGTTCTACTCTTGGTTTGGGCTCAGGTCATGATCTCATGGTTTGTGAGTTTGAGCCCCGCATCGGGCTCGGTGCCGACAGTGCAGCGCCTGCTTGGGATTCTCCCTCTCTCCCTCGCCTCCCTTCCCTCCCTCTTTCTCTTTCTCTCCTTCAAAAGAAAGTTAAAAAAGAAAGTTATAAATGCATATGATAAAATAGATGAGAACACAAAGGTAACCAATTTTATCGAAGTCCAGATACAAAATATAAGGAAAGAATTTTGTGTCCTGGCTCTTTGATTCTCTGACCTGTTAAATACTCAAGTACAGCCATGGATACGATCGGTACCACACTGCTGAAGTCAGGGGACACGTACATGGTACTTTGGGATCACGAGGACAGGGCGTGGAAATCCCTGTGATTCTCTGGGGGCGGGAGCACGTGGCCTTGGACACAGACGTCATGGGGGACAGTGGTGCTCTGTTTCCGTGGGGCGTCACACGAGGTGGGGTTTTCGCAGCTGTGTCCCTGCTCTGCATCCATCCATGCACCCTGTCCTGTGCCCCCGTCTGCGGGTCGTTACCTGGACCCCCTCCTTCCCGCTCCCTCACTTCTCCGGGGCTGCTCCAGGGCCTGCACAGCTGTGTGTGCGTGTGCCCCCTCCCCTGATCTGTTTGATAGATTGGGGTGGGGTTCCCTAAGAGTTAGTTTGATGAAAAGAATTTGCTACTAAACCAAACAGGTAAAAGTCACTGTGGTGGACCCGGTCTGTACACCCGGGTACTCCTTGAATGGGGATGACACCCATGTCCCGAGGGAGGAGGCTCTTCTGGTCACTGCTCCCACCTGTCCACGTGGGCACCGGATGATCTCTGTACTGGCTTGTCCCCCCGCAAGATTCATGTCCACCAGGAACCTGGGAGTGCGACCTTACTTGGACAGATGGACGAGGCCGTTGTGGAATAGGGTGGCCCTGAATCCTGTGACGAGTGAGATTTGGGGGCGCCTGGGTGACTCAGTCGGTTAAGCGTCTGACTTTGGCTCAGGTCATGATCTCATGGTTCATGGGTTCGAGCCCCGTGTCAGGTTCTGTGCTGACAGCTCAGAGCCTGGAGCCTGTTTCGCATTCTGCGTCTTCCTCTCTCTCTGCCCCTCCGCCTCTCACACTTCGTCTCTTTCTCTCTTAATAAACACTAAAAAAAAAAAAAAAGAAAGAAACATGGGACGGAACTAGAAGGCAGACATGTGAGGAGCATCAGAAGTCCGCAGGCTCCAGCGTGACGCTCTCTGTTAATGTGCAGTAGGTCCTCACGATATGCGTTGTCCATGAATATGGTGACAACAAACGTCTGTTGAGATGCTGCTGCATGCCAGGTGCTGGACCACTCTGCAAGAATCCCCTCTTCTTTTAAAGTTTATTTATTTTGAGAGAGAGAGAGAGAGAGAGAGAGAGAGAGAATCCCAAGCAGGCTCTGCACTGTCAGTGCTGAGCCCGATGTGGGGCTCAAACTCACTAACTATTAGATCATGTGCAGAGCTGAAACCAAGAGTCGGACGCCTAACCAGCTGAACCACCCAGGGGCCCAGTAACTCTCTTTTCATCCTCAGAACAACCCGGCCAAGTCGGTTCTGATATCGTCCCCACTTGACTCTTCAGGAGGTCTCGGAGGGGCCCAGAGAGGTTGAGTAATTTGCCCCAAATCACACAGCCAATAGATGGCAGAACTCGGCCTCTTTAGGTCAGCTGCGGGACCCAGTTGGGTTTGGGTGGAGAGTAAAATCCAAGGACACACGTGGTCTGGGGTGTCCCCTCCCCGTCCCCCGTCTACCCTCACTTGGAGGAAGAACCCGGCATGCGTGAGGGCATCCGGCCGGGGCATCTGCACAGGATGCGGGGGCGGGGGGGGGGGGATCAGATGGATGCAGGGGCCCCCTCGTGCCTCTGCGCTCCCGGTGGGTGGTCCCCGGCGCCCGCTGCTCCTCTCGCCCCAGGCGGTGGGCGCAGAGCAGCTTGGCTCGGGACTGTCCCGCCGGGACTTCCGGCCCCCCGCCGCCTGCCCTCAGCGGGCCGCAGGGTGGAGGTTCTGATGCGGGTCCCCGGCTCCCGGTCCGGCCTGCCGTGGGGTGCCAGGCCGACTCCCCCGGGCCCCCCTGCACCTCGCTGCAGCGCAGTGCGCACGGCGGGGCCCGGCAGCGTCCTGGGCGTCGGTCCCTGTTTGTGACCACGAGTCCGGGGACCCACGCCCGCGTGACGCCCGGGACTGAGGGGTTCCCACTTGTCCCCGCGTGGACGCGCGACGCGGGGGACGTGGGGCGCGCTCCGTGTCTGCAGCGCGCCCGGAGGGAGCCCCGGATCCGTGCCGTCGAGCGCGGGGCCCCTAAACCAGAGACGCTCAGGCGCCGGAGCGCCCTTGGGCCGGGGTCCCCAGACCGTCTGCGCGGGAGGCGTCGCCAGGGCCTGGGGCCGCGGTTGGGGTGTGAGCGTCCATCACCTCTCCCAGCGGGACCGCGGGGGGGTGAGGGGGGCAGGCCGAGGGGGCGGGGTTTTCACCTGTTTAAGGTTATTCCTGTCTTGGGCTCGAGATGCATATTTTTATGCTTATTTTATTATTTTTAAAGGTTTTATTTAAAAGACATGAGAGAGAGAGCAAGCATGAGCAGGGGGAGGGGCAGGCTCCGTGCCGTGGGACTCGATGCCACCAAGCATGAGATCACAACCTGAGCTGAAATCAAGAGTCCGACGCTCAATTGGCTGAGCCCACCAGGTGCCCCAAGGATGCTTATTTTTAGGAGGCATTAAATCCAATGAAAGGAATCTGAGTGACCCTCCCGCTATGCAGGGATGTGCTGTTTGATTACTCCCAGTGATGAGGCACTCACTACTTTAAAAGGTAACCCACTGCATCAAAGCTCAGGTCTGATCATTATAGTTTGTTTTTCTTCTTTCTTTGCGTCGGAAATCACCCACCCCTCCGAGCTTTTGGAGTTGTTCAGAACAAGCCTAAGCACGCTTACCTAGTTGACAACCAAATACCACATTACACCGTTGGGCTAAACATTCCCTGTTCCTTCTGCTTGCAGTTCGATGACAACTTGAAGGTGGCGTTTGATACAAAAGGCTTTAGCTAGTCCCGAGCCTTCTCAGAGATAGGTTTTGGGGAATCCTGTGGGGATCCTGCCCATCCACAGAAAGTGGGATGGAAGCTAGTCTTCTGTGTCTCAGCCAGTCCCCTCCTGTGTGCGCTTCGTTCATACACATTCCTTTGAGATTTTGCCATACGGTTGGGTCCCAGCCCGGAGCCACACGGCCCCCTCCCCAGCTGTCCTTTTTGGTTCAGGGGCTGCTGACCTACCTTTGGTCCCAGAGATGCATGTGACCAATCAGAGAGAACATCCTGGCCAATCCGAGATTCCTCTCCTCTTGCTGACCTTGACTCTGGGACCGGCCGGTTGGTCCCGATCTTCCAGCAGTTGCTGGGACCATGTGAGAATGTGGTCCTCCGCCTCCAGGAGGCATGATGCGGGGACCCCCCCCCCTCCGCTTCGCATTTCTTTCAGCCAAGAAACTCCCCTTTTCCACATAAGCCATCTTGAGTTCATTTTCTGAGATTTGTAACTAAGAAACGTCCTGAGACAATTAAGGCTTCGGGGCACAGCCTTCAGCGTTGCTTTGTATTTGTACATGGACTCTGTGCAGCCAGGACACACAGCGGACGCCTTTAAATCAAATCCCAGCCAGCATGATGTTTATTCCCAGAGGCATGTCTTGGAGGTGGTGGCCAGGAAAGGGGATCTGGAAAGAGTGTATCCGCCCCCCCTGCCGCCAGGCGTGCTGACCGATACTGCTAGTTTGAGCAAGGGTTCTAGACTTCCAGGGACCCCCCCATCTCATCTTCCTTCAGGGGGAGAGTTAGGAGCTGCGAGAGACACATCCAGGAAAATGGAGCCTCAGAAACGCCCGAGGAAGCATCTTTATGAGTGTAAACCAGATTAATTGAATCTAGCCTTATTTACATATCTTAAAGCCGAAAACAGGTTTATCTCAGGGGAGAAAAAGAATGAAATCTCGGTATGGAAACTTGAGTTACTGTAATATTTTAGGTAGGTTACCGGGGGGCATCAATTATTACATTGCCTTTGGTCTTTTACTACACTAACTTTATTACCTTTATCTGGGTTTATATAGCGTTTGATAGAGTTTATGTCGCCAGATGCATAAAAAACATTTGAATGTGTTCATAGCTTTGTATCTGAGTGTGCCCCCTTGGAAGGGCCAATAAATTATAAAGCGATCTATCAATTCTGCTTAAAGTTATAAACCCAGTTGACTCAGGCTGCTTTATTTATGTGTCGGCTTGTGCTCTACACTGTTGTTTTGTGGGAAGGCATCTGACTGCGTGGAGGGGGGCTGATGTAGGGGAGTGCCTGCAGAAGTTGTTAGAGTTGATTGTGGGCTTGTGCTACCATTCACCCCTGCCTCCGCCCGTTCCTGCCTCCCCTTCCTCCCTCCTTCCCTCCCTTCCTTCCAAAGCACTGTGCCAAGTGTATGTGCAAACGTCCTGCACTCCCACATCTGCCTCTGTCTCCTTTCTGGGAAGCCCAGCCTGGGACGCCTCCCTCTTGTAAACCACCTGCTTAGCCCCCAGACTGGTAACCACTGGTTTAGGGCAAAGGTGAGGTCTGGGCGCCACTGAGTCCCCTGAGCTGTGTGGCTTAGGGGTGAAGCCAGGGGAGGGGGTGTCCCTAACCCCTCACGGCTTATGTTTCTGGAACCGTAGGGACTAATGTACCCCCACCCCACCCTTTCCCATCCAAGACCCCAGGATCTGAAAGGGTCTTCGTGGGTGAGTGATGCCTGTGCTGCTTCCATCCGCTCCATGGCTCTCATGCTGGGGATGCAAAGCACAGCCGCCCGGCCCGCCCCAGGGTTTCTGATTCAGTAGCTCTGGGGTGGACCTGAGAATCTGCACTTCTGGCACGTTCCTGGAGGCTGCTGATTTGAGGACAGTCCTTGGAGAACGACTGGGTTACATGGAAGGAAAGTCCACAGCAAGGCAGGAGCTGTTTGACTCTTCCTTCAACCACGTCATCGCGGAATTGTCTAGGAAGCTGACCCATGGAACGTCATGAGGTTGGGAGGGGCACAGAAGGCTCTCCCCCCACCATCAGCCAGTGCGACCAGAGGCTGATGTTGCCGTGAGATGCCGACCAGAGGCTGATGTTGCCGTGAGATGCTGACGAGGGGGAAGAGGGTGTAATACTTCGCAGGCCTTTCGGACCTGCTTTTACAAATGGAACCGTCCCTGACCTTCTGAGGCACTTGCACCGCTGTCTTCAGGCACTGATGACCGATGATTGGGTCAGGAATCTGCAGGCCCCCCTCAGTTAATAAGAGGGAGATGTCTTTTTTAAAATCTTTTTTTTTTAATGTTTATTTTTGAGAGCAAGAGAGACAGAGCACGAGCAGGGGATGGGCAGAGAGAGAGGGAGACACAGAATCCAAAGCAGGCACCAGGCTCTGAGCTGTCAGCACAGAGCCCAACGCGGGGCTTGAACCCACGAACCGTGAGATCATGACCTGAGCCGAAGTTGGACGCTTAACCGACGGAGGCACCAGGCACCCCTAAGAGGGAGATGTCTCAATCAGCTCAGGCTACTGTTAGAGAACGCCGTTGACTGTGTGGCTCCAGCAGTCAGCGTGCATTTGCACCCTTGCGGACACCGGGCGCCTCAGAGCCATGTGCCAGCACGGCCGGGTCTTGGTGAAGACCTTCTGGGCTGCAGAGCCCCCTCCTTGCTTGTCCCCAGAGGATGGTGAGCGGAGAGAAGCAGCAAACCCTTCTGTGGGCCCTGACCCCATACGTGAGGCCCGGCCCGTGGTATAACAGCTCCCAAAGGGCCTGCTGCCTGACACCATCACACTGGGGGTTAGGATTTCAGCATATGAATTTCGGGGAGACACAGACATTCGGTTTGTGGCAGCAGGAGGTGTTGAGGTTGGGCCCCGAGGAAGACGACTCTTGGATGTACAGGGTAGAGTGTGCATGTCTAGTTGGGCTGAGATGGCTGGGCCTTCACACCCTGAGCCTCATTAGTCATTGGCTGCGCCTCACCCTGAGAGTGGGCATGACCTTAGGCTCTTTGGCTTAACAGTGTGTGTACCTTGCATTCACAGCAGCTGGGGCAGTAGGGCCCACTGGAGGGGGATCTGGGTGGAGCATCTCGTGCCCCCCATTGGAGGGGATCTGGGTGGAGCATCCCATGCCCCCCACGGGAGGGGATCGGGTTGGAGCATTCCGTGCCCCCCACTGGAGGGGATCTGGGTGGAGCGTCCCGTGCCCCCCACTGGAGGGGATCTGGGTGGAGCGTCCCCATGTGAGAGCTATAGACAAAGTCTCTGATGAGCTAGTCTTGGTATTTCAGAAGCCTGCAGAAAACTGGCTCATTCACCTGCAGGAACCCCCACTGCATAAGCAAAATGTCAAGCCCTTTTGCTTTAGGCGGAAATAGTTACTTTGAAGTTCCAACTTGTGGTCATCAGACCTTCTCTGGACCCTCTGATGCCCTGGACCTGGGCCCTGCTGGCCAGCACCCTCGTCCTGTGCCCCTCCTGTGCCCACGCCTGGGGAGCATGTGCAGTCTCCAGGAGGGAAGCTTCCCTCCTGCTCATTACCTATTCCTTCAAATCCTCTGTCTAAACACAGGAGCTTTAGTGTACCCCACGAGGCTCAGGCTTTTGAAACTCGAAAGCCTGAGCCTCCATTCTGTTTTCAGCTCTCTCTGGGTCCCTCCTTCCCCGAGGCAGTCAGTGAGCACAGAAGGCCCAGAGGACTGGATGGGAGAGGAGCTGAGAGTGCAGAGGACGCTGGGCTCAGTGAGCGCATGATTTGCATTTCAAAAATACTGTCCCTGCTTTTCCTAAGAATGTAGGTGTTGGGTGTGGCATGGGAACATCAAAATCGGGGGGGGGGGGGGGGGGGGGGGGGGGGGGGGGGCGAGGGAAGAGACAAGGACAAGGCTCTGAAGGAATGAACTGGGTCTATGCTCAGGGGCCCCAGGGAGGGACTCACTGCCTGCTTGCGGGGCGAGGGGTGGGGGGTCGGGGGAGCACCAGGAGGCTCAGGAGGCGACAGGGGCAGGGAGAGAGCCTGGGCCCAGCCTTTATTAGGGTTTCCATCGGAAAGGCAAGATGGCCCACTAAACAGCTTAGCATTGGCTAATTTGATGAACTTGGGGGGATGGGGTGGACGGGGGGCTCTCGTGGCCTGGCAGGTGGCCCTGGGATTCTCTAGGGCAGGGACGGTGTTGGCTGGGTGCGTGGGAGGCAGGTGACGAGGTGGCTGGGGTTACAGACCAGGCATTGGTTGGTTTGGGTGTGAAAGGGCTCCTGGGCACGTTGTGGGTATCTTTAGGATTCAGCTGGTTCTGGGAAGGGCAGTCTCTCCCTGGTCTGTAGGACTCCCAGACCCAGGGCGTGAAAAATCTAGACTGTGAGAAAAGGTAGTTGACATCAGTGCCGAGCAGACAGATACAGGATCCAAGTTAAACCCATCTGCACTCGTGATCCGGAAGGACCCTGCCTGAGGTCCCGCTGGGAGAGGGGCCACGGCTGTCTTCCTGGGAATCTGGGTCTCCCTCCATCTGTCCCCTAAGGAGACCGCACTTGCCAGCGACTCCCAAGGTGACCTTCAGCATTTCCTCCTTGAACGCCTCCATTTCCTCATTTGATTTTGTAGTGACGTTTAATAAGATTTCTCCGTCTACAAAGAAGAGATCATTTCCAACTACTGCTAATGTAGTACTCAGTGCAAGGGCAACGCTCAGGAGAGAGGGGAGCCCCCTTTCATTTCTTTAATTCCAAATTGCCAGCTTCCACAGACTTCACTAGGGCATAGGTGTCTTTCCCGGGCCGGGCCTGGAAGTATCAGAATTACGTGACACAGAGGAGGGATGCATTTGGCTCAGAAAGTGAGACAAGTTTGATAGTTGATATTTGGAAATATCTAAGTGTCTTGAATTTGGGCAGAATCAGGCTAGTTTTAAACTTCAGTATTAAATACTGTGAAAAAAAACCGTTTTAGGAAGAGTACAGCTGGTTGGAAATGTTTTTTTGTGACTTGAGAGTTTTGACCAGGGATGGGCCTAGGTCCCTTGCTGGAAGTAGTTCTCTGAGCCTTTAAACCAGGGCTTGCAAACCGAGATCCCTGCAGGGTTTAGGGAATAAGGGTTTACTGGAGGGAATCAGGATCAGTGTATGGAATTCGCTGTACTCCGCTTATCTTTTAATTCTTCTTCTGATAGGAGCTTGGGCACAGGGAGTGATACTAGAGGAAGATCAACATTGCCAGCATGACAAGGGAACAGATACCCAGACGCAGGGTCGATGGGGCAATAGGGAATGGAGAAGATTGTGGCCAACTGCAGTCTATGTGCTCCAGATAAGGGAGATCGTGATGGTCAGCCCTAGCCAATTGGATTCATGTGGGAATATGGGCCTGATGGTGTCAGATCCAATTTTCCGAGAATGGCCATACCTTTGGATTTTCATGAGGAACCTCCTAATTTTATAATGTTAACAGTTCCAATTAAAAAAAAAAAATAGGTGGGCAAAACACAAGAATTACAAGAGTCAGAACACATCTGTATACCACATCTGATCTAAGACCTGTGTGTATGCATGTATGTGATCTCTATGCGCCGCATGGGCCTTGAACTCAAGACCCCAAGCTCGGGAGCTGCATGCTATACTGATCGAGCCAGCCAGGTGCCCCTGATCTAAGGTCTTTATATACGATCTCATGTTTTCTAAAATTTGGAAATGGGAGGGTTTCTCAGGCACACTGAATTCAACCTTCTACCTAATTGAGGAGGATTATGTGTGTGGCCTTCTTACAGACAGGTGTTCTCATGGCTGGTGCCCCCATCACCTAATGAGATACGATTTCCCACCAGTGCCTGGCCAGAGTTTGACGAGATTGTCTTGGGTGGAAAGGAATGGAAACCGAGGGAAACCAAAGTGAGTCTTGGAAAACCACAGGGTAGAATGCAATCAGCCGGGCCTCAGGAAGGGACTGGAGACGGGAAACGGGAAATTGTTAGAGTCCTTTGTCTCATTGCCTTGACTCTCTGCACACTTGCTTCCCTCTTCTCTTCTCTCTAGGGAATGCTCTCCAGTCCCCATGGTGGGATGTGGTCACCTCCTAGCTTCTTCTCTTAGGCACTTCGGTTCCAGCCTTCCATAGAGACCCACACAATCTCTGCTTCTCAGTGCCACAGGCCTGGGAGACGGAATATGATTGGTCCCACCAGCTACGGCCAGGGCCAGGTGGCACAGAACAAAGATGGCACCGGTGTAGAGCTGGCAGACTCCACGGTGGGATTGTATCTGTGACTCCCAGGATGGCCAGAATGGGTTAAAGCCTCATAGAACTGCTTTACAGAATGGCCGGCAGCCCCAGAACATGTCCATACGACTCTGTGGAGCTGAACTTTGTTTCGGGGTGATCTTCTTAGTCCCGCCTCCCACAGAGGCTCACGGAGATGAACCTGCCTGTTGTTGAGGACCCGCGCCTCCTGGCTTCATGTTCACAGCCCTTCCACCTGTCTCCCAAGCAGTGAGGTTCCAAGGTCCTCCTCTGCCCTGGGTGCCCCTCAGGAAAAACCTTTATTGGTCAAAACAGTCTTTATTTTTTCATTTTTTAATGTTTATTATTTCGAGAGAGACAGACAGAGCACAAGTAGGGGAGAGGCAAAGAGAGAGGGAGACACAGAATCTGAAGCAGCTCCAGGCTCTGAGCTGTCAGCACTGAGCTCAACGCAGGGCTTGAACTCACAAACCAAAATTTTCTTAAAATTTTTTTCCCAGCTTCAGTACCATTGTAAAAATAGTGACGTTCCTAAGAACTCAAAGGGGTTAACCAGAAGATGAAAGCAGCTTACGCCTGCTCTGTGTCTGGAGCCCCATGAAGCTAGGAGGGAGCCCCCTGCCTCCTCTGGGAGATGGGAATGTGTGCTGAGTTTGAAGAATCCGTGTGTCATTGCCAAGGAGCGTGGCAGAGGAAATGACTGTCTCGCAGAGGCCACCTCTGACCCTGTCTTCCCCAGGCAGAATCACCCATCTTCTTAGGGTAGCTGTGACCCCACTGAAGCATGGCTGTTCACATTCACGTCTGTGGAGCACTCCACGTGAGCCGGGCCCCATGCTAAGTCCCTCTCGAGGAGTGTCTGCTTCCTTGTCCAAAATGTGCTAATCAGATATTCGTAACAGTAATGGCGATTTATCAAATGTGGTGCCAACCACATTTCGTACATCGCTTCATTTTCTCTCCCCTCACAGTAGCCTCCTGGGGTTGAGTTGTTCGCTCTATTTTAGAGCCCTGGAGAGAGAAAAGAATGCACTCAAGATCACCCAGCCAGGAAGTGGTGGGGCTGTGATTTGAGCTCAGGTCCGACCCGCGTGTGTGCCTGTGGCGCGGCTCTCCTGCACTTTGTGTTCGTCCTTGTTGCTGTGGGTCTTGGGCCACAAGGAGGAGCTTGAGGGCAATAGGTGATGGGGAGGAGTGAGAGAAAGCAACAGTCACTTTAGGAAGAAGGGGGGAGACCCAATGACACCAGGGGGCATCTTGGGGAGACCCTGCCCCCCCCCAGCAACCCCAGCTCAGAACCGCAGGGGCAGCCGCCAGAGGGGGCTGGCAGCTTGAGCGCGCATGTGTGGGTGTGAGTGTTTGGGGGTGTATGTGAGTGATTGGCTGTGGGAGTGTGAGCGTGCGAGCGTGTGCGCGTAGGTAGTCAAGCCACAGTTGCCCATGGGGACGGCATGGCTGTGCTGTATGCTTTAGGCAATTATCAGCTCTCTCTCTAATTCTGTTCAAGGTGACTTTCAAAAATCCACAGAAGACTGTCCTAATGAAATGGGAAAGTGTGCAAATTTTTCCTCCTGCATACAGATGCCTTTTCTTTTCATCTCCTAATAATTGCTCCCTGAGTTTCAGCCTCATGATATTAAAGGGTCTTTTCTTGTTTGACACTTAGTGAAAACAGTCCACCTTATGCGCTTTCTGGAGTCCGGACTTTGGAGGCCGGCCAGCAGGGACTGGGGCCTGGAGTGAGGGCTCGCACATTTTCTTCCTTTCCCTTTTTTGTGTTATTTTTTAAAATTTTATTTTACTTTACAAAGCAGTCTGAATGCAGGTGAGCTAAGATGTTCTTGAGAGTAGATCTGTCTGAGGGAAAAATAACATCTTTCAACAAGTAAAGATGAAAAGATGGTTCTAGAAGCACATGTTCGGGTTGAAGTTGTCACAGCGACCGACAGTGGATTCGATGGGACTCATCTCTGATGGAGAACAATTAGCAGACTCACCAGGACTGTTTTAGGCGTCTGTTGTCAACCTTAATCACTGAGTTTTAAGTCATCCAGGGTTGTGTGCGTGCGTGCGTGTGTGTGTGTGTGTGTGTGTGTGTGTGTGTGTGTGAAAGCTGCATTTGAATTTCTCCTCTCCTGGATTTCACAGAAGTGATTCTGGGTCATTCGGTTCATTCATGTCCTGGCACCTGTCATCAGACCCATGAAGATCTTGCTGCAGCTGAAAAATGATTAGCTTCCCCTGCAAGGAGGCGGAGGCCAGCTTCAGGAATTTGCTGCTCTCTTTTCTCTGACAGCCCTGCTAGGAAACAGAGAGGTGGTTTGAAATCACAATAGAGTCTCAAAAAGAGGGGGTGTGTCGATCCCTAGGATTCAAGTATATTTAATACAACCTCACTGAAGGAAATGCAAAAGCATCAGCTGTGCTTTAAGGAAGGTCAGGTTTTATTGGTTTTAGGTTTTATTGTCTGTCAGTTATGTTGGAGGATAAGAACTCTGACTGAGGGCTGAGGTAGGCAAATCCCCGAGCTTTGAGCCAAATCTGGCCCCCAGCCTGTTTTTGCAAATAAAGTTTTATTGGAACACAGCCACGCCCATTCATTTACATATTATCTGCTGAAATATTTCCTCCCTGGTACTTTACAGCAAACGTCCACTCCACCCTCCCCTCTGTTAGGGGATGACACGTTCAAACCTTCCCAAAAGTGAAGATGAAGGTAGAGGCAGTAGATAGTGCAGTCAGCGCAGGGCTATTGAGGACCCGCGTGCGTCACCTCCTCCAGGCACCTCTCCTCCTAAGGGGGAGCAGGTGACAGAACGGGACAGTCTTGCAGGGATTCCTGTTTCATGGCCGTAGTTCTGAGAAGAGGCGTTTGGGGCAGACGTTGGAGATCTTTGCTGTCACTGGGCCTGGGGTTGATTAGAAACTGCGGTGTTTCTAGGTAAAAAATTGGTCGATAGCAGCGATTTCACTTGGTTCAAGCTGATACTTGTGCATTTTATACCTACAGGCTCCCCATTTTCGCCAAAGGCCAGTGGAGGGAGAACAAGCCTGCAAGCTGGCTTTTCTCAGCGCTGTGTAACCTACGCCTTTGCTTCTGCAAACACACGGGGTTCCGTGTTTCCGGGTGCGGCGTCTGCCAGCAGGTGTGGGCTGGGGGACCTGTGGGTGCCCCAGGGGGCGCTGTGTTGCCAGGGGCTGGGTCTGCTTCCTTGGGTGTTGATGTGAGAATCCCTCTGGAGGTGATTCCAGTTCTTGGAACCTGTGAATGCTCCTGTTCCCAGCAAGGACTTTACAGATGGATTCAGCTGAGGATGTTGAGATGGGGGTTCCCCTGGTTTATGTGGGTGGGCCCTCAGTCCCAGCACGAGTGTCCTTAGAAGGGAGAGGCCGAGAGAGGTTGGACATGGAATAGAAGGTGGTGTGACCCTGGAGGTGGAGCCCGGGGTGACATGGCCACAAGCCAAGGAACGCACACAGCCGTCTGAAGTTGGATGGATTTCCCCCCAAGGGCCTCTGGAGGGAGAGGGCCCTGCTAACACCTTGATTTGCACGCAGTGATGCTAATTTGGGGCTTTTGGCCTTTGGAATTAGGAGAATAAATGTGTATTATTTTAAGCCACCAACTTTGTCTCGCCACAGTTTGTCCTGGCAGCCGTGGGACGTTAATACTATGGTTTTCAAACTGTGTTTGAAGTGGCCTGTGTTGGCCGTTGTTTCCCTCCTAAGCTTTGGAGAAGTAGGTGCTGAGGGCCTTGTGTGCGCTGGGCACTGTTCAAGGGGTGTGAACAAGGTGCGCGGCTCCTGTGTCCCAGGGCGCAAGGCGGAGAACCAACGAAGCAGCGAGCTGATTTCTCGTAGTGGTGAGTGCTGTGGCCCAGGGACGCTGGCTCGGTAAGAAATTACCCTTCCCCCCCCCCCCCCCCGGGGCCTTAGCAACAACCATTTCGTCGTGTTACCAGCGCCTGCAGGTTGGGAACTTGCACGGAGCACCGCGTCTGTGGCCCCAGCCAGGAGGTGACTCGATGGCTGGGGCGGGAGTCACTGAGGGCTCGCTCGCTCACACACCTGGCCCCGGGCTGGGGTCCCCTGAAGACCAGGACTGCCGGTTGGAGCATCTTCTCGCAGCCTCTGCCTGTGACGGGGCTTCCCTACGACACGGCAGCCTCCAGGGTCACACGTGTCCCTTGTCCTGCAGTGTGTGGTTGAGGCAGACACGGGCCCAGCCAGCTTGAAGGGGACGGGTGGACATAGGCCCCCGCGGAAGGAGTGGCAAGACCACACTGTAGGCGGGCGTGGGGGAAGGGGTGTTGCCGCCCTCTTTGGGAAACAATGTGTAGGTGATACAGCAGGAAGGATAGTGACTGGGATGTGGGGGCGACTTTAGATTGTTGGATGGCCGGCACTTCTCTAGCAGGTGACGTTTAGCTTGAGTTCCGAGTGGGGAGAAGGGGCCCACCTTGGCAGGAGCCCGAAGGAGGACTTGTCCAGGCCAGGGGACGTGTTCGTCCCTTTACCCAGAGTATGGTACGGGCATTGACCCACTGGCGGGAACGCCTTGGCCATTTGGAATGGATGCCTGCTGTGTGCCGTGAGGGTGACTGCAGACAGTGTCCCCTGCAGAGACAGCCACAGGCAGAGTCCCTGCCGTGGCAGTGAGCTTTGCTTCTCCTCACTCTGTCTGATCACTTCTGGCCCTGTGTGATTGCCCTCTTTGCCGTCCACTTTCTGAAAGTATCTTACTTACTTCTGTACACCCAACATGGGGCTTGGACTCACGACCCTGAGATCAAAGAGCCACACGCTCGACCACTGAGCCAGCCAGGCACCACTGAAACAATCTTAATTCTCCGCTTTTCGATGCTTTGTTCCCCCCCCCCCCCCCCCCAAATGAAAGCTCCAGGAGAATGGATTCCTTATCCATCTTGGAACCTGAGTACACGGCACAGAATAAGGTGTCAGGTAAAAATGTGTTGAGTAGATGGGATGTTTCAGAATGGGCTCATGCCCTAGGCATGGGGCTGCCTGGCATGGGGTGTCTCCCTGATTTTGGTATCTGTAGCTACAGTAATTGTCAAGATTAAGTAATTAGAGAAAACCTCAAGAATGTCGTCAACCTTCTGGACAATGGAAATCTGTCATTGGGTCGAATTGGAGCCAGTAATGATGCTACTTGTATGGGCCATTGGTCTTTTAAATGAGATTCTCTTTCCTCAGTTTGAAAAATACTCTGAGAATCAGGAGTGAACCGAGCCTAAGGAACCCCTCGTAAATGGCTCCTGTAATTAATCCCCTGGGACTCGTCGGCAATAGCATCGTGTCCATTACTTACGCTCAGAAATAAAGATAAATGTGCCTGGATAATAGCCCTGGGAAGGTATAAATCTCACTTGTTTATGGGGGAAGGCAGCCCACAAGGATGTGTCACTGAGATCCAGTTCCTTTCGATTTATGAGAACATGCAGACTGGTGGGAGCAGAGACTTAGAATGTTACAAGAAAGGACGGGTGTGTCCAGCCATTCTTGTGGCTTCAGGCCACTGTCCTTAGGAGGGACTTCTTGGAACCATGGGAATTACATTTTGCTCATGAATGAGCTGTGGATGCAGGGTAATTTGGTAGAAGCTGCTGATACCCATGGAAAGCACCGTTAACCCGGGTGGAGCCATGATAGAGATCAGAGTCAATGTTGGTGTCCAGAGGCATGCTTTGTTTGGCCATTTGCCGTCATGCGTTTACATGTTGATCGGTATTTACTGAATACCTGCTCTGCTCAAGCCTCATACTAGGTGCTTCGGTTCCTTTAGGGTGAATGTTGGTCGTGTGCCTTTTACACATGCGGGGGTCCAGGAGCACCTGACACTGGAGGGTCCCAAACAGACCAGGCTCGGCCACTTGTCCCTCATAAAACCCAAAAGCAGAGACATGAGTGCTGACAAAACAAAAAAGGAATTTATTTCAGGGAGGCCAACCCTGGGAAGATGGCAGACTAGCGTCTCAGAGATGGTCCCTGAAATGCCGAAACCACTTCCGGGTTTCCATAAGGAAAATGTGGGACAAAGGCAGGTACATGAAGCTCAAATCAGTCCCTGTTGTGGAGTCAGTCACCGGTGGGGTCTTGCTGACTCAGAGCATTCCTTGTTGCTTGAGGGAGTAGTTTTGGCTTAGACCATCAGGGGATGCTTTACCATCAAGGTCTTCAGTCTCAACCAAGAGACAAGCTGGGAAGAAAAACGAACTAAAAAGTTTGAGGTCAAGATGGAGGGAACTGGAAGTCCTGTTTGGGTCTGGGAAGTGCTTCCTTCCTCAAATTGTATCCAGTAATCCCCCAAACTTCCCAACCACTCGTCAGCAAGTACTGACGTTGCTATGACTTCTTAATATTTACCTTTAAGTTGACCTACTTGTTTGGAAACTTAAGTGCCACATCTAGATTTGTTGTCCAAAGTTGTAAATCTTACTGATTTGTTCATCTAGTTTGTTACGTTAGTTCTGTTTCTTTCTAACTCTTATTACAATAAATGTAAATGTTAAAAATTTCCCTTGTTTCCCATCCAAGATGTGTCTCACCTAGCCAACCTTCCCTAGTGAGGGTAGGTTGCATACCTCACTTCCAGAAGCAAAATGTTTGCTTTGGCTGAATGTCTTCTTTTTGGCAACTCTGTGAACCTTGTAACTTCTACCCATTGCTTCCTGGATGGCTAATTTTATGCATCACCTTGACTGAGGCTATGGGCTGCCCTGGTTAGGTGGTAAGACATTATTTTCAGCTGTGTCTCTGAGGGTGTTTCTAGAAGAGCTTGATGTTTGAATGGGTGAACTGAGTAAAGGTTGCTCTCACCAGTGTGGGCAGGCTTCATTTAATCCATTGGGGGTCTGAATAGGACAGAAGGCAGAAGAAAGGTAAACTCCTCCTCTCTGCTTGAGCTGGAACATCCATCTTTTTCTGCCCTGAGACATCAGTGGTTCTCAGGTGTTTGGATCAGACTGGGACTTACAGCATCAGCTTGCCTGGTTCCTAGGCCTTTGGGCTTGGACCAGAACCATCCACCCACTTCCCTGGGCCTCTGGCTTGCTGATGGCAGACTGTGGAGCTGCTCAGCCTCTATGCTCATGCGAGCTGATCTCTTATGATAAATCCCTATCTGTATATCTGTATGTCTCTTCCTAGTTCTGTTTCTCTGGAGAACACTAAGACCTATCCCCAGAGAGAGGTTCGTGGCCCAGGTGTTTTAAGGCAAGGATAGGTCTTAAGCTCTCGGACTGTTTTCATTGCCCATTTTCTGTTTCTTTTTCTGCAAAAACAATGCAAGGACATATAAAAGAAATACCTTCTCAGGTCACTGTTGACTGACTTCCAGAAAATTCAGAGTGATCCTTCCCAGAATGACATATCACTGTTCATGGAGCCAACACGCAGTATTACCTTCCTCTTGCTTCTTTCCTAGTGCTTAGAATGGGACCATGTACCAGATGGACTTCGTTGTTCTCATATCATAGTCCGACCTAAAGGTCTGGCGGAGCAGACTTTAATCATCAGCCGAAAGATAGGCTGCTTATTGGTGATATTTGGTCAAGAGGTAACTCATATATATCATGACTATGTTTTCTAGACCTCTGATATTTTCAGAGGATATTATCTGAGTTTATTCGTATGTAATGCTCCACGACAGTTGGAAAACCAACTCACCACCAGCTGCGTGGTTAACCAGTGGATTTTATTGAAAGTATGACATTATGTGAAGATGTAATGGTTTCAGATAGACTGGATGGAGGATTTGTCAAGGAGGCCAGGGATGAAGGGACCTCTCTGCTCCTAGACAGTGGAATTTGTTTCTGTCATCATGGCCCTTATTTCTCCCAAGCAAAGAATGCAGAATTATGCCCCTTAGGCTGAATCTGGCCAGCAGATATATTTTGTTTTGCTCAAGGAGCACCTGGGAAAAACAGGGGCCAACATAAAATATTGGACTGTTGCTTATAAGCATCTGGATTTTTGGTCTGTCTGGAAACAGAGGTGGCTGGAAACATTGGCCCTGCATTCCCACTTGGACACAGACTCTGGGGGTGGAGCTGATGAGTGCATGTCTCCTTTAGACACGGCCACTTTGCCATAGGTTTCACCCTCTCCTTTTGCATACACACACCAAGCCTGTCAGTTACCATTTATAATCTTCCCAGAACTATAGTTTTTCTTATGGTGGACAGGAATTCTCAGACACTGTAAAAAAAAAAATGGGAGATAATCCCAGAGGGTTGTGTGTTTCGAGAACAATAGAACAGAACATCTTTGTAGACGTGAAGATCATTCCTGCATACTCAATACACAAGCAAAGTGCGTTTGCCGCCTCTGTTCATTTACTGTTGCTGTCTGGTCCCTGCAGGCATTTGACTTTCTGACCCCTGCGTCCAGCTAAGGGGTCAGGGAGGAGCCCTTGGAGGCAGACAGTCTATTGGGAAGCCCGTTGCAGTGTCTGGTGCCCCCAGATGCAGTAAGCTGGTCTCCGTGCCCCTTGGGGATGGAGTGGATTGGAGTCTGTTTCATCCTTAATGAGCGAATTGAATAGCTCACAGCAGGGGGAAGCTTTTACCCAGCAGTTTTCCACTTAGAACTATTTCTTCTCTTCTCAGCTAAACAACTGAGCTTGCTCCTGTATATTATCTGTGGTATTGGGGGTAGCAGTTTGCAGTTTTACATCTGTGGGGACACTCATCTCCCCAGTTTGAAGTCAGATTTTCCTTCTGTCATGTCTCTGTACCCTCTGTGTCACTGAATGAAGACGGCAGCACAGAGAGGAATGAAAAGTTGATGTGAGCACATCCTTTCCTGCCAGACACTGTAGAGAGGGTAGATGAGAGACTGCTCGGGACATTAGGCACGCTCTCTAACTTTTCTGGGCCTCAATTTCCCTCATGTGTGCAATAGACGTAATGATGGTGACACTTATCCCCCTAAGATCAGTGATACGTTTTACATGTAAAGTACTTAGTGCCTGGCACTGGGCAAGAACACCGTTCACTGTGGTATCCCTGGCACTCAGAGTGCTTTGTTCTCTGTGTAACTTCAGCACCTCGAACAGTTCCCAGCCCTTAGTTCCTGGTCAGTCGATAGTTATTGCAAGAAAGAATGAATGGATGGTTTCAGGATAGTTTTAGAAGCCAGTGTGCATCTGAGATATGGGTACAAAGACAGCCTCCAAACCAGAAGTCAGACTAAAAGGGATCTTGGTGTCCCTTCCAAATACAAGAGGTGGCCTGGGACATATAATCTGGATGTGAATTTATGGGTGTATAGTGTTTTATGGGAAGATGGGACATTTTCCAGAGAATTGTGGGGTAGGTTTGCCCAGGTGTGACCCTGACTGCTGCTGTTTGGGCACCCTTGTCTCGTGTATTAGTTTCTTCTACTTGCTGTAACAAATTATCATTAACTTAGTGCCTTAATAGAATACAAATTCATTGTCTTACAGTCTGGGGGTCAAAAGTCTGAAATGGGTCTTAAGAGCTAAAATCAAAGTGTCAGCAAGGCTGTGTTCATGCCTCCTACAGGCTCTGGGGAAGAACCTGTTTCCCTGCGTTTTCCAGCTTCCAGAGACGCCTGCATTTTCCTTGGCTCGTGGCTCATTCCTCATTCCTCCATCTTGAGAACACATCACTTTGATGTCTGCTTCCATTCTCACATCTCTCTGACTCTGACCCTCCTTGCCTCCCTCTTGGAAGGACCCTGTGATTACCTGGGGCACTCCTGGTTATTCCAGGGTATTCTTTCCATCTCAGAAATCCTTAACTTTCACCACATCTGCAAAATCCCTTTTGTCCTATATGATAACATTCACAGGCTCTGGGGTTTAGAATGTGGGCATTTTGGGGGCCATTATCCAGTCTGCCATGCTAGATGGAGCCCTGGGGAGTCAGTGAGTGTCTGAGGCTCTGGTGGGGCTGTTGCTGTCAAGAGGAGCCCATCCCAAGCGAGGGGGACCATTCTCACAGGTGGGGTACCAGGCCCAGGAGCCAGGTGCGCGTCCACAAGTGCCAGGTGAGAGCCCCGATGGTCACTGCTGGCATAGGGGTCTTGATGCAGCAGCTTTCCCCAAGCTGGGGAGTGTTACCCTCTGCACATGCTGCCCAAGTGAGTGGTGCAGGAGCATGCGGGGAGTGAGTTGTGTGGCGCAGGGGGAAGGTTGTCGGTCACTCCCAGCCCAGGTCTGCGGGGGTCTGAGGAACAAGGAGAGGGAAGCAGTGACAGCCAGGGCACACTTGCGAGGCGGCCAAGCACCTTTTTAATAAAAAGTGCACACGTTCTCCTCAAAACACGATGCTAATGGCCTAATTTATCTTCCAGTCTCTTTTTCCCCCTTTGATTGTAAAGGCCATCTACATTCATTGTAGAAATTTAGAAACTGCAGCAAAGTGCAAAGAAAATAAACGTCATCCAACACTTGAAATCCTAGAGATAACCACTTATGGTGTCTTGGTTCTTTCTGGTCCTTTCTCCTTGTGGGAATTCATGTACCCACATGCATGTACATACAAACTCCCATCTTTTGCTGTGAAATGCATTGATGATCATTATTGTTGTTGTTGAGCTATAATATGTATAGGGGATGCACGGATCACAAGCACGCAGCTCTGTAACGTGTACAAAGTGACATGTGGATGTGTCCAGCTCCCCAGAAACCTCTGCAGCCTGCTCCTAACCACTGCAGTGCCGTCCCCAACCCTGGGTGCCCCCAACCATAGGTGACCACTATTCTGATTTCTAACAGCATCGATTACTTTTGCCCATTTTTGAACTTCATATACATAAAATCATGCAGTAGGGCCTCTTTTCCTCAACTTTATGTGTGTGGGACCTGTCCACAGCGTTACCCATTCAGAGCTGTGGCCCATTCATTCTCTTTGCTATAGAGCAGAGGTGTGCAAACTATGACCTTGTGAGCTAAGAATCGTTTTTACTTTATTTTTATTTAAAAATTTTAATGTATATTTATTTTTGAGAGAGAGCAAGACAGTGCAAGTGGAAGAGGGGTAGAGAGAGAGGGAGACACAGAATCTGAAGCAGCTCCAGACTCTGAGGTGTCAGCACAGAGCCTGATGCAGGGCTTGAATTCACGAGCTGTGAGTTTATGACCTGAGCCGAAGTTGGATGCTTAGCCAACCGAGCCACTCAGGTGCCCCAGCTTTTACTTTATTTTGAGAGAGAGAGATCGAGAACAGGGGAGGGTCAGAGAGAGAGAGAGAGAGAGAGGGAGAGAGAATATTCCAATCAGGCTCTGCACTGACAGTGCAGAGCCCAATGCGGGGTTCGAACCTACAAACTATGAGATCATGACCTGAGCCAAAACCAAGGGCCGGACACTTAACCGACCGAGCCACCCAGGTCCCCTTCTATGACATCTTATTAAAATATTTGGTATTTGGGGGGTGCCTGGGTGGCTCAGTCGGTTGAGTGTCTGACTTCGGCTCAGGTCAGGTTCTTGGATTTGAGCCCCGCGTTGGGCTCTGTGCTGACAGCTCAGAGCCTGGAGCCTGCTTCAGATTCTGTGTCTCCCTCTCTCTGTGACCCTCCCCTGCTTACGCTGTCTCTCTCTTTCTCTCAGAAATAAATAAATAAAACATTAAAAAATTTTTTAAAAAGGGTAGTAATGTTTAAAAAATATTTGGTATTTGGAATTTATTTTAGCGTTAGGGTAAATTAAGTAGGGCTCCATGTGTAATTCCCAATAGCTCATCAGTTCTGTCAATGTGAATTATCAAACCAGCCTTTTCTGTTTTGAAGTGGTCATTTGACTTGCAATTGAATATGCATAAGGCACTCGGAATGGGCTACCTTGTGAGGCCCACACTGGCGAGGTAACCTGTGAACAGGCCTGGGGATGGACAGACGCCCTACAAACCCAGGGGCCTGCAGAGGACAGGAGGCAACATAAATGGTGAAAAAGGCTGGGTGTTTGCATGTTCAGAGCTCTGGAATATTCCACCTGTCCCCACAGAAACATGCTTTCTCCCTGTTTTTGGGAATAAAGCTGCCAAATCATGGACACTTCAAGTCCAGTGGCTCAAACAAGATAGAGCTTTTTTCTTTGATTTAACTATCCTGACTTAGGCAGGAGGTCCTGGGTCGACAGTTGCTCTGACCGTCAATGTCATCCTAGGATCCAAGGTTTCCTATCTCTGTTCTGTCATCCACCAGAATGGGGTCTATATCTCATGGTGGAGTTGCCTCACTCCCCACCCTCTGACATTCCACTTAGGAAGGGGAAAAGAAATAGGAAGTGGAGTGTGGGAAATTCCTTTGCAAAGGATGTGTTGTGGGAATTACACACATCACATCAACCTGTGTCCCAGAGCCTGGAGATGAGTCACGTGGCCTTGGTTGGCTGCAGGGAGATGGGGGAAGGTAATTTCTGGCCTCATGCACAGCCCAAGCCTGAGGGGTTCTATTGCCAAAGGGAAGAAGGGGAGACAGGAAACTGGAATTAGCCATTTTCTGCCCTACCTACCCTCTCTCTCTTTCGCTCTTTCTGGTAGGCACATGGGTATAGAGGAGTATTTCTGTAAGGAAAGTGATTCTGCAGGAGGTACGATGAGAGGTAACTGAAACTGGCACTTGTGATTGGGACGCAGTTGGAGGGGTGGCCACTGTGGCCCCTCGGAGAGCTTGAGCATGGGGCGGGGGCGGGGCTCTGCCCGCCAGGTTCTGCTGCTTTTTGCCCCGCGGGAATTCAAGCTTAGAGTTAACAGGTTTGAGTTTTCAAGAGACAGCAGACATCAGATTTTCGTTTTTAAGTGAGAAGTTGTTTGATTTTTCAATCTTAGTTCAATTTAAGAAATGCTGTGTTGACCAGTCAATACAGGTATGCAAGGCACATTGGGCCTACTGACATCCAATTTAGGATTTCCACTCCAACTATGCCAAGTCCAAAGAGTACTAACATCTGGACCGGGAGAGCCTGGGGATACTGTGGGACTGTCAGCTCCGTAAGTGGGGAACTTGAGACTTATACACACCAGTGATAGCCATGTTGGTTCACTTTCTAAGAAAGGGCAGTTTGATATTGTCTATCCAAATTACAAGTGAGCATACTCTTGGACCGATCAATTCCTGATCAATTCCTCTCCTGGGAACATAACATTCAGGGGGAGTGTACATATGTACATTCACTTATGTGTGAGGTGATTCATTGCAATTCTGCAGTAGCAAATGGCTAGAGGCTACCTGAATGTCCAGCGGGAGGGACTGGTGCATGCATGCAGTGGAATGATATGCAGCATAAAAAAGAGTGAGGGGCACCTGGGTAGCTCAGTTGGTTAAGCCTCCAACTTCAGCTCGGGTCATGATCTCGCGGTTCATGAGTTCGAGCCCCATGTCGGGCTCTGTGCTGACATCTTGGAGCCTGGAGCCTGCTTCAGATCCCATATCTCCTTTGCTCTCTACCCGTCCTCCGCTCGTGTGCTATCTCTCTCAAAAATAAATAAAAACATTAAAAAACAAAAAAGTGAAAACACTTTCTATATTGGCTGTAACCGTGGGATATTGCTAAGTGAAAACCAAAACAGAACAAGACACAGAACACAGGGTACAGTATGCAGCTATTTGTGTTAAAAAAAAGGAAAAGGAAAAAATATATAGGGGTGTCTGTGTTGCACATGCATGCTTCTGTATATATAAAATATTTCTGGAAGTTTCATAAGAAACTGGTAAGTGCTTGCCTCTGGAAATTCTCATGGCTGCCAGACAATAGTGGAGGGGGACGTTTTACTCGAGAATCTTGTGCCTTTTGAAGTTTGAACCAAATAAATGTTTTACTTAATAAATAAATAACACTAAGATTGCAAAACCAGCAAGATTAGTGGGTCCCAGAGAGGGCAAGAGAGCATGCCGAGTGTCACGCAGATGACAGCATCTGCGTGATGCTGGATCTGCATCCATTTCTGTGTCTCCTTGCGTGTGTGTTGTTTCCCTGGCAATCTTCCCACGCTGCTAGTTCCTGCCCTTCCAGGCTGTTCAGAAGAATCTTCAACTTATTAACTAACAAGCTGCAATGCATTTCATCAATTTATTTAATTCATTTGGTTCTTTGCTGGAGCTGCTGTTTGTCTCTGCCTTAATAAGAACAGTCTTGAAGCAAGACCATCTTCTGCAGGCTCTCAGGCCCCAAGATACCCCTCTGATTTTATCCACAGCTACTTTGCCGTTCACAGAACAGACCTGAGCCAGGTTCTCTGTGTTGGCCTCATCACCTGGGCGCCTGCCGCCGCCGTAGCAGCTGACTAGGGGGCCAGGCGCCGCTGAGCGTTAGAATTCCAGTAACTTGGAGGGTCTCCCTGCCACTTCACCTTCCTCCAGTGGCGCCAGGAAAAAGTGATTTCCTGGCTGCGGAAAGCAGTGGGGACAAATGCAGGGCCTTTGTGAAGTGAGGCAGGCAGCCTTTCTGGGTCCTGGTAGAGAGGCGCTGTTTAAATGACATTTGTCTTGAAGATTAGAGAGAGAGGTTGGGGGCTGCATTGGGACCGGAGCCTGGTAATTAGCTCATTACCTGTGTCCTGAGGATTCGCAACCCAGTCGCTTGTCAGGGGAGCTCAGGAGAGGATGTATTGTATTCTGACCCAACATGAATTAGAATGTACTTCTTGTTTAAACAAAACGAGAAATCCAGGTGTCTGGGGATTGTACTGTCACCTTAAATTTCCCTAGTGTGGTAGGAACCAGCGTGGTGCACGATTGATCACTTACATTGTATGAGTTAGCTGGAGTATAGGTTTGGCCACAGATAACGGAGGCCTTAAATAACAGTGGTTTAAACACAATGGAAGTGTATTTCTCTCTCATACAAAAGGGCATAAATAAGCCTCCAGAAATGGTACAGTGGCTCCATGCTGCACAGCTGTCAAGTTCAAGTTACTTTCTGTTTACCACAACTCCTAAGGGATGGGTCTCTCTTCACAGTCTGAGCCCCAGCCATCCCTCCCATATTCTGGGCAGCAGGACAGGGAAAGGCCGTATGTCTGTCACTTTTTTTTTTTTAATGTTTTTATTTCTAGGAGAGAGAGAGAGAGAGACAGTGTGAGCAGGGGAAGGTCAGAGAGAGAGGGAGACACAGACTCTGAAACAGGCTCCAGGCTCTGAGCTGGCAGTCAGCACAGAGCCCGACGCGGGGCTCGAACCCACGAACCGCGAGATCATGACCTAAGCGAAAGTCGAATGCTCAACTGACTAAGCCACCCAGGCGCCCCATGTCCATCACTTTTTAAGAATTTGCTTGCAGACCCTCCCTCATGTCCCATTTTCAGAACGTAGTTATGTTAACTTGGCTTCTTCCCCTTGAAAGCAGAACCTGATAGAAGGACTGAGGAGCAGGTGATCTGTTTTGGGAATGGATTTGGGGGAAAGCTGAGGTACCTGGGAAGAGGAAACGGGAGGAGGGGAGAGCTGATGGTTACCACTGTGAGCAGGTGGGGCTCAGCCCTGCGGAGATGACTTCTGAAGGCAGCGTGGGGGACGCCTTGGGGGTGTTTGCCTGAGATGCAGTAGAGAGTATTTGCCCCATTGGTCTAGGGCTGCTCCCAGATCGCTAATTCCCTTGCATGTACAGTTTCGTGCATGTGCAGAATGCCTGGGAAAGAGCCTCTTCTGAGACACTGGCCAGCGAGGGATCCGCGATGCCACTGGGGTCTGTCACATCACACTACCTGTGTGCTCACCTGCGGCTGCAAGGATGCATGATGGGGCGTATATGCCTCCCTTAGCTGCAGAGGACCCTGGGAAATGCAGGTTTTGTTCGTAGTGATCAGGAGCCTCCACCCCACCCTGGCAAGAGGGGGGGTGATTATTGTCGAGAGGATGTTGGGAGTTAGTAGTGGAAGCCAGCACACCGCAATCTTCATTTGTCCGTGAGTTAGGGACTTGTCATTCTCAGTGGCGGGGAGCTCTGCTGAGAGCATGTAAAAGCCCAGAGCAGCTGTCCAAGGTCCTGATGCGCGTATTCACAGGGTGGCCTCTCAGATCCCCCTGGAGACCTACTCGCTCTTACTTTGGACACAGTTCGCACAGGCCTAGTGATCTGTCTTCCCAGTGCCGGCGCGTGGCAGCAGATGGACTCGGGCAAGGTCCTGTGGGTCTGTCCCCGGATGGACCCTCGGATCTCCTTCCAAGTCCACTCTGCCCGTTGTAGACGTTCAGAGTGACTTCTAGGAATGCAAGTGTCACCTCCTCCTTTAAAACTTCTCAGTGCCCTTGGCAGCTGGTCTTTGCCTTCTCCATTCTCTTGCCGGTCTCCCTTGAAGCCACACCCCATGCAGAATTTCACTTCTTCCAGTCCGCACATTCTCTTTCCTCTTGTCCAGAGTCTTCTTCCCCATCCTGCCCCCTGGCCACGCCCATCACCTTCAGTTTTCTGTTGAGAATTAAATGGGCCAGGCCCTTCCAGCACAGGCTCTGATGGCACATACTCAATTATTATTTCTCGTTCAGTGGTCTATCGCTCGACTGGACTGTGTGCTCTGTGAAGGCAGGGATGAAGCTGTGTCTTGTCCGTTGCTATATTTCCAGGACTCTGCACACGGTTGGTGCCAGTAAGTCTCTGTGGAGTGGATGGAAACACACCGTAAGTCTGATCCCAGGTAGCTTCTTTCCAGTGTGTGCCCTTGTTTCCTGGGTGAGAGGGTGCTGGAGCTCATGCCAAGCCTCTCCTGCTGTTGGGGTTCTGTTCCAATCTCATGCTTTATTCCTGGGGGGCTGAAAGGCCAGCGTGTGGCTCTCTGTTAGAACTGCTCTCAGTTGCTGCTGGTACTCAAGGCTCCACACAGATTTACAGAAGAGGGAGCTCCATGTAGGAGTCAGTTAACAAGTTAGTGGGGCTCAAAGTGGGCTCTGCCTTCTACAGGCTCTTGGGTGTATTGGCAGCCAAGGTGCTCGGCATTTGCAAAGCAGGTTCTTTTCAGTTCTTACTACTATCTCTTTTGGTTTGAATTAAAAATATCCACAAACTTAAGCTCTTTCCCCCAAATATAAAATAAACTTGGTGAATATTAAAGCTAAAATTTTTTATTTTATCTTTATTTTTTTTATTGAACAAATTTTGTTAACGTTCTTTTTTTTTTTTGAGAGACAGACAGAGTGTGAGTGGGGGGGCGGTGCAGAGAGAGAGGGAGACACAGAATCCGAAGCAGGCTCCAGGCTCCAAGCTGTCAGCATAGAGCCCGATGCAGGGCTGGAACCCACGAACCGTGAAATCATGACCTGAGCCGAAGTCAGATGCTTAACCGACTGAGCTACCCAGGCATCCCAAAGCTAAAATTTTTAGAAAATACTCTTCCTCCCAATCTCAGTATTGAAACTAATATTGAAAATTTAGAGAAGGGAGCCTGGGTGGCTAGTCGGTTAAGTGTCTGACTCTTGAATGGGCTCAGGCCATGATCTCACAGCTGTTTGATTGAGCCCGGAGTTGGGCTTTTGGGCTCTGTGTTGGGTGTGGGACCTGCTTGAGATGTTCCCTCTCTCTCTCTCTTTCTCTCTCTCCCCCTTCCTACTGCCCCTCCCCCCTCATGCCCTCTCTTTCAAAATAAAGAAAAAAAGAAAAAAGAAAATGTAGAGAATACAGAAAACTATGAAGAGTAAAAATAAGTCATCCAGGAAAAGTCACCATTAATGTTCTCTCTCCAATCGCACGTAAACACCCACATGCACGTGCACACACGTGCACACTCACACACCCTGAGACGATTATCCTAAATGTAAAGGTTTATACTTTGATTTTTTCACTTTTCATGAGATTTTGAGCATTGTCATTTGTCTTTAAATATTCTTTAAAAATGACTTTTTTTTTTCCCTTCAAGAATGATGTTTGAAGGTTGCAGAGTACGTCTGTGCCGGGGCACACCCTTCAAAACTTAGCCAACCTGTATTTTTGAGCAGTTGGGTTATTGTGGGCTTTCCCTCACTACCATGGGTTGATTGTAATGAATTGTCTCATATCTCTGAGTATTTCTTATAGATTCTTAGGAATGTAGTCCCTAGGTTAAGGGTATAATTATTTTTCAGTCTTTCGATGCATGTTGCCAAATTAATTTTTAGAAAGATTATCTTTGACATCCACCAACAGTGTGTTTTTTTCTTCTTTATAACTAACTGCACCTTCAGCAATGGTGATTACTATAACCTGAAAACAAAGCCAACTTGATAGTCTCCAAATTACCTTCTCAACTTCCAGAATTTCGTGGGTTTTCATGGCCCTCTGATTAGTTGTGAGTAAGGCTACTCTCTCTCCTTATGAAAGTGCTTATGCATCACCTGTTTCCAAAAGAGGTTGTGGAGTTGTGCACAGCAAAAATACAGAACCGTGGCGCAGTCACTAAAAGCAGCCGTTTTCACTCCACATTCTATGACAGTGTTTCGGAGCATGAGAAACATTCACATACATACTGGTGTGATGGGTGATTGCTTGGCAGTGTCTCCCACCAGGTGTGGCTTTTGGGGGTGGGGGCCAAGGTTGTGTGGAGAGTCTGCTCGTGATGCCTGTGGCCATGGCCATGGCCGTATGCAGCCACTCAGCTTATCAGCTTAGAGTGAAAAAAGTTTAAAAAATTGGTCAGCGTGAAGTGGTAAGAGACCCCTCTGGAGCTGGTACTCAGCTTCTCCTGAGCTGTACCTCTTTTTTCTGATGTCTCTGGTCCTCCTTTATATTTTCAAGTCTTGAGCTGCAGACCTACTATGTGTACATCCAGCATGAGGCTAGATAGAAAGGACAGAGGGTGCAATGAGGAGGCTGTGTTTCTCAAACTTTGGTCTTTGATATGTGACCTTTGCGATTTTTTTCTTGTTGTTTGGAGTGTTCCCATGCTGTTTTTATTTATAAAATTGTTTTTAATGTTTTATTTATTTCTGAGAGAAAGAGACAGCGTGAACAGGGGAGGGACAGAGAGAGAGGGAGACACAGAATCTGAAGCAGCCTCCAGGCTCTAAGCTGTCAGCACAGAGCCCTACGCGGGGCTTGAACCCATGAACTGTGAGCCCAAAGTCGGATGCTTGACCGACTGAGCCACCCAGGCGTCCCTCCCATGCTGTTTTTAAATTTAATATGTCATTTTAAAACGGACGCATGGATTTTATTTAAGTGTGTGTTTTAAAAGCAGTCTCTGTCATTCTCATGAGCAGAAGGCCAGCGTGACTTCCCATAAAGAGATGAAAACCTTCAAAACAGACAATGAAAACAAAACAATGGTCTTAAATTCCAGCTAGCTGTGTTTGCTTGCCAAAAGCTTTCAGACAGAGGCGTGCTGTGCTGTCTCTTGGTGAACAAGGGTGATAAGCCAAGTGTTAGAGACTCATTAGCAGGAGGGAGTGACTTTCTAATTGTGGGATTCCCTGTTCCTGAAAACATTTAATAAATAGCCCTCTGCATTGGTGCAGGGGCCTTCGTAAGAGCTGGGGAGGACAGATTTGGGAGGACACTGGATGCCAAGCCTATAGAGAGTGGGGTGCTGGCAGAAAGTCTTCTTGGGTACTTTTGGGGGATCGTGTCGGGGCACAGGAGTAGTTTGCTTGAATTCTACAACCGTCGATGAGGAAGGCTCCCCTGTTCCCCGGTGGGGATGTTCCCATTCAGGCAGACAGTTCCCTCTTAGGTCCAGCGGTTGGTGAGAGGAAGGCCTGCCTGATAGACATACACCTGTCTTGAAACAGACATCACACAGCAGCCATCTGTCCGGAGGCGTCCGTGTTGCTTGAGCTCCCGTGAGTTCTGGGCACAGAAAAAAATTGAGTTGGCATCACGTGCAAGTGGCATGTGGTGCGGGTGTGTGCAGTTGGATTATTTTTATTTATGATAGCTGATTCACAATCGTGTCTCCATGGCGATGGGGGAGCCGAAGGCTGAGGGAAGAAGTCATTCGCCACATTATTAAATGACCCAATGAAAGGAAAAAAGCCCTCCAACACATTAAGGATTAATTTAACGTCGTGGCCTTGCCTGGTGGGTCATTACCCATCCCTGCTGCAGATGTTGGCATTTCTATTTCCAGAGTGTTCTGAACAGAGCGCGGCTCATCTGTTTGCATTTGAATGTCACTCTTAGCTCAAATGCAGCCAGATGCTCAGGGTCAGGTGGGTCGCCAGCAACCTCATCGGGAGATGCTCTCTGCCATAGAACATTTGGGAAGATGTCGTTTTCGATGCCAGTTTGTGCGTGCGTGTGTTTCTTAACGCACTGGAATACATACAGAATCACGTGTATCAATTATTTGCGGGAAATACAAGCATACCTACCACACACGGTAAAAGGGTGACAGTATCTCTTGATTTCCCCAGGCATTCCTAGCCCTCTCTGGTCTTAACAAAATCCTTAATTACAGCCCTTTGGACTCCCAAAAGCATATCCAAGTTGGTGTGTCTGCTCTGCTTCTAAGCCTCCTCTGTGCTTCTCCCCAATCTTGTTCCGTCTTCCCCTCACAGAGTACCTGTCTACCAAATGTTAGTTTCTCCTTCCTTTGCTGTTCTGCGTTTGCAGCCCTCACGGATACATTACCTTTTGCGTGTTCTCTGGTGTCTCTTCTCGCTCACTAAGCCCTCGCACTTGGGAGATTCACCCAGGTTGCCATGCATAGCGGTAGTTCATCCGTGTGTACAGCTCTATACTATTCCGTGGGTCCTGATGTATCCAGCTTGTCCATTTTGCTGCTGGCAGACGTTCTAGTGGCTTCTTGCTTTTTGTTCCATTGAACAAAGCCGCCGTGGACATTTTTGTGCGTGTGTCTGGAGGCACCCCCGTGCACCTTCTCTTGGCTCTGTGTCTAGAATTGTTGAGTCGTGCATCCGCCGCTACTTCAACTTGACCGGGTGATATCAGACTGTTTTCCAGAGTGGCTGCACAGGCGTGTGCCCCACCGTCCACGTGGAGGTGTTCTGCCTGCTCTGTGTCCCTGGCAGCGCCTGGTGCCAGCCTGTGCGATTGTTACTGGTCTCGTGGGTGCAGCATGGTATCTCACTGCACAGTCACATCCCCAGTGTTGCCCAGATGGTCGCCAGCTGGCCCGGCCCTGGGGTTCTGACGACGACGTTCGCCTTCCTGTAAACAGAAGCCAGTGAGGTTGTTATCTGGGTCTAACAGCTTTACTCCTTTGCCTGCTGCAGTTGGTTGAAAACATAGGTGGGAAAGGGGGCTGTGCTTATAGGTCACCTCCCGTTTTCCTTTTCCCCCAAACTCTACTTCCAGAACACTGCTACATTTTTAAAATGTATTTATTTCTTTATTTTTGAGGTGGGGAGCAGAGAGAGAGGGAGACACAGAATCTGAAACAGGCTCCAGGCTCTGAGCTGTCAGCACAGAGCCCAATGTGGGGCTCGAACCCACGAACCATGAGATCATGACCTGAGCTGAAGTCGGACGCTTCACCGACTGAGCCCCCCAGGCGCCCCTCCTTCCAGTGCACTCTGACATCTGATGTGTGGGGCTTTTTCCCACTAACTGACTCTCTGACACCCCCTGGGTATCCTGCACTCGAACTCTGTTCTGATCCTGTCCACCCAGAAGTGGCATCAGATCTCACAGGTCAAGGACTCAGCCCCACAAGACTGTCCCCATTTCAGGTGCTAGTCACAAACCCAGATGGTCCCCTGTGCTTCTGAGTGGCTCTAGATTGGAGGTTTCCCCGATCCCCGTCCTGGGTTCTGCTGTCTGCTAGAATGGCTCCCGGAACCCAGGGAACCAGTGTGCCGATTAGCTTGCCAGTTGTAAATGCCAACAGCTCAAGGCCAGCAGAGGTCAGGGTGTGTGGGAAGGGGTGAGGAGCTTCCAGGCCTGCGCTGGCCATGCCACCGCCCCCCCTCTCCCCGGGACCTCCATGTATTCGTCAACTGGGAGGTCTCTGAACCCTGTCTTTTTGTGTTTTTATGGAGGCTTCATTATGTAGACGCAGATGAACTCACTGGCCACTGGAGACGAATCTGAACCTCCAGTCCCTCTCTCCTCGTTGGGGGTCAGCAGTGGGGCTGGAAGTGCCAACCCTCTGATCCCTTGGTTGGTTCCCTTGGCAACCAGCCCCCATCCAGTGGTGGTTCTAGGGCTTTCCACCTCATTAACATAAACTCAGGTGTGGCTGAAAGGGGCTTATCTTCTTTAACAAGACTCTCACCTTTACACTCTTAGCACTCAAGAAATCCCAGGGCTTGGGGCGTCTGGGGGACTCAGTGGGTTAGGCGTCGGACTTCGGCTCAGGTCATGGTCTCATGATTTGTGGGTTCGAGCCCCACGCCGGGCTCTGCAGTGACAGTGTGGAGCCTGCTTGAAGTCTGTCTCTCTGCCCCTCCCCCACTTGCACTCTCTCTGTCTCAGAATAAATAAATTAACTTAAAAAAATTACAAGGGTTTTAGGAGCTCCGTGCCAGAAATGGGGAAGAAGACCAAACGTATATCTCTCATGGTAGATCATGTCACATGTGTTCCAAAGACCCCCGCCCCCCAACAAATGGTGCCGTTGCTTCCCACTGAAAGTTTCCCACGCCTCTGAGTGGCCCATCCCAGACCTAGCTGACCTGCAGCTTTAGCTGGAGATGCACCCCCTTTGTGGACTTTCATGGACTCTAGCTGCTCCAACTCACAAAGCCGACCCCGTACTCTGCAGTCATAGGCAGTGTTTGTGGGTCCTCCTTCCTCCTATTCAGTCATACTCTGTTAGCCTTTGTGGGGCGTTCTTGCTTCCTTAGCTTGAGATCTTCCTAAGTGTTCCTGGTCTTGACACTTCCCTCCCAGACTCACGCAGTGGTTTGTCCAGGCTCATTCTTCCAGGAGATGTTTGCTGGAGCCACGCGCGCTGGGCCTGGTGATGGCGGCTAAGTGGTCAAAGTGAAAGCAACTGAGTTCCTGGCCCTTGTTGGGGCCACGCTTTCTGGAAGAAATGAGAGAAAGAAGCCAGGGCAACGTGACATGACTTTGGACAGGAGGAATGTCCAGATTATTCAGGAGACTTGCTCTTCCTGGAGAAGTTGGGTGAAGTTTCCCAGATGAAAAGGAACTTGGAAGTGGGTTTTGAAGGATGAGTAGGAGTTGGACAGATAGCCAGATAGCTGGCAGGTATCCGTGGTGGCAAGTTAAGCACGTCCTGTGCCCCCAGCTTCAGAGATCATTGCGGTTCTGTTACTTTGTGCCCTTGATGCCCTTCGGCTAGAAAATTCTTTTAAAGATAACTATCAATGAAAATGGAAGGCTGTCCTGTCAGTATTCATGGGGTCCTGACTCTGGCTATTAATGCAACAGAAATAAGGTCAGGAGCCGGTGCCCGTGGTGACTCTTATTCATTCATCCCTTTATTTGAATGCAGACTTTGCATCTGTTGGATGTTTGAATAAAAGATCAAGGAGAAGAGAAGAAACCTCATTCTCAGAACTGGGAGCACTCCGGCTTCTGCCCTGACCTCGCTGGGGTCAGAGGACTCCAGCCGGTGGCGACAGCTGTCACCATGAGGTGGCTTCTCAGCATTTGCAGCCGTGTAGATCAGACTGTGGGTCTGCTCGCAGTGGCCGGGAGTGCACACAGTCATTTTGGGCATTTGGCTAATTAGAATGAAACCATCAGGTGAAATGAACTCCTTGTCCCTGACTTTCTTCTAATGATCATTAGGCGGGATCTCTGATGAGCTGGCCCCGGGCTGTGCTCGATTCTGGGCATCTCAGGGCTCTTTGGGGTGTTAGTCAATGCTGAGTGGCTGGGCAGGAGTTGGGAATGAGATATTTTTCTCTCAGCAGGGAAACTTGGAGAGAATGTCTGGATGGGTGTGAGGCCCTCACGCCTTTGGGGGCTGCCTGTCTGTGAGGCAGTGTCCTTGGCCTTGACCTGACCCTCGGTGCAGCTGTCAGTCAGGTAAACAGAAGCGCTGGTGTGTCCCCTGACAGCTGGTGCGGGAACGACTGTCGGAGAGCTGGGGACATCGGCTTGCCTTCTAAAAGGCTCGTGTGATGTTTAAATCGGAAACGGGTACAGTGTGGGCGCAATTTAGGATTCTAGTAAAGTCCCCCTTCACTGCACTGGCTTACCATGTTAGATTTTTAAAAATTCATTATGTTTTTAAATGTTTATTTTTTTTTATTAATTTTTTTAATGTTTTATTTATTTCTAGGAGAGAGAGAGAGTGAGAGAGAGAGAGACAGCGTGAGCAGGGGAGGGTCAGAGAGAGAGGGAGTCACAGACTATGAAACAGGCTCCAGGCTCCGAGCTGGCAGTCAGCACAGAGCCCGACGCGGGGCTCGAACCCACGAACCGCGAGATCATGACCTAAGCGAAAGTCGGACACTTAACCGACTAAGCCACCCAGGCGCCCCATTAAATGTTTATTTTTGAGGGAGAAAGAGGGAGGGAGGGAGAGAAGGAGAGGGCAAGTGGAGGAGGGGCAGAGAAGGAGACACAGAATCCCAAGCAGGCTCCAGGCTCCGAGCTGTCAGCACAGAGCCTGACGCGGGGCTCGAACTCGTGAACTGTGAGATCATGACCTGAGCTGCAGTCAGAGGCTTAACTAACTGAGCCACCCTCTAGATGCCCCTAGATTTTTTTTTTGAATGTTTATTTATTTTGAGAAAGAGAGCATGTGGCCATAGGAGGGGCAGAGAGAGGGAGAGGGAATCCCAGGCAGGCTCCCTGCTCTCAACGCAGAGCCTGATGCGAGGCTTGATCTCATCAACCATGAGATCACGACCTGAGCTGAGATCAGGAGCTGGTTGCTTAACTGACTGAGCCACCCAGGCGCCCCCCACCCCCACCCCGTCCGCCGCCACGGTTTTTAAGGTAGAGGCTACAAACTGGAAAACCCTGAACTAGGTTTGTGGGCGTTGTGGGTTGGATTGTGTCCCCCCGCCCCCAAGAGATATGTCCAAGCCCTAACCCCTACGGCTGGGCTCCCTGTAAGAAGAGGAGGGAAGCACAGGGAGGAAGCCGTGTGAAGGAGGAGTCAGAGCTCTGTGAGAAGGACGGGAATGCAAGCCAAGGGGCTCTGAGGATGGACGACACTGGGAATAAGCAAAGAGCATGGGACACCTTCCCCCCTGGAGCCTTCCAGACAGAAGATGCTGCCATCTTGCTTTCGGACTTCCAGAACTGTGAGAAAATAAATGTCACTTGTTTTAAGACACCCACTTTGTGGTGATTTTTTATGGTCCCTCTTAGGAAATGAATACAGTGGTTAAAAAAAAATTGGACTAATTTGAAAGCAGAGATTTCATGTAAAAAGTGGGATTTCTTTTTTAAAAATTTTAAATGTTTTTATTTATTTCTGAGAGAGAGTGAGAGACACAGTGTGAGCAGAGCAGGGAAGGGGAGAGAGGGAGTTACAGAATCCGAAGCAGCCACCAAGCTCTGAGCTGTCAGCTCAGAGCCTGGAGTTGCTTCAGATTCTGTGTTTCCCTCTCTCTCTGTCCCTTCCCCGCTCACACTCTGTCTCTGTCTCAAAAGTAAATAAACATAAAAAAATTAAAAAACAAAGTGGGATTTCTGGCATCTCTAGAAAAACAGCCCTGCCCACGTGGGGCTGGCACCGTGGAGGGAGGCGGACCATGTGGACGCCTGTGCTTCACCCAGTCACCACTGCTCCCCGCGGTTGCCGACTAACTGGCTTCTGGTTGGGTTTCCCTTTGAGCCCCCGAGGTATCTGAGTGTGGGGTCCCCGCTCTCCTGACAGATGTGCATGCAGCGTTGACAGTGGCTTTCCAGCTGCTGGTGCTGGGGGGGGGGCAGCTGTGGCCCGTGGGTCAGATCCATGTTTCCATGGATCTGCCTGTTCCCAGACCTGCCTGTTCCCTTGGATTAAGGTTTCCTGGAAAAGAGCCCTGTTGTTTGTTCATAGGTGGTCCGGTGGTGCCCTCACACCAGCACTATTGAGTAACAGCAGCAGATGCGACCGCGTGGCCTTCGAGGTGGAAGATTTGCGATCTCGCTCTTTATAGAACGATGCTCTGATCCCTGGTTTAGAGAATCGAGGAGAACCGATCTTTGTGAGATTTTCCCCTATTATTAAGTGAGGGCAACTAATTCATGTCTGTTTTTATTTATTATTATTTAACTTTTTGTTAAAAGAATTTAAGACAGTGTCAGGGTAGTTTGAGGTAAATACATAGCGATTCGACTTCTTTGTATGTTGTGCTCTGCTCCTTTTTGGTTTTTAGTTTCAAAGAATGTATCTGTCAGTCAAAGATATCTTTCCATGTGCGTAAATGTGAATCTCACTTAAAAAATATATATTCTTTTGCTAGTGTGTATTTAATTTTGAGAGATAGAGAGAGATGCAGGATCTAAAGCAGGCTCCAGACTCTGAGCTGAAGTAGGATGTTTAACCCACTGAGCCCCCCAGGCGCCCCTGAATCTCACTTTTTAAATGCATCATGAAACTTGTTGAATTGATTCTTGACCAATGGGTACTTAGGGTTTATGCTTTAACTTTATTCGAACCTAGTCGGGCCTGGCTAGGGATCCCCACACTCGGGCATTGAATCGAGCTTTGTTTTTCGGGGTGTGGAGAGAGGGTGTGATTGGGGTTAGTTAGCCCGGCTGCAGAGAGCCGGAAGACCCCATGATTACTCTTGCCACAGGCTCATGTGTCGTTTTTTAGGGCAGGAGCTCACACTGCGACCCTCCCGTCTGCAGGGGACCCCAGTGCAGAGGACGGAGGATGGAGCCATAACAGCAGAAAAGGGGGGAAGCCTTTGTTGTCAAGCTGGTAAATCCTAGAAAGAGCAGCCCAGCACCTCCACAGAGTGCCCCCTCTCTGAAAAATGTCTTCTTATTTTTTAAAGTTTATTTATTATTTAGTTTGAGAGAGAGCTAGAGCAGGGGAGGGGCAGAGAGACCAAGGGAGAGAGAGAATCCCAAGCAGGCTTCATGCTGTCAGCATAGAGCCCGATGTGGGGCTCGAACTCACGAACCCTAAGATGATGATTTGAGTCATGAGTTGGACGCTTAACTGACTGAGCCACCCAGGCTCCCCTCTCTGAAGACCTTTTTTTATTAAAAAATATTTTTTTAACATTTATTTATTTTTGAAGGACAGACAGAGACAGACAGAGCACTAGTGGTGGAGGAGCAGAGAGAGAGAGGGAGACACAGGACCCGAAGCAGGCTCCAGGCTCTGCGATGTCAGCACAGAGCCCGACGCGGGGAGCAAACTCACGAACTGAGAGATCATGACCTGAGCCGAAGTCGGATGCTTAACTGACTGAGCCCCCCAGACACCCCTCTCTGAAGACCTTCTAAGACGAGAGACCTCTGGTCGGTGTGGATGGAGCCCAAGGCGGGAAGATGGGATTGGCATGGATGTCCACCACCAGCCCAGCACTGGGCAGACCGCTGCAGCCTGTCTTGCCCGCCGGGAGAGGGAGCCGTGCTGGTTAGGGAAACGGGAACATGGGGGCATTCAGTCACGCCTCTGCCATCCTTTGAGTAGAGGGTAGGGGCCAGCTTAGCGGATCCCGCATCCTTCCGACCTCTGGCGTCCTCACCTTGGTTGGCTGGCTCCATCCATCTGTACAAGGCCTGTGAGGTCCACTCCAGGCTGTGTGGCTGGTTAGAGGGTGTGGCTGTGCTGTGCAACACGGCTGACCCGAGGCTGGTGTGCTTCGAGAGGCCTGCTTGCACGTGTGGCTGGCGGCTGGCCTCGGGGAACTGGGCACCTGGGCTGTTCCCTCGGTGCTAAGCTTGGTTCATACAGATAACGGGACTTCTGGTGGACGCGTGCTTTCCTTCCAAGCATCTGGGATTTGGGCACCTGCTAGGCAGAGCGCCTCCGAGACCAGCGCCTGCGAAAGCCTTAGGTCCCGAGTCTCGAGGGGCTGGCCTGGGCAAAGCATCACACATGTAAGGCCGTGTTTTGGGGGCTAGAGAAGAGAGGTCCGTGTGGCACTTACTGGAGGGAGGGAGTTTGAGGGCGTGTGTGCAGACCTGGCCTGTGTCTTTTCCCCTCGCTGACCCTGTTGTGTAATAAGCCTTGGCCATGAGTACAATGATAGGCTGGGTCCTGTGAGTCCGTCTAGTGAGTCACTGCGCATGACTCGTTGTGAACTCCATGCAGATTTAAAAAATGTAGCGAGTGCTTGCCTTGACAATAATGATAATGATGAAAAGCACCAGTGATTATATTCAAAACCAATACTTACGTGATGCTCATGGTCCCAGCTACTGTGGGAGCCACGGATTAATGGAATCATCCTCAGACTGTAGATACTCATTTACTCCCCAGGTTACAGACGGAAGGTCTGAGGCACAGAGAGGTTAAGCAGCCTGCCCTTTATCTCCTAGCTCGTAAGTGGCAGAGCTCAGAATGAAGCCCCCAGATTGTGTGTGGCCGGTAAGGTGGGAGCCTCGGAAAACAGGACTCTCCTCGGCAAGGGACTCGGGGCCCGTGCCTTCCTGGAAACAAGCTTCCGTCTAAGGAGGCTAAATACTGTCTCTGTCTTTTTTGATTGCGTGTGGGGGACGCATCGGTGAGGATAAGCTGGCATAACCAGTCATCTCAAACTTTCAGTGGCGTAAGATGACAGTGTTGACTCCTTGCTGAGGTGGTCTGTCTGTCCCAGGCTGGCTGGGGACTCTGCCTGGGACACTGTCACTCAAGGACCCTGGCTGCTCACTGGCTGCCGGTGCCCTGCTGGAAAGAGGGTCTCCCAGGCCAGCAGGCATCAACCGCTGCTACCCCATCGGCCAGAAGAGACCCAGTCCACACACAGGGGAGCCAGGAAGTGAGTCCTGTGGGGACCCAGAGCAGAAAGAAGAGCCGTTTAGTGAACACAATACTCTAGTGAGTGTGAGCCTTTCCCCCTGATGCCAGGTTTGGGGGAAGATGAGTGACTGAAGGAAGAGCCTGAGTTGAGAGCAGGGGGTAGGAGGGAGCTAGATATTGTCAGAGGCAGAAGTGAGAAAACAGGGGGCCAGATAGTTAAGTCCTTTGCGAGCAAATGAAAGTGATTTCCATGACAACAATTCAATTAGAGAGCCCGTGAAGTCCTCCTCTGTAAGGGAACACTGAGGAATTATCGCCACAATGAACCTTGGGGGTGGAGTGGGGAGAGAAAGTGCCCCAGCAGGGCACCCCCAGCGGGGTCTGGATGCGGGACACGCCCCCTCCTCGGGAAGCCAACCCCATCACTGAGGAGGCCTGAGCTCACTGAGGGAGACGGGAGGGGCATTTGCCAAAATAAGCAAATGGGAGAGGGGGTGAGAAGGAGGAGGGCGGAGAGGGCTGGGGTGGGTGGGCGATTTGGGGGCGCCTGCGTTTTGCTTTTAATGTGGGGTGCTTGGGCATATGGCGTCGCTGGTAGGGTTGCAGAATGGGTGTTGAAATGTGTCCCCATAGAATTAAAATTCAGACTCGGAGGTGGGGTGGGGGAAGAGAACGAGGCCCCAGGGTGTGGTGGGAAGAAACAGGCTTTGCAATCGATCACACACTCGTGGCTTTGAATCCACGTTTTCCTTCGCTCTCTGGGTTGGAACTAACTAAGCTCCTGAGCCTAATCCTCTGAGCTAAATATGCCTGTTAGTAGGATGACGCTTAGCTACAGTGGGGCCTTGCGTCGGGCACACAGTAGGTCGTTTCTATGAAGTTCATATACATCCCCCTCTTTGATTAGGGATGATGTCAGATTCCAGCTCCAGTGCAAACTCTGACCCTTTGGGAATGGGCCCCCTGGAGCCTGTGTTCAGCAGGATTCCGGAGCTCGCTGAGAGAGAGTGCAACAATGTCAACAGTATCTATCGGTGCCTGTCACGGGCACGGAGGGGGTGCCAAGTGTCACATGGTCACCACCCTTGGGTGAGCCGGCCTTGCCTTCTGAGCCTTAGCCTCACCACCTCCTTCCATGCACCCTTTGCTCCCAAGAGGTCACGGGCCCATTCATTCCATCCAGAGGTGTCCTTTCCTTCAGGGGTCAGCTCAGACCCCTCCCCAGCGAAGCTGCTCCCCCCGAACCCCTGCTCCATCATCCCAGGACCAAAAGGGTGCCCTCTTTTTCTGCATTTGTGTAACACTCACCACCCCCTCCTTGGTCTGCACGCACACAGGCCAGCAGCCTCCCCTGTAGGCAGTGGGGACTTTCCTTGTGAGTGTGGACGGCCTCTGTTGACTGTAAACTCCCCAGGGCAGCCGTGCTGTCTGCTAGTCTTCCTGTAACCCCTACCCCACGCCACAGACCCCATTTCTCTCCCTATTCAGAGGATGCAATTTGGGCAGCGTCTGGAAGTATATATTTGACTCAGGTGCCTGGATTAGGGCAGAGATTCTAGTTGGGACTCTGAGCACTGCCGCTTTAAGGCTGTGTGACCTTAGATAAGTTCCTTGACCTCTCTTAGCCTCAGAGTCCTCTTTTTTTTTTTTTTAAGTTTATGTATTTATTTTGAGACAGAGAGAAGTAGGGGAAGGGCAGAGCGAGGCTTCTCCCCATCAGCCCAGCGCAGAGCCGATGTAGGGCTCGAACTCATGAACTGTGAGATCTTGACCTGAGCCAAAATCAAGAGTCGGACGCTTCGCCGACAGAGCCGCCCGGGCGCCCCTCAGCTTCCTCTTCTAATAATACTGAGTGTTGCCAGGAGCCTTCAGCGAGATGATGTGCGTCTGGCGCATTCTCACTTCGGGGTGCACAGTAGGTGCCTGAGGAGTGGTGTCCTCGACTCTCGTCTTCCTTCTCCTTCCCCCTCCTGAGCCCTGTTCGAGGACACCCATCTCCACGTGGTCTTTGCATCTTCTATGCGGCCGGTCCGGCCAGGATGGACTGGGCACCACTGGGAGTCCAGCTGGTACAGCCTGGGGTCATGGTGGGCTTCGTGCGGGAGAAAGGGGATGTTTTGTCCACTTGTGAAAAGCCCCAAAGCCCTCGGGGCCGCCGGCACTATAGCTCCCACCGCGGGCGGCATCGGAGCTGTGTTCTCAGACAACTGTGTGCAATTTCAATTCAATCAGCTTTACCGTGAGCCCCCTTTCAGAAGTCCTGGGGAGACTCGCCAATTAGAGGCTTGTTTGACAAATCCTTCTGTAAAATTCAGAGTCACCAAATTATTCTGCTTTGTAATTCTGGATTCATATATATTAGGGTTTTTTCTTAATGCAGGTACTATTTTAGCAGCAAAGCCTCCTTATCATATTCCAGCCAAGTTTTTGAGCTTCAGCAGTCAAAATTAGTATTTATTTCAGCCCTTTGAATATGTATATTCCGGAAAGATATTTCCAACTCATGAAAATTAAGTGAGAAAACTAGAGTTAGCAGGGTTTGCTTGTGTCCCCGCTATGTGCTGACTCTCGCTGGGGCGTTGCTGGCAGATGCTTGGCTGTCCTTGATAAAGGAACAGGAGCGATAAAAAAACCAGGAAGAGGCTGTGGGTGAATAATCTGGCGGAGGAAACACGTAATTACCGTGAGTCAGTCTCCGTAATGAAGCATTGATAGGGCCAGGTCCAGAGCATAAGTCACTGGGGAAGGGGGCGAGGTAATACGTTGAAGACAGTAATTTAGTCTCTGACTAGCTCGCCACGAGAGCAGTCCTGTAATGTGCCCGGTGCAGACCAAAGCCAATGTCACAACGCAAAGATGCAGAGCTCCCCACCTCCCAGGGAGCCGAAGCCGCACACTGCCCCTCAGCCTGCCGCCCCCTCCTGGGGAGGTGCTAGATTTTTAGGACAGACCTCGAGATCACGGTCTAACCCTCTCATTTTACAGATGAGGAAACTGAGGCCTACAGAGGAGGGTGGAATTCCCGAAGTCTCCCAGGGAGTCAGCAGCCAGGGTTGGTCCCGAACTTCCCAGCCCTTGGCTGTGGTTTGCCCACACCACCTGCACTCTTTCACCCGCCTCCCAAGGATGCAGAGCCGAGACCAAGCTTGGCTCACACCCCCGTTTCCTAGGGGACGTCGATTTCTAGGGAGAGACAAGACTTTCCCTTCTACAAATAGATGACGTTTTGTCTTGTTATTTACTTAATTTTTCTGAATAGATGTCCATGTTCATGGGTCAGAATTCAAAAGGTTGAAAATTTGGTCTCCCTCTCTCCCATCTCCGTTCCCCAGCCTGCTGGGTGCCCTTCTCAGAGGCGGCGAGTATTATCAGGTGCTTTATGTACCCTTTGTGAGCCCTGCCTCTGCATATATGAACAAATGCATGTTAGCTGGTTCATTCACTCATTCGATAGGCATCTACTGAGCACTTCCCTGTGCCAGGCTCTGTTGTAGGAGCTGAGCTACGGCCGCAAACAAAGACTTTGTTCCCATGATGTTGACACTAGACCTCAAAATATCTGCCCCCCCCTTGCCGTCTCGCTCACTGTAGCATACAAATATACACCAAATTCTGTGCTTTTATTACACCAAAGCCTTATAGCTTTGAGAGCATTCCGTACCAGTTAATGGGAAGTCACCTCTCCCTTTTTAATCATGGTGTTGCATTTCCTCCTGTGGGTTGACCATACTTTATTTAGTCGGCCCCTGATTGAGACATTTAGGTTGCCTCTCTTGTTTTTTTGCTATTATAAGCAGTGCTGTAGGTCCTTGTATGCATGTTTCTGTTTGCACATCTGAGAGCATATCTGGCAATTTCTTCACCAAAGTGGCTAAAATGTCCCCAGGGGTGGTATTCAGGCATGGCTAAATCCAGGTGCACAGACCATTTGGAACTGTTATCTCAGTCTTGCTTCCCTTATGTTGACACTTGATCCTCAGAAATAAGATGGCTGATGGAATTTTTATTCAGTAGTATTAGTTGCACACTTCCAATGACCAGGCGTCCTAGGCGCTGGGGATATCGCAGGGAAGAAAACACTGAAGTCCCAGCCTTATGGAGCTGATATTGCCAAGATGCTCCACCTCCATCAAAAGTTTCTACACTCCCAGGTGGAGGAAGAAGAAACCTCCTTCCTTCCAACAGGAACAGGTATCAGGATGGAATCTCATTGGACCGATTTGCGTCACGTGACGTCCCGTTGGCTGGGGCTGGTGGAGCACACTGACTGGCCAGGCCTGGCTCTGGGAGTGAGGGGCTGGAGTTGTGCGCAGTAGAGACCACGTGGACTGGGCCTGGGTGGTGGGTTCTGGAAGCAGAGGGGCTCTGTTCTCAGAAGGAAGGCTGTGCCTTCCTGGAGCCGGGCACTGTGTTCTCCGCAACGGCAGATAATGTGGAAAAACGGCCGAAACCAGACGAAAGAGCCAGAGAGGGGAGAAGCCAGCGCTGTGTGTCTGCATCGGAGCTCAGATCAGGCCTTTCCTGGTTAATGGTGTGGAGCCTGGGGAGGTGGAGGAGGCTGGGAATGGGGAGCCTTAGACTTTACAGGAGCTAAACATCCTGGAAGGGGAGCCTCGGGGTGCTTCCTGTACCTGAAAACCCCATGCTTACGGCAGGAACATTCCATTCACCACCTGTTCATTGGATAGTAGTCATGGGAAAAGACCACGCTAAAGGCTGCATTACCTGAAATTGTTTATAGTAGTGATACTCACTTCTATTGAGATCATTTTAGTGCCGAGATTTAACAGGTATGAATTCATTTCTGGAGGAGAAAAGAGCACAGAGAGATTCATTAGGTTGCCCAAGATCACACAGCCCTTAAGGGGCAGAGCCGGCATATGAACCCAGGCGGTCTGGCCCCAAACTGTACTGTGCATATAGCCTTGCTCTGTCTCTGTACCAGTCTGTGTATGGGGGCAGGGGGTGGGGGTGGGGGGCTGTAAGCAGAGGATTGAGCTCCAGGGCTGTCTGTGGGACCAAGGAGCTGCCTGGCTACTGACAACCCTCTCTTGTAGTAGTTTGCTGCCTCAGTTCCCGCACGTGCAGAGTGGGGGGGTCAGCTGCACCCAAGGTTCTTTAAAGAACAAATGAAGTATTTGGCAGGAGAACCTTTTGGTGGGAAAATAATGGAAGTGTTTTTGGACATGATTAGTTTCTTATTGCTGCTGCAATGAGTAACCACAAGTGTAGTGACTTAAAACAACATGGGTTTATTGTCCTGTGGTTCTGGGATCAGAGGCGGGAAGTCTGCGTCACTGGGCTAAAATCAAGGAGTCGGCAGGCCTGCTGCTCCTGGACGCTCTAGGAAAGAATCCATCCCCTTGCCGTTTCCCCCTTTGCCGACAGAGTTCCGAGGTGCCCGGCCCCTCCGTCCTCGAGGCCAGCGGTGTGACGTCTTCCAAGCAGGCTCCTGTGCTCTCTCCTTCCCTCCCGCCCCGGCTTCTGTGGACATCTCACATCGTCTCTGACTCCCTCTTGCAGGGACTTGCGATTACTTACATAGAGCCCACAGGATAATCCTGGATAATCTGCCCATCTAAAAATTCTTCATTTGGGTGTCTGGGTGGCTCAGTTGGTTAAGCGTCTGACTTTAGCTCAGGGCATAATCATGGGTTCAGGCCCTGCATCGGGCTCTGTCCTGACAGCTCGGAGCCTGGAGCCTGCTTCAGATTCTGTGTATCCCTCTCTCTGTCCCTCCTCTACTCACAATCTGTCTTTCTCTCAAAAATAAGTAAAACGTTTTAAAAAATCTTAAAAAAATAAAAATTCTTAATTTAATCCCACCTGTAAAGCCCTCTTTGCCATGAAAATATTCTCAGGTTCTGGGGATTAGGACGTGGACAACTTCAGCAGGCATTTTATTCTGTTTGCCACAGGACACTTACTAATCTCTATTATATCATGGTCTTGTACCTATGTAATCTAAGTGTACCGTTTTTCAGGCTTTTAAGTTTTTTTTTTTACATTTATTTATTTTTGAGAGACAGAGAGACAGAGAACAAGTTGGGGAGGGGCAGAGAGAGAGGGAGACACAGAATCTGACGCAGCTCCAGGCTCTGAGCTGTCAGCCCCGATGTAAGATCATGACCTGAGCCGAAGTCAGACGCTTTACTGACCGAGCCCCCTGGGCGCCCCAGTATCTTGCTTTTTCACAGGATTTTCCACCATTGAGATCCTTTTGTCACAGCACATAGGGCTTCTTTCTCTTTGAAACAATTCTCTGCATTTCCCTGCGGGGACAGAGCACCATTAATTAATGAAGTAATTCATTAACCAGAAGATTTATTTATTTATTATCTGTGTGACTAGTCCCCTGTCGTTTGTTACTTTGGCTGGTCCCGGCCTGTTGTTACAGACGATGCTGCATGAGGGCCCTTGAATACTGCACTTAAGATGATGTCTGTGACTTTACTTCTAGCATTCCGGGTTTCTCAGCATTTGGGGCCGGACACTTGTCGTGTGCAGGGCCGTCCTGGACTTTGGAAGATGTGAAACCACATCCTTCGACTCAACCCACTTGATGCCAGTAGCACCTCCCCTCCCCCCTCATTGTGACCGCTAACGGTGTCTCTGACATTGCCACTGTCCCCTGGGTGGAATTTACTCCCTTTGAGAACTGCTGTCTTAGAGGCGGGCATTCCTCCAAGAGGGTGGGGGAGGGGACTTGGCGTCATAAACCTGCCCCAACCTGCACACCGCAGGTGGCCTAGGGGCCTGTAGCTCACAGGCCTGTCCAGAGTCAGCGGGGAGTTTGGGAGAGACCCTTGCTTGGAGTTCTGAGGAGAGTGACACCAGCATCTTCGACCTTGGGGCCGGGAGTTAGGTAGTTCCTGGCACCCTGCCTCTTCCTGAGAGAATGTGTTCAGACTTTGGCTTGATCTGGAATGATCTGGGGGTGATGTTTCTCTCAATCCTGGCTCAGGCATCCACCTTCTGGCCACCTGCCCCAGTTGAGCCCCTCTGAACTTGAGGTGTTTGTATACCAGCTTGACATAATCGACAGCCCCAAAGAAACAGTGATGAACAGGCCCTTTGAGAGGGTTTTGTTTCCTTTCTGAAATCAGGATAGACTAGATCTCCCAACAGCAGGGGACTAAGCGCCCTGTGCGGGCTTTACCTGCATTAATTTATTTAATCCTTCCTGCTATTATCACCATCCCCAATTTACAGGGGTGGTAACTGAGGCTCAAGAGGGCGGGTGATTTGGGCCACTTTGAGCCCAAGGAGTCTCGCTCTGGCGTCGCTGCCCTCAGCCATTGCGTGAGGACCATGCTGTTTTACAAGGAGCCTCAGACGGACAATGAGCGGAGCCGGCACTCGCATGTGTCCGCCACGGGCCGGGGCTCTTCCAGGAGCTACGCGCGCATTAACACCTTCAGGCCCCGAGCAGCCCTGCGCCGCACTTACTTTCATCATCCAGAGTTTGGAGAGAGTCCAGGGCTCAGAGAGGTGAAGGAACTTCCTCAAGGTCACACAGCTAAGAAATGCCAAGTGTGGCTCCAAACCCAAGTGGCTGCAGGGGGCGTGGGTACCACCATCAGACTACCCTGCCGCTGAGAGATGGAAGCAGATTTCTAAAGCTTCCGTCATAGTCACCTTGAGAATAGCCCCGAGGCTCTTGGAAAATGGATCCCTTAGTCATGCCGTTGACAAATCTGGGCACCCGTCGACACACCCTCGACCAATTACAACCTGTCCAGCTTTACGTCCGCCTTAAATCAGGGAGGTACCCTGGTGATTGTTTCTTAGAACCCACAAAGTTGGTATGTTTTAAAATCCCAAACAATTGCAGCAAAGTGAAAGCCGTCGGTCAGTCTTGGCTGCTGCAGGGCCACGGTTCATTCGCGTAGCTTGTTACGTGTCAGAATCACCCGACTGCCGGAGCTCTCAACAGCAGGCCATTCGAGGGTTTTGGTTTCAACTCTCCGTCTTCACTGATTTATGAAACCTTACTACCCTGAAAATCATGAAATCTCCCAGGCATCCAGGCAGAGCTTGAGAGTGGTTAGCGAAAACCACGCACCCACCACCCGTTGGGGAAATGAGCCACGGCACTTTCGATCCGTGACTCGGCATTCTCCTCCTCCATCTCACTGCCTCTTCTCTTTCCCCAGAGGAATTTGCTGCCTGAATTTAGCTTTTTTTCTCTTAAGTTTGCCATCTGTATGCAGTTGTGAACTATGGGAATCACTGTGCATGCTTATAAACTGTATAAACAGCATCTTACTACACATGTCCCTCTGCAGCGGGTTTCCCTTGCTGGGTTTGTGGGAGTCGCCCGGGCCCAGTATACATGGTTCCTCTTCACTGCTGTATAGTATTTCGTTGTAGGCATATGTCACATTGCGTCTGTCCATTCTACCGTCGACGGGTGTTTATGCTGCTGGCTGTTTTCCACGAGAGTCAGCAGTTCTGCCCTGAGTGTTCTCCTACGTCTCCCCGCATATGTGCGGGAGAGTTTCTCTGGACGATAGACGTAGGATTGGACAGGGCATGTGTGGTTGACAGAATGAACATAGTAGTCCGAGGGGTTCCCACTCCCTGATGGGGAGGCTGTGAGAACGAAGCATATTGTTCCTGAGATTACGTTATGTTTTATGGCACAGCGGGCTTTAAGAAAGGGAGGTTATCCAGGTGGGCGTGATCTAAAGGGTGAACCCTCTAAATCAAGGTCTGGAGGTGGATGAGGAGTGTCAGATGCTCGGGGTGTTAGAGGGGCTTCCCAGGAGGGAGATTCCCCCTAGCTGGCCTCGCAGGGCCCAGAGTAGCCCACGGCTCACCGCTGGCAAGGACGTGGGGACCTGCGTCCCACCGCTGCACGGAGCCGGCCCCTGCCAGCAGCTGGAGTGGGCGTGAGAAAGACCCCGAGCTCCAGGCAACACCAGCGGACACCTTGATCCCACCCTTGTGAGAGCTGAGAGCCTGAGGGGGGAGCCCAGACGTGCCACGCCAACGTCCCACCTATAGAAAGAGTAAAGTCAGTTTGCATCTGCCAGTGGCGGCAAAATGGACCGTTTGCACGTGTCCGGTTCCATGGCATCAAGTACGTTCACACAGGGGTACGACCGTCATCACCATCTGTCACTGGAGCCTTTTCATCTCCCCAAGCTGAGATACTGGACCTATTAAAACGTGCATTGTTTTCAGTTGCTGTGTTTGTGGTGATTGGGAAACAGCAACACAAAATGTATACAATCCAAAGCCTTTTTTTTTTTTTTTTTACAGAAAGCATCTTATCAGGGGCACCGGGGGCCTCAGTCGGTTGATCTCACAGTTCGTGAGTTCGAGCCCCATGTTGGGCTCTGTGCTGACAGCTCAGAGCCTGGAGCCTGTTTCAGATTCTGTGTCTCCCTCTCTCTCTGACCCTCCCCTGCTTCATGCTCTGTCCTCTTAAAAATAAAAACATTAAAAAACATTTTACAAAAAGAAAGCATTTTATCAGAGTAGTGTCACTCACTTTCGTATGCCGAGTATCACCGTTCAGGTATTTTCAGCGTTCATTTATTCCCATCGTATCAAAGAATGAAAATAGCTTCACCTCTTCATTCTCCTGTAGAGGTTGCATGCAGGCAGTGACTTCAGGAAGAAATGGAAATAGTTTTTAACTAGATTAAACCTTCTAATTCTCCTCCCCCTCTCCCATTACATATATAATTTGTTGCCTAGAAACACTTTTATTCCCCATTTTATTTTTTAAGTTTCTGTGATAGAGCGTATGGGAAGGAGATGTTAGGTGTTAGCTTGAAAGGTTTTATGAACTGGAACAAATGTGAAATGTTTCCATTTCTCTTGTTTTGGAACTGGCGGCCTGTTGCCAGGAAAGACTTCATTTTTTTTCATCCTGCACTGGTTGATGTTGGATATAAGAGCAAGGTGAAGAAAATGACTATGATGAGACACTTTTGTCGGCAAGTGACAGACTCTCAGCTCAAAACTGTCTTAAGGAAAGAAGAACATTGGCTCAGAAGACTGTAGTATCTGGGAGGAATAGCTTCAGGCATGGCTGGATCCGGGGGCTTAAATGAGGCCATCAGAACTTGGGTCCCTTTCCCTCCATGGACTCTCTGTTGGTCTCTTTCTCAGTTGAGAAACTCTCTTTCTCCCTCCCTTTCTCCTTTAAGGAGTAGCCTGTGGGAGTGCAGGTTCGTGTCATCTTTACAGCTGGTGATGGGAAGATAGCTTCTGTTGTCCAGTTATCTTAGCCGAAGTCATAGGACTAACTTAATGGATTTTGGGGAGCTCATGACTGTGGACAGAAGTTTGGACAGTGTTGATTGGCCGGGTCTGGGCCCCATGCCCAACCAACTCAAAGGGAAACTGAGATGTTGTTCATGAATGTTGCTGGGTGGGGAGGTAAGGACAGTGGATAGTTAATGTAGGCATGGGTTCTGAAACCAAGGTCATGGATTTGATTCTTTTGAGAGCCGGGGGCCTCTGCACTGTGGCCTCCAGCTGGACCCTGGCTGGGCCACTTCTCCTGAACACATCGCAGTGATGGAGAGAGGGGAGAAAGTGAAGGTGGTGAGGAGACTCTTCCTCGCTACTGGCTGAAATCTGCTGGGCTCTGTCCCCCCGTGGCTGTTCATTATGGATAAGAAACGTTTCCCTTGTATTACTTCAGTGTGTCATTTCAGAGTAAACGATACTACAGCTGTTGAAACACTGGGCCCAAGGGATGTGGGGTCTGTGTCTCCTCCCTTGAGCCTGAGCTGACCTGTGTCCACTCCGACCTCTGGAGTGTGGTGGAAGTGACACTGTGTGACTTCTGAGGCTGGGTCCTCAAAGGCCACGCACTTGGGTCTCACTGAATCTTCCCATGGGTGACGCTTTCCTCTCCGAGCCTCGTCGCCCTGCAGTGAGGATGCCCAGGCCACACGGAGAGGCCACATATAGGTCACTGGTTGTCAGCTGAGCCCAGTCATCTAGCTGTCCAATCCCGGCTGTAGACATGTGAGTGCAAGCCTCCAGGGGCATCGCGACCGAGCCTCAGGGTCAGCCCAGCCATTCAGGTCTCTGAGGGCCCCCTCCCTTTGGAGCAGACGGCCAGCCCCTCTGTGCCTGGTCAGAATTCCTGATCCACAGAACCCATGAACTGTCATAAAATGATGTCGGTCGGCAGCACTGAATATGGGGTGGTTTCTTACGCGGCAGGTAACTGGGACAGCGTCCTTGCCTTGGTGGCAAGATCTGCTAGACAAAAAGCCAGAAATGGCAGAGATCTAAGTGTGACCCATGTACTCTCTGACCCAGTAATTCTGCTGGAAATCTATCAAAAGGAAATAATCTCAAATGTGGAAAATAGATCAAACACCATATACACAGAGATGTGTATTACAGTGCTATCAATAAGAAGAAGAAATTTAAAACAACCTCTTTTCCAACAATGAGGATGTGATTCCTTGATAAAATAGCCACGGCTGCCACTGAGTGTTTGGTACGTGATGGCCTCTGCAGACGGGCTGCCAGATATCGTTGCTTCATCCTTCTAGCAATCTTTTGGGTAGGAAATATGACCCTAGTGCCCTCACCATGCGAAAGTGGAAATCAAGGCTTTGAAAGCTTGTCACTTGCCCAGGTTTGCAAATAGCCACCCTGCTGACTGAAAAGCCATGCTGTTCAAACTATAGGTGATCTGATTTAAGGGAGGAGAATGATTTAACAAAAGCTGTGGTGGAGCCATTCAACAGCGTATCGGGTAGTCTTTATAAATGACATGTATCAGGAATTTTTAATAATGGGAGAAAGTGTTTGTGCTAAGCTAAGTGGGAGGAAAATGCAGAGAGAAAGCTGCATATACAATAAGATTATTGGCTGATTAAAGCCATGCACAGAAAAAAGCAAGAAGTATGCAAAACGTGAGGCATGGGTGGTAGGAATGTGGATATATGGGCCACCCTGAGTTTTTCTGCATTTTCAACTTTTCTCCCATAAGCAAATGCCGCAGAAGGAAAATACACAGAAAGGAAGTGAACTGAAGTTAACCGTAGTCAAGCATAATTAAACAATGAAACGACAACAGAGAACTAAAGTTGCTTGTTAGTTAAAAGAAAAAGAAAGCCCCCTACTCTGACAATTTTCTTGTGCTCTGTTCTGGTAAGTCACCTGGGGGCACTCTGAGTGGCTGGGCAGGGCCACGTTCCCCAGCCGGGGTTCCACGCAGGATGTTTGGTGGCTTTGCCTGCCGTGACTCAGGTGGGGACCCGGTTTGTTGGGGCAGGTGCTGGGAGAGAAATGGAGGTGGGATAATAAGACAGAAACACCCAGCATGGACTGCCAGAGTGGAGGGTCCAAGCGGATCCTGGTCACATGGGCCTCGTGTGAGTGTGTGTGTGTTAGAAGGACACAGACCTGGGGACCTGGGCAGGCCGCTGTGTTCAGTTAAGGTCTGTATCTCTGTAGATTTCTTCATTCGATTATTCTCTCTTTTTAAAGTTTATTTATTTATTTATTTATTTATTTATTTATTTATTTAGAGAGTGCATGAGCAGGGGAGGGGCAGAGAGAGGGAGAGAGAATTCCCAACAGGCTCTGCACTGTTAGGCTGCTCTATCAGCACAGAGCCCAATGCAGGGCTCAAACTTATGAACCACGAGATCATGACTTGAGCTGAAATCAAAAGCCAGATGCTTAACCGGCTGAGCTACCCAGCAGCCCCCGAATTCATTCTTTTTTTTTTTTTTTTAAGTGTTTATTTTTGAGAGAGACAGAGCACGAGTGGGGGAGGAGCAAAGAGAGAGGGAGACGCAGAATCTGAAGCAGCTCCAGGCTCCAAGGTGTCAGCACAGAGCCCAACGCAGGGCTTGAACCCATGAGCAATGAGATCATGACCTGAGCTGACGTCAGCCACTTAACTGACTGAGTCACACAGGTGGCCCAAGCTTGTGACTCTCTGTTTTTTAATGTTTAATTTTGAGAGAGAGAGAGAGAGAGAGAGAGAGGGAGAGGGAGACACAGAATCTGAAGCAGGTCCGGGCTCTGAGCTGTCAGCACAGAGCCCAACGCGGGGCTCGAACCCACAAACCACGACCTGAGCTGAAGTCGGACGTCCAACCGACTGAGCCCCCCGGCGCCCCTGGATTGATTGTTAACAGAGGCCCAGGAGCTGCTGGTACGGAACAAAGTGTAGGAGCCTGGTCTGTGTTATGTGTAAGGCTTAGATCTGAATCCGAGACTTGGCTCCATCACAAATCAGTGGCTCAGCCTTGGGCAATATAGAACTTTAGTTTTACCTTCTGTGAAATGGGAACAAGAATGGTGCCTTCTTGGGGGTTCATCTCTAGGATGAAATCAAGTGATGTAACATCCAGGCGGGACACATTCAGCGCCAGTGGGGATGTGAACACTGAGAGTATGAACATTATGGTGATTGCAGATGGTAGCATTCAGTGGAGCAGAGCAGTCCAGTAAAAAAAAAAATACACTCCCCTAGACCTGCGTGTGTAATTTAATGCTTTCTTATAGCCACATTAAAAAAAGTAAAAAGGGGCACCTGGGTGGCTCAGTAGGCTAGGTGTCCGGCTTCAGCTCAGGTCACGATCTCAGTTTTTGAGTTCAAGCCCCGCATCGGGCTCTGTGCTGACAGCTCAGAGCCTGGAGCCTGCTTCAGATTCTGTGTCTCCCTCTCTCTCTCTGACCCTCCCCTGCTCACACTGTATGTGTCTCTCTCTCTCTCAAAAAAAAAAACCACCATTAAAAAAAAGTAAAAAGAAACAGGTGAAATTTTGTTTAACCCAGTCTATCCAAAGCATTATTTTTCTAGCGTATAATCAATCTAAACATACTATTTATGAGAGATTTTCCAGACGCAGTGTTTGAACTGTGGTGAGGATTTTACATTTACGGAACCTCTCAATTTGGATGTTCAGTTTTCATCGGAAATGCTTGATCTCTGTTTAGATTTCATAAAATATATCATTGAAAAAATAGATTCACACCCAAGTGGCTCCAGTAACTGAATTGAGTATTGGTTTGTAGATTTGAATTAATTGAAGTGAAATAAAATTAAACTTTCAGCCCCTTTGCTGCAGCAGCCACAAATTGGGGTGTTGTGAACTCCCTTGCGGCTAGCGGGGCCCATGGCGGACAGCACAGGGGTGCAGATTACCCCGAAGTGAAGCCAGGCTGCTTGGCTTCCCGTCGGTACCACTTTCCGGCTATGTGATTGTGGGCAAGTTACTTAACCTCTCTGTGCCTCTGTTTCCGATCCGTCAAATGCGGATAATGACAATGATTCCTGAACATCAGCCCCAGGAGTGGTGCCTGACACGTGATTCAGTCAATACATGTTTATTAGCTGCGCTGCACCATATATTGCAAAATATGGGTCAAATTGATTGGGTCAAATATTGGTCTAGCATTTTGTAAAATTAAGTTTATTTATTTAGAGAGAGAGAGTGAGTGGGGGAGGGGCAGAGAGAGAGCGAGAGAGAATCCCAAGCAGTTTCCACGTGGCCAGCCAGTGCTTAGAGCCTGACGCTAGGCTCAAACCCACAAAAAGAGATCATGTCCCGAGTTGAAATAAAGAGTCAGAGGCTTAACAGAGCACCCCTGGGCCTAGCTTTGACTTACTTTTCAAGTACCCAAAACAGCCAGTGTTAATAGATCTACAGACAGCAGCCAGGTCTAGAAGGCAGTGTTGCATAGTGACTAAGGGCCCAACTCTAGACCTAGATTTTCAGTGTTCAGATTCCTGCTTTGCTACTCGATATCCTTGTGACCCCGGGAAGATGATCTCTGTGTCTTCATTTTCTTCATTTGTAAAGTGGCGTTAATTGATTGTGGGAGATTTAAGTGAACATACATGTAGGTACCTGGTACCTAGGAGATGTATGTACTATTGCTTTACTTTCTATATTATTATCAAAAGTTATTCTCTCAACCTATTACTATTCAGATATGAAGTAATTCAGATACAAAGCCCTTTAGAACCACAACAGCCTTTGGGACGTTTAGAACAGAAGTTGCAATGGGTGGGAATGTGTCTAATTCTTGCTATGGATGTGATTTGTTTGGCTTGCTTACTGTTTGGCCCACAGAGCGTTGGAAGTGGAATTAGTTGCCAAACTTTAAAAATAAGAGAGCTATCAAGTACAAAAATCCAGATTTCTAGGATTTCTCTTGAACTGTCGTGAGTGGAAGCCACCCTGGGCTGGTCTTTCCACTTGGCAACAATGGGCTGGAGCTAAAGAGCTGTGCCACCTTGATGGTGGAGGTGAGTTCTGCTCTTAACCACAGTCCTCACTACTCCCTTTTGCCTCACCCCTGGCCTGCTTCGTTCATTTTCCTCACCTGCCCGGCCCAAGGCGGAATTTGAGGTTTGGAGTCCTGGAGCCCTTGTTTTGATCTGAAGGTAGACACAAATCCAGTGTCAACTCCACTGTAACGGCACCTATGTATTCACACCTGGCTTTTGCGGGAGTAGCTCTAGGCCTTTGGGGTCAAATCTGTGCTCCTGGGTCTGTGTTGAAGCCCTTAGGATTGTCCGAGACAGCACAGGCTTCCTGTCTACAATCTGTCCCAGGCATTCTCATCTCAGTGCCAACTCTATTCTCCAGAATCCCGCAGGCATCTCCAATCTCTCTTGATCTTTCATCCCACATCCTCTTGGCTGTACCTTCAAAATATGTCCAGAATCTGTGTATTTCTTTTTTTTTTTTTTTTTTAGTTTTATTTATTTTTTTTATTATTATTATTTTTTATTTTTTTTATTTATTTATTTATTTTTTTTACAAATAGTTTATTGTCAAATTAGTTTCTACATAACACTCAGTGCTCATCCCCAAAGTGCCCTCCTTCATGCCCATCCCCCCTCCCCCCCACATCCATCAGTCCTCAGTTTTTGTCAGCATTCAAGAGTCTCTCATGGTTTGCCTCTCTCCCTTTCCCCCACCATTTCCGCCCTTCTTCTCCCCCTTGGTCCTCCGTCAAGTTCCTCCTAATCCTCCTATACGTGCACACATATGATATTTGTCCTTCTCTGCCTGACTTATTTCGCTCAGCATAACACCCTCAAGGTCCATCCATGTTGCTACACATGGCCAGATTTCATTGTTTCTCATTGCCATGTAGTATTCCATGGTATAGATAAACCACATCTTCTTGATCCATTCATCTGTTGATGGACACTTAGGCTCTTTCCATGTTTTAGCTATTGTGGAGAGTGCTGCTATGAACATTGGGGTCCATGTGCTCCTATGCCTCAGCATTTCTGTATCCCTTGGGTAAATTCCTAGCAGTGCTATTGCTGGGTCATAAGGGAGTTCTATTGTTAGTTTCCTGAGGAACCTCCACACTGTTTTCCAGAGGGGCTGTACCAGTTTACATTCCCACCAACAGTGCAGGAGGGTGCCCGTTTCTCCACATCCTCGCCAGCATCTAGAGTTCTCTGATTTGCTCATTTTAGCCACTCTGACTGGTGTGAGGTGGTATCTCAGTGTGGTTTTGATTTGTATTTCCCTGATGAGGAGGGATGCTGAGCATCGTTTCATGTGTCTGTTGGCCATCTGGATGTCCTCTTTGGAGAAGTGTCTGTTCATGTCTTCTGCCCATTTCTTCACTGGGTTGTTTGTTTTTCGGGCGTGGAGTTTGGTGAGTTCCTTATAGATTCTGGATATTAACCCTTTATCTGATATGTCATTTGCAACTATCTTTTCCCATTCCGTTGGTTGCCTATTAATTTTCTGGGTTGTTTCCTTTGCTGTGCAGAAGCTTTTAATCTTGATGAGGTCCCAACAGTTTATTTTTGCTCTCGATTCCCTTGCTTTTGGGGATGTGTCAAGTAAGAAGTTGCTGCGGTGAAGGTCAAGGAGGTTGTTTCCTGCTTTCTCCTCTAGGGTGTTGATAGTTTCCTGTCTCACGTTCAGGTCCTTTATCCATTTTGAGTTGATTTTTGTGCATGGTGTGAGAAAATGATCTAGTTTCATTCTTCTGCATGTTGCTGTCCAGTTCTCCCAACACCATCTGTTAAAAAGGCTGTCTTTTTTCCATTGGATATTCTTTCCTGCTTTGTCAAAGATCAGTTGGCTGTATACTTTTGGGTCCACTTCTGAGTTCTCAATTCTGTTCCATTGGTCTACAAAAGACCCCGAATAGCTAAAGTAATACTGAAAAATAAAACCAAAACGGGAGGTATCACCATCCCAGACTTCAGCCTCTACTACAAAGCTGTCATCCTCAAGACAGTATGGTATTGGCACAAAAACAGACCCATAGACCAATGGAACAGAATCCGTGTATTTCTACCTCAAGCCTCCTGCCTCCTGCTTCCTCTGCGCCCCTTAGTCTGTTCTCAGCACAGCAGAGAGATATTTTGTAATGAAATTAACATACATAATTTTTTAACGTAATATTTTTTTAGATCTTGTTTTGTGTTTATAGAACAATGAGTAGAAAGCACAGAGAATTCCCGTGTACACCTCCGCTATTACTAATATCTTGCATCGGTGGAACATTTATTACAATTGATGAACCGAAGGTGAAACATTAATTAAAGTCCATATTGTGTGGTCCGTTTTGTGGGTTTTGACAAATGCGTAATGTCAGACGTTCATCACGATGGAGTCTTACAGAATAGTTTCATGCATAGATCCTCTGTGCTCTGCCTATTCACACCTCCTTCCCGCCAAACTCCTACAACCACTGATCTTTTTATCATCTCCATAGTTCTGCATTTTTCAGAATGTCATATAGCATGTAGCCTTTTTGGATTGGCTTCCTTAGCAGGGTGCATTTAAGGTTTCTTCATGTCTTTTTGTGGCATCATAGCTCATTTTTATTGATGAATAATAGTCCATTGTATTGGCATACCACAGTTTGTTTACCATTCACCCACTGAAGGACACCTTGATTGCTTCCAAGTTTTGGTAGTATCTACCATATTTATTACTGTTTTTATTTGTCGCCCTTGTTTTTATTTATTTATTTATTTTAATTTTGGTCATTCACTCTTCTGTGTCTCTTGTTTTACATGAACATTTAAATGATTTCAGTTTTTCTCCTCTCTTAGATAAGTTATAGTATTTTTTTACTTTGTGGTTGCCTTTGAGTTTGCAATATAATTTATAGCTACTCCAACTCAGGGAGAGCCTTTTAAAGCCGAAGTCAGATCATCTCCTTCTCCTGCTCAGAACCTACATTGTACTCAGATGAAAGTCCTTCTGGTGGGCTCCAGTCCTTACCATCTGGCCCTGGACCTCTCTGAGCACATCTCCTCCCTCTGCCCTCTTGCTGCAGTCACAGTGGCCTCCTTGCTTTTCTTCAAAACCACAAGGCACCTCCTACCTCCAAGCCTCGGATCTAGCTATTCCCTCCTCCAGGAGGGAATATTCTCCCAGATATTTGTTTGGCCAACTCCCTTACCCTCTTCTGGCCTTTGCTCAGATCTTGCCATGCCAGTATGGCCTTTGGTGACCTCTCTCTCCACATGGTCACACCACCTGCCCCTTTACTGCACAGATCCTTCTTGATCCTTCCCTGTTTTCTCCATTGCTCATGCCACCTTCTGACAACCTAGTTTCCTCGCTGTGTGTATGGTGTATTGTCCATCTCCCCCCATGTGAATGTCCACCCCATGAGGCAGGGGCCATGTGGGGCTTGTTCTCTGCTATGTCCCAAGTACCTGGCACAGAACCTGACCTTTAGCAGGTGCTCATAGCTGTTTGTCGAATGAATGAGTACACAGGCGGCAAAGTATCTTTGCAAGCAAATCTTTTAGTACTGTGCCAAGAATCATAGAATCAAGACCAGGCTGTTTGGAGGATACCAAGACTCACCCGGGTCCTGTGCTAAGGCAGGGATCAGAGCAAAAGGAGCCAAGGAAAGCCATTAAGCTGGCAGCCTGGGCTGGGAAATCTCTTAACTGTGCACAGGAGGCTGCACAGATTACCAGCTGCTGTGGAGAATGTGTGTTTGTCCCTAATTGGTCCTTGTGAGTGGCCTGACTATTGATCAGCTCTTCTTGGAGTGGGGAACGGGAGCAGTGGGGGAAGGGGCCTTGCTTGGTCTCTTGGACCCACAGGAAGGGTTTGAAAAGGGGGTGATGGGGCTGGGTGTCGCTGTGCTGGAAATAAGTCAGAACACTTGGGTCCTGTCTTCAGTCCTGCCTGGGTCCGTACTGGATGGCTTTTCTCAGCCAATGGAGTGAGCATCCTTCTATCACAGGGTGGATGGGAGGGGGGGACCTGCCTTCCCTTGGAAGGGGATTATCTCCTGTCTTGAGCAGGTGTGTGGATGACATTGCCACACAGGCTTCCTGCCACAGTTGTAGACCTGACATGTGACAAGAGGTTGGTGATGTCCCTTCTCTGAGTACTTTCCTTGGTCTGCTGTTACTAGATGGCCTTCTGCTGGGATCCTCTGCATGCTGAGCCCTGGGCTGGGGGAATGACTAGCCTTGGGGCTTGCTGCTGCCCCAACTCCATCCATCCTTGCATATTTAAAAATTTTTTTTTAACATTTATTCATTTTTGAGAGACAGAGAGAGAGCATGAGCAGGGGAGGAGCAGAGAGAGAGGAGACACAGAATCTGAAGCAGGCTCCAGGCTCTGAGCTGTCAGCACAGAGCCTGATGTGGGGCTTGAACTCACTGACCTGAGCTGAAGTTGGATGCTTAACCGACTGAGCCACCCAAGCGCCCCCGTCCTCGCATCTTAAGGAGCAGAGCAGGACCTTTTGGTGGTCGCCTGTGCTGGGTTTTCATCGCATCAACAAGTAGGGCCACCTGCTCTGCATCATGCGTTGTGTTCGCCACTTGGGTCTACCAGATGGCCCAGTTGTAGTTTCTGCCCTCAGTGCCGCCAGGTAAGTGTTGGAATCAAGAATTGAGATGCTCAGTGGTGAAATTCAAACTGTTTAACAACCAACTCAGCATGGGCACTCACCCATCAGAACGATGTGGCCTTAAGCACCAGTGTGGTTTCAGGAACGTGAGCCCTGGAAGAGCTAGGGTGAGGCCTTCTGGGGGTGGTCAGACCCGCACGTGCAGTGAGTGTCCTCCAGCAAGTCTCATGCGTTGGTTCCTGTCCCCTCCCGCGTACCCAGCGATCCTTCTCGTTAGTTCTTCCTTCTGTGTTATTGATCCCCCAGCGGCAGACAGGCTCCATCATAAAGAAATACCTAGGGCCTCCCCCCACCCCACCCCCACCCCTCACCTCCCACCAGCTACCACCTGACTTTCTCTACTCCGTGTCATAGGAAACATTCCATGACAATGTCGCCTCTACTCTCGGCCCTCATTTATTTATGTATTTATTTTTAATTTACATCCAAGTTAGTTAGCATGCAGTGCAGCAGTGATTTCAGGAGTGGAATCCAGCGATTCATTCCCTACATAAATACCCAGGGCTCATCCCAACAAGTGTCCTCCTTAATGCCCCTCCCCCATGCAGCCCATCCCCCCACCCACAACCCCTCCAGCAACCCTCAGTGTGTTCTCTGTATTTAAGGGTCTGTTATGTTTTTCCCCCTCCCTGTTTTTGTATTACTTTGACTTCCCTTTCCTTATGTTCATCTGTCTTGTATCTTAAAGTCCTCACATGAGTGACGTCGTATATTTGTCTTTCTCTGACTTATTTCACTTAGCATAATACACTCTAGTTCCATCCACGTTGTTGCAAATGGCAAGATTCCATTCTTTTTGATCGCCCAGGACTCTCCGCCGTATACACATACCACATCTTTTATTCCATTCATCAGTTGATGGAGATTTGGGCTCTTTCCATACTTTCTGGCCCTCATTTCTTTGACCTCCTTCCCTCCTGAACCCACTTTGGTCACTTTTTCCCCTACTTTATGGAACAGCTTCTTTCAAGGTCACCTGAACCCATCGTTGGTGTTTCTCTAACTTTTGACTCAGTCACCAGCTTCCTGCCACCTGGTCATGTTCTTTCCTTGGCTGCCTGTCCCCGGTCTCCTTGCAGCTCTGTTCATCTCCCGACCCCGGATCTGGGAGCAGCCCCTGGTGCTCGAGCCTGCCTTGTCTACGCGCCCACCGCAGGCCACGTCTTCCAGCCTGGGGCGCTGCAGGTGCGCTCTGTGCTGCTGACGCCCGCTGATCCCCGGGGAACCTTGCTCTTCAATGACCTGTGGCCACTTGTATCTGCTCAGCAGCCCCTCTGCGGCTTCCAGAGCCGCCGCTAACCCTCTGCCGCCTGCTCTTCCGTTGGCCTTTTCCATCCCTGAGGATGGCGCCTCCACCTTCACCCTCAGACCCTGGGATCATTCTCGGTGTCTCTTTTCCAAGCCCCCGTCGCCTCCACTCTCAGGAGCACACGTCTGGTGCCGTCCACCAGCACATCTGCCGCTCCGTTTCCGAAATCCGTGCAGACCGGCGTCTTCTCTCCAGGGCCTAGGTGGTGCCCCGACCCCGGACGATGGCAGTTAGACTCGTCAAGAAGACAGTGTCTGGTTAGCTGTCAGTCACGTCGGGTCGGAGGGCCGGGGGGTGGGGGGCCCTGTCCCGACTCCCTTCTGGCCTCTGGTCTTGCTCTGAGCACGAGCCCGAGCCCTGGTCAGGGCCCTCGAGGCGTTGCAGGGCGCGGCCTCCTGTCTGCCTGCTCCTCCAACATGGCAGGCGAGTCCCCAGCTCAGGGCCTGTGCTCGCCATTTCTCGGCCTGGAACACCTTTCCTCTGGGTGTTGCCATGACTCCCTCCCTCTCTTGTCTGTGTCTCTGCTCAGATGTCACCCTCTCCAAGAGGGCCTCACTGGCCAGGCCCCCCACAGTGCCCCCCTTCCTTCCCCAGCCACGCTCCCTCCCGTAGCCTGCTCTGTCTTCTTTCTAGCCCCTGTCAACCCCGATAGCCTGACACCCTGCCAGAGCCGGGAGCTGTGGGGAAGCTGAGTCAGCCCCCAGCTGGCATCAGACAGCACCTCCACCCCCATGTGTGGTCCCAGAGGAGTGACCCAGAGGTTCCTTTGCCCCCTCCTTGTCACCAACCTGTGTGACGCCAAGACCCTGTACAACAAAGGGAATAATCTCTGTGATAACAATATCCATAGAAACTACCATTTATGGAGTGACTGGTGTACGTCACGACTTCCTCCAAGCACTTAAGGCTCATTAAATCCTCACGGCAACTCCATGAGGTAGGAGGAGCTATCACTTGCCAGTGTTACAGATGAGGACGCTGAGGCACAGAGACGTGAGGGTACTTGCTCAAGGTGGCACAGCTGGGGAGGGGCCAGGCTGGGATGTGAACCCCAGCCTTGGGCCAGAGTGTTGGGGTGTCCATCCTGAGAGCAGGGGTTGAGGGTGGCGACATGTAGGGAAGTTCACAGAAGCCACAGCGCCCACCGTGGTCCTGGCAGTAGAGGGAATACATTTCTCTTCCAACCGTGATGCTCCCGATCCTGCCTCTCGGTTCTGCTCTGTTCCCGTTCCCTCTGGGCACCCGGGATGCTTTCCAGCAAACTCCTGGGGCAGACGTGCCTCTCCAGGAAGCCTCCCTGACCTGTCCAGTGGTCTTCCTGTCATTCAAGGCTTCCTTCCCTCAATGCCCACACTTCTCATTGCTTTCTACATCTTTCCGGTGGGTGAGGAAGTCATTTGTTAAACCGAATGACAGCAGACTTTAAGGAGAGTACTTTGTGTATTTGCATCTTTAAAAGGCTACAGAGGGCAATGCTAAAGCCAGTGATGCTGGGGCAGGAACACTAAGCGTTCTGAGAGTAGAAGATATTTGGGAGTGGGGGATTCTTCCACACCCCCAGAACCTTCAGTTAATGACTATTGTATCTACCGTCGTGATTTCTGCTTTATCCAAACACTACATGTACTTACGATTTACTTCGTGCTGTCATGAGATTTCCTAGCTCCTTTGCACTCTGTTCACCCAGAGATGAGGCCTGGTGTGGAATGTTTGATACCTATGGCATCCTTCTGGAATGACCTAAAAATGCAAGCAGTCGCTTTCTTGTTTAAAAGTTAAAATGACCTTGATATCTAGGAATGTTTTCAGAAAACTTCAGACTCTTAAAAGTACAGTATTTCAGGGTCATGTTCCTGTTGATGACAACATTTACATCTGCGGTACCTTTTGGAAACCGTCCCAGTGATGGATGGCATTCCCGCGTCCTGCTCAGTGGATCTGGGACAGCACGCCTGCTAATCTGAGGCCAGTCTTTTCTGTATATTTCTTTAAAGTGACTCAACTCACTTTTTTAAAAGTTTTTTTTTTTTTAAGCGTTTATTTATTTTTGAGAGACAGAGACAGAATGCGAGCAAGGGAGAGGCAGAGAGAGAGAGGGAGACACAGAATCCAAAGCAGGCTCCAGGCTCTGAGCTGTCAGCACAGAGCCCCATGCAGGGTTCAAACTCATGAACTGTGAGATCATGACCTGAGCCGAAGTCGGAAACTTAACTAACTGAGCCACCCCAGGCACCCCTCAACTTACTTTTTGATAAACTACTCTTTCTCCGCCCTAGGCAGTCATCTCTGTGAAATCATGAGTTCAGTTAGACTATAGGTTACCTGTAGTCAGAGAGATGTCACCCCAAATAGCTCTACTGTTAATGATGGCTTAAATAAGTATAGGCACTTACTTTCTGTTATGAAAGGGTCTGGTGGAAGTAGTCCCACCTTGGTGGACAGCCAGGAACCTATGCTCTTATCTTGTTCTACCATCACTAAGTAGTGCCCTCAACCCCGTGGTCCAAGATGGCCCACCTCCACGTCACATTCCAGCCAATGGGAATGCACAGAGAGAGTATGAGGACACACCCTCTTTTGCCATCACTTCTGTTCAAATGCCCTTGGCCAGAACTCAGTCACGTGGCCATACCTAGCTGCCACGGAAGCAGGGATATGTAGTCTCTTCTGGAGGATAAATAGGGGGGCTCTGTTGATATCCAGGAAGGGGAGAGAAGGGGGATATTTAGTAGTTTCGACCGCAGTAGGGTGGTTATATGTTTTTCTAATAGACACTAAAATAAACATGGCTACAAATCCATTAAAGTTCATTCGTGTGTCACCTACAGTTACTTGCTGTGCCTATCATGCTTGAGAACACGGTATCATAAGTCATCGTCCCTGTGACCTTCACCCCATTGGAGCCCTCACCTAATGGAAGAAGGACATAGGCTTTGCTCTTGCAGGAGGTGGGGCCTGTTGCTTTTTACTGGCAGCTGTGTGAGAGCCTGGCCAGCCCTCTTTCCCGGGGGCTGAAGCCTCACAAGTGTCACTAGCCCACTTTGCAGTCCATCCTCCAACTTTGTCCAGGAGCCCGCCGCCATGGTGGTTAGGCATGGGTAGGACGCGGGAGTGCCACTACCTTTCTTCGAGGCCCGTGTGACGGGAGATGGCTGCCACCTCTGAACCGTAGCATGCCCTTCTGAGGCTGGCATTTGTCTCTGTGTGGATGCATCAGCTGGGGCTGTCACAAGTCCTGACGGGAAGCAGGAGTCCCATTTTAGTGACTTACCTGCACCGTGCGTGATGGCAGCCGCATGTCCCAAAGCCAAGGGAAGCTTGTCTGTTAAAAGTTAACAATCTAGGAAGTCCTGATATAAAGGAAAACCTTGAGTGAGATTCTGTGGGGGTGGCGGACAGTTAATTCTTTATTAGGTTTTCCTAAGACTGAGATAAAAAGAGTTTTATCCTTTTTAAGGTTTGCGTTAACATGTCATTGCGTTTTATAGATACATTGATCTCCATTTGGCTAATCCGGGACAAGGGATGGGAATCTCTGTGCTTTGGGAAGGCAGACAAGTTCCTAACACTTTGCCGGCCTGTTATTTTTGCTCTGGTGAGGCTCTCAAGCTGCAAAGAGGAGGCGATCTAGAAGAGGTGCGTGGGGACCGATGTGTTTTTATTCGTAGCTGGCTGGGCTGGGTGTCTGTCATCCCCTGTTGCCGTATTTAACAGTCGCACTGACGTTAGAGCTCGTGCTAGGCTGTTTTGTGTGAGAGAAACTCGTACTGGGCCTTTGGGACGGAGAAGGAGAAAAAGTCAAAAGTTCTAGGCTTCACTAGCTTTGTACCACAGCTGTGGACTCCACAGAGAGTCATTTCTTAGGGTCTGGTGCCAGGCCTGTAAACTCAGATGCCTGCGGGGGGGCGGGGCAGGCGGGGGAGGCCAGGAGTGAGGCTGGCCCCCTGGGGGTTGTGGCCAGTAACAACGGGGAGCCTGTGGTGCCAGATCTTCCAGTTTTTCAACTGAGGTTGGAAATACGGACTCTGCAGAGAAGCAGAGGAAATAAATCTAAATGAGAAAATACTATGCAGGCTTAGCAAAAACACACCTGTAAGCCGCATTGGCTTTTGGAAGCTTCGGTTTTAGCAGATGGTGCATGAGGCTTGTTGATTGGATCTGCTGTTGGAACTCCCCAGAGCCGGAGACTTCTCTGATGGTCTGTGTGACATCTCTCCCTGGACGTCTCCGGGCTGTCTCCTGCTTCCCTGGTCCGTGCGCTGACGCTGTTCTCCCGCAGCCCTTCCCTGTGTCTGTGGATGGGAAGGCCTGGGGTAGAAGAGCCTGGAGCCAGCCCTCCTTAGGGCCTCTGTTTCTGTCACAGCCGAGCTGTCAGCAAACGTCGAGGCCCTGCTTTCCAAGCCTACCCAGGATCTGGTCCTTCTTCCCACCCCTAGTGCCCCGCTCTGCTCCCGGCTGCCTTCATCCTTGCCTGGACGATTGCAGCAGCCTCCTCCCCGGCCTCCCTGCCCCCTGCCCTCACTTCTCCCCAGGCCTTTCTCCCTGCAGCCGCCAGAGCAGCCCTGCTGAAGGTCAGTCGGGCCACCCCCCTCCTCTGCTCAAACTGTTTCAATGGCTGTTGTCTCATTCCAGGTAAAACCTGAGGTTCTTATTTTTATTTATTTTTAAATTTTAAAAAAATGTTTAGTTTTGAGAGAGAGAGAGAGACAGAGAGAGACAGAGAGAGAGGGAGACACAGAATCCGAAGCAGACTCCAGGCTCTGAGCTGTCAGCACAGAGCCCGACGCGGGGCTGGAACTCATGAACTGTGAGATCATGACCTGAGCTGAAGTCAGACACTTAACCGACTGAGCCACCCAGGTGCCCCAAGCCAAGGTTCTTAAAATGGGCCATAAAGTTCCAAATAATCAGGCTTCCCTGTTACCTCTGTGATGCTCCTGCCTCAGGACATTGGCACCCACTGTTCTGTCTCCCTGGAGCCTCTTTCCTCCCGTCTCTCTCACCTCCTCAGACTTTGGTCCCAGTGGCCCTTGCTCAGAGAAGACTCCTGGCCATCCCATCCAATGCTGTGACCCCCGCACCACCCCTGCTGCCGTCCCATGCCCCTTCCCACCCTTGTTTTTCTTCCTGGCACTTACTGCTGTCAAACATACTACAGTGTAGTTTCTTTCTCCTCTGGTGCCCTTTCTTTTTCCCACTAAAATGTCAGCTCGATGAGGCCAGGGATTTCCATCTGGCACCTAGAGAGGGCTCATTTAAAATTTTAATTTAATTTAATTTTGGAGAGAGAGCATGAGCAGGGGAGAGGAGCAAAGGAGAGAAAAAGAGAATCATAAATAGGCTTCATGCTCTCCCTGACACAGGGCTTGATCTCACTACCCTGGGACCACGATCTTAGTCGAAATCAAGAGTCAGATGCTCAACCAACTGAACCACCTAGGTGTCCCAGGAGGGCTCATTTTTATTTTTATTAAAAAATTTTTTAAACATTTATTTATTTTTGGGATAAAGGAGAGAGAGACAGAGCATGAGTGCAGGAGGAATAGAGAGAGAGGGAGACACAGAATCTGAAGCAGCTCCAGGCTCTGAGCTGTCAGCACAGGGCCTGACGCGGGGCTCGAACCCATGACCTGTGAGATCATGACCTGAGCTGAAGTCAGACAGACACTTAACCAACTGAGCTACCCAGGCGCCCAAGGGCTCATTTTTTTTCTTAAATAGTTTATTGTCAAGTTGTTATATTTCCATGTAATACCCAGTGCTCATCCCAACAAGTGCCCTCCTCCATGCTCATCACCCCCCTTCCCGTCTCCCCGACACATCCATCAGTCCTCAGTTTGTTCTCAGCATTCAAGAGTCTCTCATGGTTTGCCTCCCTCCCTCTCCCCAACTATTTTCCCCTGTCTTCTCACCCACGGTCCTCTGTTAAGTTCCTCCTAATCCAGCTATATGTGCAAACGTATAGAATATGTCCTTCTCTGCATTATTTCACTCAGCATAACACCCTGAAATTCCATCCACGTTGCTACACGTGGCCAGATTTCATTCTTTCTCGTTGCCATGTATTCCATTGTATTGATAAACCACATCTTCTTGACCCATTTGTCTGTTGATGGACACTTAGGCTCTTTCCATGATTTGGCTATTGTTGAGAGTGCCGCTATGAACATTGGGGTCCGTGTGCCCCGGGAGTTCTGTTGTTAATTTTTTGAGGAACCTCCACACTGTTTTCCCGAGGGGCTGCACCAGTTTGCATTCCCACCAGCAGTGTAGGAGGGGGCCCGTTTCTCCACATCCTCGCCAGCATCTATAGTCTCCTGATTTGTTCATTTTCGCCACTCTGACCGGTGTGAGGTGGTATCTCAGTGTGGTTTTGATTTGTATTTCCCAAGAGCTCATTTTTAAAGAATGAATGAATGGTGTAGATTTAGAAAGGTTTTGTGCATTATTATTACAAACTCCGGGATTTATATGTAGTTAATATGTTTCAGTCTATCACATTTGTTACTCTTTTTGATTTAGGTAAGCTTCTTAGCCTCTGTACCTCGGGATCCTTCCTGTAAAACAGGGATAATGATAGCACCCAGCCTCATAGGCTGTGGTTGGATTAAGTGGATTAACATATGAAAAAACACTTAGAACAGTATCTGGCAAATAGGAAACACTATATAAAGGTTTGTATTACGATTATTGCTACTATTGTTATTTATCTGAAAATTAAAATAGCACAAATGGGGCTAATGTCTATTGTGATCAACACTACAGACCTCACTTCTCCCCACATTCTCCTCAGAGGTAACCATAGTTATTACCCTTTTTTCTTTATTTCAGATCTTTTCTATGCAGTTAAGTATAAATATATGTACTCATAGAAAAATATAGTACTTAAAAAAATAAATACTACACTTCACATAAATTTTTGGCAAGTTGCTTTTTTTTTTCCCGCCTCTCTCACTCTCAGCAATGTATCGTGGAGATGGTTGACTTCATCCTTTGCTGCTGCTCTATATGGTTCTAGGCTGTAGAACTGCTCCCGATTCTCCCCTTGGGGGACCTCTAAGCTCTTTCTGAGTTTCTACTACCACGGACAGCGCCCCCTTAGTATTCTGGTGTCTGTCCCGTGAGCACTTTGCCCATGTTCCGGGCGATCCCCAGGGCCCTGGGGTTGTATCTAAGGGTTCATTCTGCACCTGCTGTTTTAATGGACACCGCACGTCGCTGTCTCCAGTGGTGTTGCCACTCACGGTTCTCACCAGCAGGATGTGAAAAGCCGGTAGTTTCCTTTTTTTCAAATTATAATTTTTATTTTGAGAAATTCAAAAAAATATGAAAAGTACAAAGTGTAACATAACAAATATCAGTGTACTTAGCGCCTAGAAATGTCAGCTGTTCACATTTTGTCACATTTGCACAAATCTTTTGTAATTTTACTTAACAAATATCTGAACGTCATGGAAAAAGTTCTCTTTTGCACAATTTCATCCCCTTCCTCAGAGGCAATCACTATTATGAATTTATCATGCACCCTTGCAAGGCATTTATATATTTTGCTTATCTGTAGAAGTGTGAACAACATATTGTTTTTGTGTGTTTTGATTTCTTTAAGTGTTGTATTGGCTGTAGGATTCTACAACTTGCTTTTTTTCAGCCAACAATATATTTTGTAGACCTACCTCCATCTTTTTACTTGCTATGTAATATTCCATTGTGTCTCAGTTTCCTTCCAAATGATGGGCCTTTAGGCTGAATGCCAGCAGTATACCATTACAGCCAGTGCTGAGATGAACATCCTAGTCAGGAAACATCCAGATTATTCTTTAAAAAATTTTCTTTAAAAAACATTTATTTATTTTTGAGATACAGAGACAGAGTATGAGTGAGAGAGGTGCACAGGGAGAGAGACAGAATCTGAGGCATGCTCCAGGCTCCAAGCTGTCAGCACAGAGCCCAATGTGGGGCTCGAACTCACCAACCGTGAGATCATAACCTGAGCCCAAGTCAGACGCTTAACTGACTGAGCCACCCAGGCGCCCCCAGATTCTTCTTTACATATTTTTATCACATTTTGGTTTTGTATACTGTATAAGACAAGGTGTTATCTTTTCACAGGCACAGAAATAACCTTGAAAAGAAAAACAAAATTTTATCTCTTTTTTTTCTACCTGTCAGATGCCTGTTCTTTCAAGGATAGGAAGATTGGCTATTTGCAGCTTGCAGTATTAGTTTGGTTATTGTTGTTACTAACGTACCTCAAGATGGAAATTTTCTAGGGGTGTCTGGGTGGTTCAGTCGGTTGAGTATCCGACTTTGGCTCAGGTCATGATCTCTCAGTCTGTGGGTTCCAGCCCCGTGTCGGGCTCTGTGCTGACAGCTCAGAGCCTGGAACCTGCTTCAGATTCTGTGTCTCCCTCTCTCTCTGACCCTCCCCTGCTTGCACTCTCTCTGTCTCTGTTTCTGAAAAATAAATAAACATTAAGAAAAGATGGAAAGTTTCTACACTCTAGGATGTTGATTATTTGCATCTTTTCATGTTGGACGTTCTTCTTCATTCACCTGGGATTTGATGAGCCTCCTCTGTGCCGGCACTGTTCTGGGTGGTCCTTGTCATCACTGATTCCCACTCTGGGGGGACATGGACACTGTGACAGGCACAAGTCAGCATCTTCTCTTCCCGTTCCAGAGGTCATCACTGAGGAGCCAGTGGAGCTGTGTGTCTCTGGCAAGGCCGGCTCCCTGGCTGCGCCCTCGAGGGGATTTACAGTGTGCGGTTGGAGTGGGACTAAACCTAAGTTTCCAAGAGTCACGTCCTGATTATCTATCTATTGCTGCATAACAGACCACCCCAGAACGCAGTGGCTTAACACAACGATGGCATTTATCTTGCTCGCTAATCTCCAGTCGGGACAGGGCTTGGCAGGGACATTTCTCTGCACCATTTGCCATCATCTGGGGCAGCTGGGAGGAATCCTCTGAGGCTTATTTACCCACGTGCCTGGCGGTTGGTGCTGGCTGTCGTTGGGACCTCAGCTGCCCTGTGGCTGGAATGCCCCCATGTGGCCTTCCGGGGTGCCCACCTGACCTCCGTACGGTAGGGCGGCGGGCTGTGAGCTGAGCAATCCCGGGGGGACCAGTCAGGAGCCGCACTGCTGTCTGGGACTCGGTCTCAGAAGTCACACAGTCACTACTGCTGAGTAGACTCCAGGACGGGGGACCCTCCTATCCATGGAGGCGTGTTGATGCCCTCTATGAGAACGGCATGTGGGGGGGTGTCCGGGGGGCTCAGTTGGTTGAATTTCCGACTTCAGCTCAGGTCACGATCTCACGGTTCATGCGTTCGAGCCCCGCGTCGAGCTCTGTGCTGACAGCTCAGAGCCTGGAGCTGCTTCGGATTCTGTCTCCCTCTCTCTCTGTCCCCCCCTGCTCACACTCTGTCTCTCTCTCAAAAATAAACAAACATTAGGAAATTTAAAACAAAGTGTGAGATGGATACATTTGTGCGCTGGTCAGTACCATCCACTCAGCTGTGCAAAGCCATCCCTAGTCCAGCACACGTGCTCAGCCCCGTCTTCCAGTGGGGGTGGCCTGGCTTGCGTGAGACCTGCACGGAGGAGGCTGTGTGGACAGTGGTTGGGATTGTAGCAGAACCGTGGAGGCCATCTGCATGCGTCTGGTTACCTCCCCACAACAGCCATCGTCCCTTCATTTTACAGAGGAGGAAACTGAGGCTCGGAAACTCGGCTTAAGCTCCCGAATCCACACAGTTGACAAGCAGGGAAGCTTGTGTTGGAGCCCAGGCCCCTGTGAGGCTCCCTGTGGCTGTCAGCCTCACCGCCCCCTCCCTACGGGGAGGTCAGGCTGCGGTTTGCTCTGGAAGCTCTCCGTCGTGGGGCTCTGTGGGGCTGTCTCTCAGTGGCCAGTGGCGTGGTCGGCCTCCGGTTACCATGGTGACAGTGGCCAGACACACGGAGAGACACTGTTGGCCTTCTTTCCTTTCTTCACCCCAACACTAGGAGGTTCTGGCTCGTATCGAACAGAGAACTGCATTTAGAGGCTTCAGAAGGCCGCCTCCTTGACTCCAGGCACGGGCTGGGCAATTATAAAAATGAAATACGATGTCGTGTCAGGCAGCCCATCACCTGTTCTGGTGTCTGAGACTGTTCAATTATCGACACTGTTTCCAGGCTTTCCCAGCTCTTCGATAACAGACCTCTCAGGCTGGAATTCTTCCTGCTCTCTCTTCTGGGCTATTTTGGGACAATGGGATAAGACACAGTCACAGTTTCTTAGATATAATTGAGCGTCAAAAGGGGTGCGTGTGTGTTTGCACAAGAGTTTTGTAGCCAGGGGCCCTTTGAAAGGGAAGTTCTCTCATGAGGATGTGACCCTATGTGGCATCACAGGGACCAGGGCCACCGTCATAGATGGGAGACTATTTTAACCCTCTGTCGGGAGGCGAGGCAGCCACCGCGTAGGGATGTTGGTTTAAAATCAAAGTGAATCGGGATTTAAATGAATTTAAACAGACATGAAAATTTTACATCGACAAAGCACACGTGGCATTTGGTGGCGAGCGTGGCCTGCCAGTGTGTTCAGGTTGTAGTGAGTCAGGCTGCTGTAGCTCCAAACCCCTGCCTCCCTCCACCCCATCCAGGCCGCATCACGTCCTGCCTGGAGTCTGCCTCTTCACGTCTTCTTGCTTTCATGCTGGGCTCCTTACTATCTCTTCTTTTCCAGGAGCCTTTATTATTTTTTTAATGTTTGTTTATTTTTGAGAGAGAGAGAGAGAATGCGAGCAGGGGAGGGACAGAGAGGGAGACACAGAATCTGAAGCAGCTCCAGGCTCCGAGCTGTCAGCACAGAGCCCGACGGGGGGCTCGAACCCACAAACTGTGAGATTGTGACCTGAGCCGAAATTGGACGCTTAACTGACTGAGCCCCCCAGGCGCCCCTCCAGGAGTCTTTAAAATGTGAGTCATATCGTGCTGTCCTTCTACACAAAACCTCAAACAAATAGGGCAGTGTGTGGCAGGTCAGAGGGCAGCTGGCGAGGGCCGGTATGTTGGACGAGGAATATGACTTTCCTTTTTTCTGTAGCCCAATCTTTCCTTGTTGGCCAGGAGCTTTGCGAGAAGCAGACTGGCGAAACCTAGCGAGTTGCATCGTCGTTCACTGCTCTGGCCAGATCTGACTTCCAAGGACTGCCAGATGAGGGACGTGCCAGATCAGAAGCACGTTTCCATGTTTTTTTAAATGCATGTTTAGTTTTGAGAGAGAGACAGAGCATGGGTGGGGGAGGGTCAGAGAAAGAGGGAGACACGGAATCTGAAGCAGGTCCAGGCTCTGAGCTGTCAGCACAGAGCCCGACGCGGGGCTCGAACCCACAAACCACGACCTGAGCTGAAGTCGGACGTCCAACCGACTGAGCCCCCCGGCACCCCTGGATTGATTGTTAACAGAGGCCCAGGAGCTGCTGGTACGGAACAAAGTGTAGGAGCCTGGCCTGTGTTATGTGTAAGGCTTAGATCTGAATCCGAGACTTGGCTCCATCACAAATCAGTGGCTCAGCCTTTGGCAATATAGAGCTTTAGTTTTACCTTCTGTGAAATGGGAACAAGAATGGTGCCTTCTTCTGGGTTCATCTCTAGGATGAACTCACGAACTGCAAGATTGTGACCTGAGTCAAAGTCAGATGCTTAACCGAATGAGCCACGCAGGTGCCCCCCAGCCATTTCAGACCCAAGTGACAGGCACGTGGTGTCAAGGAGTAAAGCAGATGCTTATATGGAAACAAAAGGGCCCCTGGCGCTCTCTCCTGGGTCAGGTAGTAGGGAGCGGTAGGGAGTGTGGCCAAGGGGGAACATGTGCTCTGTCTGTAAGAGACACCGGAGCCCCAGCCCAGAGTGGTCAGAGGAGAAGCGGGTCTGAGGCTGCCAGATCTTTCCGTTTTCTCACGAGAAGCCAGCAACCCAGCCTCGTGGCCGCTCCCTGTGTTTGTTTTTGAGAATCGCTGTGAGCTCGTGGATTTTAACGGACATGACGTGTTTCAGGTGTTGTCGCCTGTTGTTTAGATGCTCCCAGTCGCCCCCGATTTGCGGCTTTGGCCGGCAAGCACGCCTTCAGGCTGGCTTCTGTGTCCTTCTGCCGTGTCCCTGTGGGTTCTGGGGTGCTTTCCCGGCCCCGGGCATATGCCACCAGCCGCTCCAGGTTCCTCTGGTGTATTTCCTGCTCCACACCTGAAACCAGCCATTCCTCTAAGAAGAAGCCTGGATTTGAGCTGTTTTTAAAGGCTGGCGGTAAACCCGCGCTCAGAACGTAGCCCGCTCCGCTCCCGGGGCAGCCCTCCGAGGTACCACTGGGAGAGCCCCGGGGTGAATGCCGCCGTTTGGTGAACAGCCCGGGCTAAGGCATCCGGAGGCCTGCATTCCCCTCGGGGCAGCCGCCCCAAAACTATCTGAAATGCGCTTTCCCGGGGAGCTCCCCTCACGGGCTTCATCTTGAAATCTGCCAGGACTCGGGTGTGGTTTCCGAGGTCCTGCAGACCATCTCCCCTTCCGTGGTCCATCATCGTGAGCTGTGTCTGGCGTGGGCCATCCCTAATTAGACCCTCAATTACAGAGTCGTCTTCCTTTAAACCTTCTGCCTCCCCTGGCACCACCGCCTCCTGTCCCTCAGCCTATGTTTACTGAGAAGAGTGTAGATGTGGCGGAGGTGACGGCTGCCTACGATTTCTCTCTAACACCTGCAGCATGAGCTCAAGGTCAGATCGCCTGTGTGCTCTCGTCCTGGCTGGGCCCCGCACCAGCGTTGGAAGCTTGGGCCAGCTCGTGACCTTCCTGTGCCTCGGTTTCCTTCCCTTGAAAGTGGAGATGGTATGAGTATCTACCTCAGAGGGTTGCAACGATGCGTAAATGAGTTAATACATGCAAATCCCTTATAGCAGTGGCGGAAGGAAGCACAGCAAAGCTCAATACACATTGACATTTACGATGATCGGAATCTCCGCATCTAGGCAGGTGTAAACGCGCCTCGATGGCCTGGGCAGGCGGTGCTGGATGATGCGTTGCATGGGCCAGTGTGCATTTCTTTTTCCTCTTTCCTTTTTTCTTGCCTTTCCTCTCTTTCTTGACTCCCCTCCTCCCCTTCTGCTGTTGGTTAGAGGCATCTTTCCGCCGTTTGGAGCCCAGGCTGGCCCCATGGCCGGGACCTGTGCACTAGACACGCCACTCAGAGGGTCTCATGCTTTAATGCTTTGTTCTCACCATCTTGACATTCTTAATTTTTGAGCAAGGGCTCCTGTGTCTTCACGTTACACTTGCCCCTGCGATGTGCACGGTCGGTCACCCAGGCGGTGCTGGCTCCTGGGCCGTTTCCGTTCCTCTGTCTCCCAGTGCACGGGGGGCTTTGAGCGGATGCTGATCTCATAGAATTCCCACCCACCGAGATGGATGCCTCCGTTTTCATCTCCGTCTCTTCCTCCAGCACCTGCCTGGACAGTTGCAAGCTTTTGCGGGATGGTGCACGGAAGACGTGGCCCAAGCCTGCGAGCGGATTCGGTTTTCCTGTTTCTCTGAAAGTCTGACTCCACTTGGTGGCCTCCAGCCCTTTGTGAGGCAGCCTTGAGGTGCCACGTGGGTGTCAGAAGCTGCACCGGGGGATCGCGTCCTTGGGACACCCATGTTTCGACCAGAATCAGCAATGACGGCACCAGTGTGACTTTGCTACAATGTGGTACCCGCCCTAGACAGCCGGGGGCAGGCTCCCTGCTTCTTCCCTGGGGTGTGTGGGGTGGGGGGAGGGCCAGGGCACGGGTGACCCCGTGGGCGGGACTGCCTGCCTCTCCGTGGGCGTCTTGCTCCGCACTGAGTGGGCGCCTCCTGCACACAGGCTCACACGGGGGCTCGGCCTCTTCCTGTGGTCGCCTGAGCCAGCAAATTCTCGAAGCTGGGAACAGCGGGGTCGTGAACCCTTGCAAGGGAGGCACAAAGATCTTTTCTTCCAGCCCAAATTAGCGAGATTGCCAGAGGCTGTTGTCATTTTCCAGCTAAGTCCGAGGGGTTAGGAGTTGGGATGAACTCTTCTTTCTTCGGTGCTAATGACTAGGCCTCCCGCCTCTTCTTTCATTAGATTAGAATCAAAATGAACTGAGAAACATCTTTGTGCGAAGCGGCGGCTTCTCCGTGGCTTTGCTCCGGGCTGGGAGGTCTGCAGAGGTGGCGCAGGGGAGAGGTGGCGGGGCCGGAGAGGGCATGGGTGGGCACTGCGTTGGCAGGTGGCGTTGGCGCCCTGGCCTCCACCGGGCCCCTCCTTCTTGTCCCCTGCTCACTTCACTCTGTACCGCCTGCCCAGCCCAGCGCCTGCCTGGGCCTGAGGTTCCTGCTTCCCAGTTACTCCTGCAGTTTTCCCAGGGGGAGTCCCAGATGTGGCTCAAACCACGTGCATCCGGCACCTGCCCGGTTCAAATTCTGGCTCCGACCCTGCCTGCTGTGTGACCTTTACCTCTGTGTCTGCCTTTCCTCCTGCATGGGAGCTGGTCATGGTACCCGGGCCATAGGGATGTGTGCACCCGGATTGTAGGGATGTGTGCAGGAATGGAGCCTGGCACAGAGTGGCCACCAGGTAAATATTCAGTGCTGATATACTCAGATTCATCTGGAATGTTCCATCGTCTTGCATGTACCTGCATGGAAACAGCTCCCTACCTCCTCCACCGGTGAGTCACTGATGAGCAGAAGCACTCATGGGGCTCGCTGGCTGGCCCGAACCAGGTGGGCACCGTGCTCTCTCAGTCCTCGCCCTCGCCTTCCCTGGGCCGAGCACAGGACACTGGGTCTGTGTCCGGGTCCTGACGTTTCCAGGACGGGTGGCAGTTGGCCAGTCACCTCGCCTGCTGGCTGTGCCCTCGGGGCCTTTACCTTCTGGGGCTGCTGAGGGGGTGTGTGGGCGTGACCCAGGGGCTCTAGCCTGCCCTGGCTGACCTAGAGAGTTCTTAGTGGCTCTCTTCATTGGCTTTCCCTGTGAGGAAGTTGTTCTTTCCCTTAACAACTCAGAACACCACTTCTGGGAAGTGGAAATGCAAAGGTAAATAAGGAGACATATACAAGAATTGTTTCTTTAAACATTGTATATGATCGCAGAAACTTGGAACCGACTTAAATATCCAGCAGGAGAATGGATCCATATGGTATTTCCATACAATGGAATACCGTATAGCGGCCGAATGAGTGGGTGATAGCAAGGCGCGTCCATAGATGTGAATTTCATGCATGTATCGTTGTGAGGAGTAGAGCATGATATTATGTATATGAAGTTTAGAATTCTAGATGTGCTACAATGTGTCACAGCACGAGGAGTCATTATATTCTGTAGTCAAGGTCAAGACAGACGCGGCAGTTCGGATGAACTCCAAGTTCAGAAAGGAGTGGCTTCTGGGGTCAGGAGGGGGGAGTGTAGTCAGAGGGGCACAGATGGGGCCCTCGAACTGGGTGATGATAGGTGCGCATTCGCTGTATCAGAACCCTTCTGTAAATCTTAAATATCATATAATAATGCATTTAAAGATATTTTGCCTGAGCAAAGGTTTATAGAGCCAGACTCCGCGGGGCTAGGAGGTCTAGCACTGACCCTCCAGGATCCCCTGAGTGTCCCCAGAGGCCGTCAGTGACCTTGGTTTTCCAGGCAGTCCGGGAGGGGCACAGGGTAGGGAATCTGACGGCTGGTGACCTTGGACAAGGGCCAGCTTCTCTGTGGGGTCGGTTTCCTCACCCGTGAGCTGGGCAGAGTTTAGTTCCCGTGAGAACGTCCCCGGTCGATGCAGGCCCTGCCGAGGCAGCGAGGATCTGGCTCCGCTGGGTGCAAGGGGATGGAGCGCGCAGTAGGGGCCGTTAGTGATGGTGATGAGTGGCAGTTTCATCCACAGAGTGAGAAGGACGGTAGAGGGAAGGAAATGGGGGTATAATGAGCCACTCCTCCGCCCTCAGAGACCTCTGCTTTCGTAGTTCCTAACCCTCCCCTGTGACAGAGGCTGCTGGCTCAGGCTCAAAGCCCCCTGGGGTCCCGTGGGTTCTGAATTATACTGCTTCTCAGTCTTCTGTTTCGGTCACACACCCTGCTTCTTTCCTCTTGGCCGCAGGCTGACCTTGACCCATCATAGATCCATAGACCTTTCTTCCTGCCAAGATGGCCCTGACCCTCTGCCACCCAGAGTGGGGCTGGGCTGGCCCCCTGTTCACCTCTGCTCGTGGGGGGCTTTCTCTCTGAAGGTGCAGAGGCTGGACCCTGCCTGGGCAGGAGCTCTGGTCACACCACGAAGAGCAGGGCGGTGGGCTTGCTGTCCGCGGGAGCGCCTGGGCCCCCCGAGGGAGGGCTTTCCGCACCTCGTGTGCGTTTGTCACCCAGCCTGGATCTGTCTGTCTGGCCACCCTCTGTGCACTAGGGTGGAGGATGACTTCTCCCAGGTCACAGCGTGTTTTGGGGAGAGAGGAAACTTAGAAGCTGGAGAGGAAGACCGTCCCCATCTTCCTGCGGGTCCCGCAGAGGGATGTGCGGGGTCCCGGCCGTTGCCCGGCGTGCGGTTGGCACCGGGTGGGGGGCACTGCCCGGCTCACGTATCTTTTTGTAGGGCTGGCTGAAGAAGGGAGCCTTGTTAGTGGGGGAGTCGTCAGGCTGTGTGGTCCCAGGCAGGACGGCCCTGGGAGCCAGATGTGTATCGGAATCGTCTGGGAATGCCGGCACCCACACCGGGAAGCTGGGGCCCTTCTGCTGAGAGCCAACCCCCGGGCCTGTGGGAAGCCGGGCTGACTCTAGCTGAGCCCGAGCGCCCACTCAGTCTCCACTGGACAGCCAGGCCCCCTTGCTTTCTCGTTTGCCCGGGACCCAGATCTGGGTGTGTGTCCTGGGCGGTGAGACCCTGTTGCCCTCAGCCCTCCGAGGATGCACAGACAGCCTCTTTATTATCACAAAGGGCCCTGGTTAATGATGGGCTCGTTTTCCTGTGAAACACTGAGAAGTGATGATGTCAGGAAGAACATTTCTGGGTTTCAAGACCTTATTAAACATGGGCAGTAGGAATGCATTGGCTCATATAGGTGAAAAGCAGAGGGGTAAAGCTTCAGGTACGGCTTGATCCAGCAGTTCAAATAGTGTCACCAGGACCTAATATCTCTCCTTGTCTTGGGTTTCCTCTGAGGATGGGCTTTATTCTGTGCATCCTTTTGGTCAGGAGACGGCCTCACTCAAGCCCAGAGAGAAGAAAGCATTCTTGCCAAATATTTAAAACAGAAGTCCTGTGCCTCATTAGCTCTGGCCTATCCCTGGTCTCTGGCCAGGCCTGGGCCAAATGCCAAGACCGTGGAACTGCCACTACCTGAAACGTGGAGCAAGGGAGGAGGAAGTTCCCAAAGGAAAGCTGGAGTGTGGTTACCAGAGGGGGGGATGGATGCCGAGGGGCTAACCCCCCCCCCCCCCCGCTGTCCGCGGCGGTCCAGAGGGGAGCTCCTGGTCTTCGGGCAGCACAGTTCACTGTTCTGAGTCCTGAACTCAGTGCTGGAACCATGTCAACAACGGCTGCGCCGGCGAGGGAGTCGAACCCCGCGGGCTCATTCATACAGGCGCCGTAGAGGACAGGGGAGCAGAGAGATTGCTGGCCTGTGTTAAATTTAGATTTATTCTGTTGAGCTAATTGTAATCTTTATTTGGTCCCAAGTGATTCATTCTTATCGTTCCTATTATAGCTGAGAAAATTAATTTTTATTCTCCCATAAAGGTGGCTGTAATAATCTGGGTGCAGGGAGGGGGATTACTTTAATAAGATTTGCCAGCAGGCTTTGAAGCAGGCGGCTTTTATTAGCGCGTGAAGCTGCCTGTGGGGCTGGAGAGGATGCGAGGGGGTCCAGGCGGGATTGGCAGGGAAAGGGGACAGGTGTGTTTGCTCTGGAAAGGGTTTGGATGCATTTTCCTTCCTGGCTTTAAGTTCAGGGAATGTTCCAACTCGGGGTGGGGGGGAGGCTGTGGGCTGAGCTGATCGCGGCATCTCTGACCAACTTAAATGACAATAGATGTGCGGAAGGAATCAGAAGCCTGCTTGAATCACACCGTGTGCCTGGTGGGACACGCGGAAACCCCTCCCCCAGGGCTGGACGGCGCACCCTGCGGGAGGGAGAGCAGGTATATGGACCCATCATCTCTTATTTTGCCATCCCACATCCTAAAAGCTCTGAAAACTGCCATGTTTTGGGTAAACGTTCCACAGACCTGTTTGGTGATAGAACTTATCTGAACTCATTTATCACTTTATTCCACTAAGGATGAATGGTCATGTCTTTTTATTTTCTAAATTTATTTATTGATTTTGAGAGACAGAGCATGAGCAGGGGAGGGGCAGAGAGAGAGGGAGAGTGGGAGAATCCCAAGAAGGCTCTGAGCTGTCAGTGCGGAGCCTGGTGCGGGGCTCAAACTCACAAACTGTGAGATCATGACCTGAGCTGAAACCAAGAGTTGGACACGTAACTGACTGAGCCCCCCAGGCGCCCCAAGTGTTCATATCTTTGACTTTAGAACCATTGACGTATTTGATTAAAGGCGCCCCAAGGGCGCCTGGGTGGCCCAGTCGGTTAAGCATCGACTTTGACTCAGGTCATGATCTCATAGTTCGTGGGTTCAAGCCCTGCGTTGGACTTTGTGCTGACAGCTCAGAGCCTGGAGCTGCTTCAGATTCTGTGTCTCCCTCTATCCCTGCCCCTCCCTTACTCGAATTCTGTCTCTGTCTCTCTCAAAAAATAATAAACGTTAAAGAAAAATTTATTTTAAAAAAGGCACCCCTGACTGCACTGAGGATTTTGCTCACAGGCGGTGTATGCACTGTGGCCTTTTCTAAGTCAGAAGAGTCAGAAACCAGGAGTTCTAGAAAAGAGGTGTGGGATCTGCATGGAACGCCCACCTGGGATGGTCAGATTTTTTCTGACTTTGGGGAGAGAAACCAGAGTTCCTGATTTTTATGTAAGATTTCTCAGTTTCTAGATGTTAATTTCAGACTCACACTTTTTTAAAAAAGTTTATTTATTTATTTTGAGAGAGAAGTGTGCAAGCAGGTGAGGGGCAGAGAGAGAGGAAGAGAGAATCCCAAGCGGCCCCTGGGCTGTCAGCACAGAGCCTGATGCAGGGCTTGAACTCACAAACCATGAAATCATGATCTGAGCTGAATCCAGAGTTGGACACTTTACCAATGGAGCCCCAGGCGCCCCTCACATTTTTTTTACAGTTAATTTTCCTGATGGCAGAACTTATCCTCAACATGATGAGTCTTCAGGGAAATGCCAATTAAAACCTCAACAAGATATGATCGCACAAGCAATGGAATAGCTAGGAAAAAAAAAAAGGCAGGTGAAACCAAGTGTTGGTGAGGATGTGGAGAAGCTGGACCCCACTCACGGCTGGTGGAAGTGTGCTAGCTTTGGGAAACAGTTGAACACACACCCACTCAGCTCTTCCAGCCGTAGGTATGTACGTAAAGAAACAAAAGACTTGTTTATAAACGTTCGCAACACCTTTATACATCGTTGCTCCAAACAGGAAACAATCCAGATGTTTGGTAACTAGTGAGAGCACGAAGGCACCAGGGCCAGTCTAGACTGTGGGATCAAGGAGAAGTGACATGGTTGACTTTCATATAATTATGCCCCAGGGAAGGAGCCAGACACAGAAGTCTGTGTGCCGTATGACTGCACATGTGCGTGCATTTCTAGAACAGGCACACTCTAGACATAGACTACAGATCGGCAGTTGCCCGGGGCCGTGGGTGGGAGCGGGGATTGGCTGCCAGCGAGCTTTCTGGGGTAACGAAAGCGTTCTAAAAGGGGGCGGCCGGGATGGTTGCACAACCATATAAATCCACATCGAATCGCACACTTAAAATGGGTGCATTTCAGGGTATGCAAAGTCTGCCTCAATAACACTGTTAAAATACGTGAAGACAAAATACGTTCGCAAAATGATTCTAATGGAAAAAGAAGTGATTATAATGGCTATAATAAAATCCTGCCCTACCTCTTTGCAATCCAGTAATCCGGTTTCCTCTCGCGCAGGCAGCCCATATTATCAGGTGCCCCCTGCCCTGCCCCAGGTGTTCAGAGATACTTCATGCACGGGAAAGCCCGTAACTATATTTTTCTATGTGTAAAAAAAAAAAATTGCTACATATACTTTGCTTTTTCCCTCTCAAACAGTGGTAAACCACGAATACTGTTTGCGCCTTGTTTTTCACTCAACGCAGGAAGATCTGCGTCTCTCACGTGCTGCCTTTTGGCATCCCAAGGCCTAATGCCGCACGGCTGATGTGGTCATTGCTTCTGATGGGCACCTGGCCTGGTTCTCGGCTCTGGTCACCACAGAAATGCTGGTGAATCCCCTCAGCTCCCTAGTCTGTTGGGGCTAATGGTACCAAAACCTTCTTCCATCTCCTGGCTGGGGGTGGGGGGGGCAGGGCGGGTCTGGAAAGCTCTAGAGCACGGCAGGTGCTTAGGCAGTACCAGACACACGGAAACGCTATGTAAACCGTTAGCTGGTACACTCCCCTCCAGGAAGAACCTTGTACCTACGTCATTGCACGTGTGCGCGTGTGTATCAGTAGTATAAATTCTGACCTGCGGTGTTACTCAGTCCTGGGCTATTTTCCATGGGTTTTGCCAAATTATCAGTTTTATTCCTGCCAGAGACGAATGACCTTGTGTCCCCAGAGTCCCACCAAACCTGGACCAGACTCTGAAGTCTGGTCCTTTGGACTTTGGCCAACCTAAAAAATGAGATGTGGGATCTCATAATTTGGGGGGAAAAATTCCCCCCAACTTCAGTGGGATTCGGACAAAACTCCTTTGGGCCACTTCCTGTTCTGAGCTCTTGCGTGGAAGGTTTTTCTGCCAGAAATGCAAAACGGAGGGCATGTGGGGGGTCCTTCCCGCGGAGGTAGCTAGTCCTGAGCCCACGGCACCCCCTCCATCACATTTACAGTCTTTGCAAATTGAATGAGGAATGCAGACGATTTCTCAGGACACACGTGCTTACGTTTTTCATGTCTTGGCAACATATGGGTGAGGAAGAAACACAAACCCTTGAAGCCCAGAGGAAAGAAAGCACGACGTCCCAACTGATGAGAAGCCTTTTGAATTCTCATGAAAGCGGGAGCGTCTCCCTGCCCCATAGAATGAGGGACCTGGCCTGGAGCCTCTCACGCCGGCCAGGGGCGGGACGATGCTCACGACCCCTGCCTCATGGAGACGGGAGCGATTCTCCAGTACAGATCGGCTTGTTTTGGGTCTCTTTGAAAGATGCGGCAACATTGGAGAAATGATTAGAAAGTAATCTGTTTGTCAATGCATTTATTCATTAAGCATTCAAAGGATTATTATTTGAATGCATGGATGGTGGCATTTTGAAAGTCATTGATCAGGGATGTGACATTTTTGCAGAGAATTCCACAAACACGGGGCCTCTCTTATCTGATCTGAGGCTGGCTCATGTTTATGATGCAAGAGGGTGTTCACCGCTTGTATTGTGCTCCTCACCCTTGGTGGTTGTTTTTAAAGGACCTTTCGGTTTTCTTTTTCCAGCTTCTGGCTCACTGTCTTCTGGGTGGGAGTTTCTCTCTCTCTCTTTTTTAAAAATTTTTAATGTTTATTTATTTTTGAGAGAGAGCCAGAGCTTAAGTGGGAGGGGGCAGAGAGAGAGGGAGACACAGGATCTGAAGCAGGTTCCAGGCTCTGAGCTGTCAGCACAGATGAACCCACGAGCTGCGAGATCATGACCTGAACCGAAGTCGGATGCTTAACCGACTGAGCCACCCAGGTGACCCTGGGAGTTTCTCTTTATACACAAGTCGTGGAATCTCACGGGGTGCTGTGGGCTCTTCTTTTTTTTTTTGTTTTTAAACTCTGTTTAAAATTTGTTTAAAATTTTGTTTAAAATGTAAAATTTTACTGTATGTTATGTACACTATGTTAACACATGGTGTAATAATGATTTCAGGAGCAGAATTTGACTCCTCACTTACAGGTGACACCCAGTGCTCATCCCGGCAAGTGCCCTCCTCAGTGCCCGCCCCTCACCCAACACCTGACCAGCAGTCCTCAGTTTGTTCTCTGGATTTAAGAGTCTCTTATGTTTTCTCTCATTTCTGTTTTTATCTTATTTTCCCTTCCCCTATGATCTGTTTCATTTCTTAAATTTCACATATGAGTTAAATCATATACTTGTCTTTGACTGACTTATTTCACTCAGCATAATACACTCTAGTATCAACTACATTGTTGCAGATGGCAAGATTCCCTTCTTTTTCATTGCTGCATAATATTCCATTGTGTGCATACGCCACATCTTTATCTGTTTGTCTGTCGATGGACATCTGGGCTCTTCCCATATTTTGGCTGTGGTCAATAGCGCTGCTGTAAACATTGGGGTGCATGTGCCCTGGGCTCTTCCTTGTGCCGCATGCAACGAGTTGTGTGTGTAGATGGATTCCTCACACAGAAGATGGCGGCTTGATCGCAGCTCAGGCTGTGTCCCTACGGACCTGGCTTGCCGGCTTCGATCTTGCTTTCCCCAATGTGGGCTCCGCCGGTGCTCCCAGGGCCTGCTCAGTGTGGTGACTTCCCTCTGCGGTCCCTGAGCACGCACCCCCACACCGCCATGTCCCTGGGATGAGGGGAGGGCTCTTCTGGGAGCCTCAGTGTCTGTCCCAATATTTCCATATTCCGTAATGCCGCTGCGTTGGGTCACAAGACCATCAGTGACCAGACCACTAAGATTTTCCCCAAAGGGAGAGAAGGTATGGAGAAGGCAACTGACAAATACCTAATCGTAAGAAAAAGACTCCTAAGGCCCTGGCACTTGGCCTCTCCCTGTGCCTTTGAGCTGGAGAAGAATGGATCTGTGATCTGTCCATTATCTGGGGGAGAAGAATTACTCTTCCCTTGAGTGATTGGTCTTGGGCTCCACATTCTCTATTTCAGTATTTCAGATTCTGCTGAAAAAGCTACCTGCCCTCCTCATTGACCTGTTTTCAGTAAAGACGGTATGAGCTCAAAATGGAGCACACTCTGACATTCCGTTGTCATAGCAACCTGAGTGGTAAACATCAGCTTGACGCTGTTTGAAGGGGGTGGTGGGAGTTAAGGATTGGGAGATTGGAGGCAAGGCAGGGACCTGGGGCCCTCAGGCCGTGCCCCACATTCCACAGGGAGTGCTCCGTGGCAGGCCCAGGAAGGGCGCCAGGTCCCTCTCCACCCGACGTCGGAAGTGGGTGAGCTGGAGCTGGCAGGAAGGTTTGGGGCCGGAGCCCTCACTCCTGGCCTGAGCTGTCTGTCCTCCACGCGTCCTTCCTCGTGTTATGCTCACGCCTCACCACCACCATCGTGCCTCTGGCTGGCTCCTCTCCCCTGAACCTGCCCCCACCCCCACCCTGGGGTCCTTGGAGCCGCTTCTCAGGGCCAGCTCCCTCGTCCCCAAAGCCAGCCGCGCGTCGCACGGCGTGCTGCGCCCTTTCCCTGTCCTAGACACCTCTCTAAGTCTTCTCGCCACCTCCTTGGCACCTGCGGACCCGTGGGCATCGCAGGGCGTCTCCCCTCCCTGCCCTCCTTCCCCCTCTGCAGCCTTCTTGCTCTTTCTTCCCATTGCCTCAGTCACCACCTCCCTCGGACGACCCTCACTTCTCGTGTCAGAGCTCTGTCCTGAGCGTCAGCGCCAGCATCTCCCTCGCGTCCTCGCGGGCAGGGGGGCTCACGCCCGTTTCCATGTCACTGTGCCCCACAAAGAGCCCCTCAGCCTCCCTGGCACCTTCTCCCCTCTCAGGGACTGCCCCAGCCTCACCTGCCCAGTCCGAGCAGCGCCCTGACTTCCTTCTCTCGCCCCCTCCCCTCTGCCGCACCCAGTCCGTTTCCACGGCCAACATCTCATCTTGCATCTTCTCTCCATCCTGGCAGCCTTTTTGCAGAAGAGATCGTGGCGGGTTTGGGGATTATCAGAGCTGATCAAACAAAAGTATGTGCCGTGGGGTGGGCAGCAACCACGAGCTTTATTTGGTTTGCTCTAGGACAGGATGCATGATCGGGAGGTTCCCACTGTAGGAGACCCTTCCAGAAACAGAGCCCCCGCCCCCCAGGTGGAAGGATGAGGGCTCTTGGAGGCAAGGGGAGGTGGGGACCTAGACAGAGGGCTGGTGTCTAGGTGCCACCCCCCAGCAGTGCAGTGGGAGTCTTCAGGTTGGGGTCTTTTATAGCCCAGGGTGGGTTCTCATTCCTGTGGGTAGCAGATGTTGGGTGCAGTTTCACGGGATATGCAAAGCAGGCAGGCTCCAAGTGGCTAAAAATATGCCGATTTGGGCTATATTTAAAGGAATTGGATGTGTAAGAGATGGAGTTTGGCACCAGCCATCTTTGAAGTGATGGTCCTAACCTGCTCTGAAGAAGTAAAGAATATGGGGGCCAAAATTTGGAGGCTGTCTTTGGCGCATTTATATAACCAGGTCGCCACCCTCCATGACCAGGACCTTCGGCATTCTGGGTCATTCTCGCTTTGGGTCCTTTCTCTGTTATCCCCAGGCGAAGGTGTGCTGAATTGCATTGAAGGTGCCACATTCCCATGATGTCGTCTGCAAAAGCCACTTCCTTTTGCCCCCAGGATGAGGGCCAGACACCATCAGGCTGGCCCCGTGCGGCCTGGATCTTCCTTCCTCTCCAGCCTCGTCTGGAGCCCTCACTGCCCCTCCTCGGGTCTCCGCGTTCCCCCGCCTCGCCTCTGCCCTTGGCCCATGCTCTTTGCCTCTGCCCACAACCCTCTTTCCCACCCCTTGACCTGGTTCATTCCATGTGCCCTTTGGATTCCTGGAGCCGCTGGACCAAATGACCACAAACTGGGGCTTAGAAGAACACAAACGCATTGTCTCGCAGCCCTGGAACCCAAGTCCAAACTCATGGTGGGTCCATTCCTTTCGGAGACACAGAGGGAGGGTCCACCCCATGCCCGGCCCCGGCCCCTGGGGGCCCCCGGCATTACTTGGCGTGTGGACATATCCCTGTGATCTCTGCCTCAGTGTCCACATGGACGTCTTCTCTGTGTCTGTGATAATCCCTGTCCTTTCTTTTAAAAAATACACTCATCCTTGGATTTAATCCATCATGACCTGATTTTGTCTGCAAAGCCCGTTTCCATGTAAGGTCACATTCTGAGGTCGCGGGTGGATGCAGTTTGGGCAGACCCGAGGCAGCCTCGTCCGCGGGTTCATCTGTTTTGGTTCCGCCGGGTCGCGTCACGTGCCCCTCCTCCGTGCATCCATCCGTCACCACACTCGCTTTTCCTTATGGAGCGGCTCATTCATGCTCCTGCCCCCAGTGAGGCCCAGCTCCAGCAGGGCGAGGCTGCGTCCGCCCGTCGTGCGCGGTGATCCCGGCGCTCTGCCCAGGACCTGCCCACAGCGGGCGCTCAGTGAGCACCTGATGGATGAATGGCGGTAAGGCACTTAGTGTCTGTGCCCCCCCCCCCCCCAAACCACAGATTGAAGCCCGGTCCTCCAGTGTGGCCCTGTGAGGAGGTGGGGCTGTAGGGGTGATTAGGGATAGATGAGGCCCTGAAGGAGGGGCCCCCGTGATGGGGTCAGTGCCCTTAGGAGGAGACTCGTCTCTCTGCCACGTGAAGACACGGGGCAGGCTGGCCATCGACAGGCGAGGAAGGCAGACGGGCATGCCTGACCCAGCCCATCTGACACCACAAACCCTGAGGACCATATTCCTGTCTTCCTCTTTCACATGTTCCCAGGAGGGGCCAAGGTGCTGGCCGCGGAGACCAGCTGGCGGAGAGGCAGGTGGATATTTCCAGCCAAGGTCGCCTGCTGTGGAGATGGGGGTCACCTGCCCCCTACGCCTTGGGTTTGGGGGCTTCCTGGGGAGCCAGGAGCATGGGCTGGGCCTGAGTAGCCTCTGGCTGCATTGAGAATAGGCGATGGGTTTGCTAATTCCATGGGGACAGTTCCCTCAGAGCCGGGTGGCTCTGCTGTGGCCACAGGCTGGGTTGATCTCTGCTGGGATGGGCCTTTTCACATCTAATCCCACGGGGGGCGGGGGTGGGGGGCAGGAGAACCTCAGTACTCAGGTGGTCTGTGAGAGGAAGGGCAGGGGCAGTTTGGGGTCAGAGAGAGGGGTTCCCTCCTGGAGCAAATGCAGATGAAATGAAGAAAAGGCCTTTCGGTTAAAACCTCCAGATTTCCCTGGAAGCATGCGGCCGATCCAGGCCCCCACCGTGTCGGGCGCGGTGAGATTCCTCTGGGGGAAGGGGGCTGGGGCGGGGGTGTGTGCAAGGTCGCAGGGGCTCGCGGCCTCCCAGGGCTCAGCGGCCGCCGCAGGGGTCCTGGAGGGGGGGAAAAGCCCTTCTCACTGAACCGGCCTGTGACTTGCCCGCAGGAGCCCCGCGATGTGAGTCGCTGGGGCCAAGGGCGGTGAGAAAGCAGCGGGAACGACCGCCCGCTGTCACCCGGCCGCCACAGCCTCGGCCGCTAGGTGGCAGTGTTGCCGCGCGACGGGGCCCCGGGTCCCTGCGCCGGCGACCTCGGGGACAGGGGTCGGGGGCAGCTGGGCTGGGGGCGGGCACCCCACGGCGTCCACACGCTGCCGCCACCTCCAGAAGGGCCATCGGTCCCCTTTGTCCCCTCCCTCTCAGGCTGACTCCGCCCACGCCGTAGAAGCGCCTGAGAGGTTTTTTTGTCTTGTCCCCATCAGGACCCCCGTGCCCAGATCTCTTGTTGAAAGCGAGTTTACCTGTGACAAGGGCTCCTTGCAGAGCCCCCCGGGGCCACTGTGGGGAGGGAGTTTCCATTCCTTCCCTTGCATTCTTTATAGGTAAAACCCCGTGGACTTCTGGGCCGTCCGAAGGGATAATGGAGCCCTTCTTTGCTTTGGGAGAAAGCAGGTGACTGAGTCTGGGCTTTGCAGCGTGGGACCTAACGCGAGGGAAATAAGCGGCTCCAGGAGCCTGCAGAGATCAGTGAGGAGAGTCTGGACTCCACCCCTTATGTGCTGTGTGACCTTAGGCATGTTTCTTGACATCTCTGTGCCTTCCTTTTTAAACCTATAAAATGGATAGACACAGCACTACAAAGTTAGGTAAATGATTGCATTAATAATAAAACGTTGAGAATAATACCTTATCTCAGAATCGTGTAAAGAATAAAGATGTAAGGAGCTAATACATGTAAAGCAGTTAAACAGTGACTGGCCCATTGTGGGCACAGGACAATCCCTGGTTATTGCCAATATTTCATTTTTGGATACCACTAGTGATAAACTTGTGATAGTTTCCCAGTCAATACCGGTTTATTCTTTCTCTGAGATTTGGCAGCACGTACAACCTACATCAGGCAAATGAACAATGCTACATACTTTACTTATTCTTATTGTCAGTTTTTTAACTGTAGATTTGTCTTCTCAATGAAAATGTTAAGTTCCTCAAAAGTAGGCTGTACCCTCTGCTTGTCTTTTTCCATCGCTCTTCCCTTCCTGCTTCCGGGCTTCATTTACCTGCTCCATTGTTGCGAGAAATTAGTTCAGACAGAAAATGAGCTCAAGTTTGTTGAGGGGTCTTCAAGCAAGTAGAGGGTCACTAGGATTGTAGGAGAAATGTTTCAGATCATGGTGTTTAACCTTAAAAATTTTTTTTTATAGTTTATTTTTGAGACAGACAGAGACAGAGCGTGAGCAGGGGAGGGGCAGAGAGAGAGGGAGACACAGAATCTGAAACAGGCTCCAGGCTCTGAGCTGTCAGCACAGAGCCGACGCGGGGCTCGAACCCACGAGCTGTGAGATCATGACCTGAGCTGAAGTCAGAAGCCCAATGACTGAGGAGGTGGCCATAGGATTTTTATCTTCCCTTCTGTTAATGTGGTGTATGTACTACCCATTGTTTGATTGTGAAATACCAGCTGCAAATGCAAATATAAGAGCAATTAACGTACATGCACAATCCTCGAAACAACACGCGGCCCACTGCGTAGCTGACACACGCGTGAGAGTTTGGTTCTTCCCGTAACCACGGAGCTGTGTGCAGAACGTGGTGTCTTTCTGTCGTCGACAGGCATGCGCTCCGCCACACTTGCCCTTTTTCCTGCATTTGAAGGAAGTTCTGGTTTGAATGTAGAACATAGCTTCTCCGAGCCGCCGGCGCCCCTGCCACAGGTGCAACCCACTCCTCTGTACTGGCTTTGGTCTCGTTGACCCTCCCCTGTATCCTGGTCCCCCGGAATCCTGGCCTCCTGGGCCCTGCAGAACGCAGTGTGCAACTCGAGCAGCAAAGGCCAGCAGATGTGCATGCTGTGAACATGCTTGTGTGCCTGCGTCCTCGTCCTGATAGCCTCCACTTACAAAGCGCAAGGTCAAAGATAAACTCTTGAGTTTCAGAGGTACGGGTGTGACCGCAGGGTATTAACACAGCCGCGGGCCCTTCTGTGCTTCGGGCCAGGGGTCTGCTTGTTTCATTGCCGCCCGCTGAGATCGCTCAGGGAGACTCACTATCCTGAAGTATGCTGTTCAGCCCTGCAGGGGATGTTCGGTTTTTGGGGGTCCTGGGTTCAGATTTTCCGATGTGTGTTTCAAACGGAATAGGTCATGCTCTGAAAGGTAACTCATTTGGGAGAGCTCCGATGGCTCAGTCAGTTAAGCCTCTGACTTCCAGTCAGGTCACGATCTCACAGTTTGTGGGTTTGAGCCCCGCGTCAGGCTCTGTGCTGACAGCTCAGAGCCTGGAGCTGCTTCGGATTCTGTGCCTTCCTCTCTCTGCCCCTCACCCGCTCGTTCTCTCTCTCTCTGCCCCTCCCCCCACTCGTGATCAGTCTCTCTCTCAAAAATAACATTAAAAAATAAAGGTAACTCATCTGTCCAGGGTAATGGCTCACATGTCTGGTTTGTGACCCCAGGTGTATTCCTGGTTTCTTTTCTTCAAACCAACACTGTTGAGAATATTTATGTAAAGAAATCAGCCTTGACCTGGTGGAAATTGTTCCATTTGGGTAACTGAGTAGATTCTTGTGTAGCTTCTTACAAAACACATCCGTGTTCTTCTTGTCACAGCAGTACCCTGATGATGCTTTGGGGGAACCGCCCTCCATCTGCCTCTAGGCTCCCCTTCCCAGAAGAGACACGTGACTTTGGCTGAGCCAGTCAGAGCAGGCCATTCCTCCGGCCATCGTGATTGCTTCAGGGATGGGCGTGTGGCCCATCAGAGGCAGGGAGACGCCCCACCCTTCTCCCCTGCAAAGTGGGGGAAGGAAAACCTCCTTGGTGTTGCTGGATGTGAAGGAAGGAAAATGTGAAGTGTGGTGATGCAAATTGTGCTGGGCTGTGCAGATTGAGACTCAGACCAGCTCCGCGGAAAAGAGCAGAGTGAAGGATAAAAATGCATCTTAAAAAAAGATGGGCTTTAAAATTTACTTTCAGTAAAATTTGCTCTTTTTGGCATATAGTGCAGTGAGGTTTTGACACATACATAGTTTGTGTGAGCACCGTCACAACCAGCAAACACAACGGTTCCATCAGGCCCATCCCGATACTTACAAAAATAACTCTGTGGCCAGACCCTTCCCATCCCATAATTCCTAGCAGTCCGTGACCTATTATTCTCCATCCCTCCAGTCTTGATTGTTCTAGAATGCCATGTAAGTGCAGTCACAGAGTAGGCAGCCTTGTGAGATTGCCTTCATACTTCCAGAATCCTGCGTGTGAAATGTATTCAGGTTGTGTATCCATCAGGCACCCTTCTCTCGTTCTTGCTGAGTAATGTTCCCTTCAGTAGATGTACCGTTTGTTTCGCCACCCGCCCGTTGAAGACGTTTGTGAAAACCCACATCGATGACATCGTTTAGATGCCGAATCCAGGCAAGCCTGGTGCTAACCCGTGCGTAGAGCCTCCAGCCCTGACCGCCATTGAAGTCCAGTTTTGTTCAGACTTGGTATGGGTTTTCTGGGACCTGAGATCGGGAGTGACCGGAGGGAGGGAAGTCAGGTCTGAGCAGGTGAGAAGTCCCAAGCAAAGAAGGTCCTCCTCCGACATTCCTATAAATGGAGCTGCATGGTAATGAGTCACAGATTGGGGTTTCCCTCCAGGTGGCGGGAGGTGACGCCCCATTTGCCACGGACGCAAATTGAATCTCAGAGGGATGAAGTGACTTGTCTCGGCACATCAGCTGAGCCGACGACAGGCCTGGGGGCCCAGCCCAGTTGTCCCTCTGCCTCCAGTGAGCATCAGCTGCCTCCCGCCCAGAGAGGGGCCGACCTGTCAGCATCACTTAGTGAATTTCCCTCTTTTATTTAAACAATCTCTTGAGGTGTCCAATTTAGAATAAATATAAATGGAAATTAGAACAAGGTCATCAACATTTCCTACTGTTTAACAGCTGACGGTGCCTCTAGGAGGTCAAAATTACTGTCACTAAGATCTATATAATCCGTTTAATAATGCTCTTTCTACATCTGGTGCCCCGTGGAAACTTCTCTCGTTGGCTTCACAGCCCCTCGCTTTGTTCCTCTGAACGTCTTCCTCCTCCTCGCTAACAAAGGCCCAGTTTACACGAAGGAGGAGGGGTGTGATTTAAGCAGGGCCACAGCTCTCCGGATTGTTAGCCTGCACCGTGTTGTGTTGGCGAGGGGTCACTGGCCGCCGTAATAAACAAACGTCGGCCCTGGCTTAGCACACCGAGTGAGTCCTCGCCCGTGGCCAGCGTGGGTGTTCGTGTTGGCAGGCTGTGCTCCAGGCGGGGCTCGGGGGCCCAGGCTCCTTCCAGCTTAGGGCTCTGCCACAACCAGGGCCTCAGACCCCTCCTCTTCTGCCGGCTGGAAGGAAAAAGATATCCATTTTGGCTTCAGTGTAATACGCCGGCTCTTATGTTCACATTTCACTGGCCGGGGCTGGATGCAGACGCAGGGGAGGCCGGGGAGGCTCCTCGCTGATGTGCCATATGCAATTCTATGGATAGAAAGACTTTTTTTTGACAAGTAGCCATCTCCCCCCCGCCCCCCGCCCCGACACGATGCCTCATCTTCTAAACTCAAGCTGCTCTCCCCTCATGCCCCGACTCCAGCTTCCGACACTGTTCAGTGCTTCCCTCCTCTGTGTGGCGAGTTCTGGGTTCATGCAGATAGTCTACTCATCGTCATGGCCCCACGTGCACCGGGGGGGAGATAACATGGCAATGGCGTAACCTCCAGAGAAAGGTGATGGTCTTCCATCCCTCTGTGCCTTTGATCTCCCTCCCCGAAGTCCGCCACCTCCGGCCGTTTCCGCGTACAGTTCTGCTCATGATTATTTCTATAATTCTGCGTACTATTCTAGCGCAGCTCCTGGAGTGATCACATCTGGGCAGCAGGGCTGTCCGTACAAGCGAGGAGGGTGAAGGTAATGCACACACCCTCCTACCCTCCTTTCTTACCAGCTAACATTGCATTTGGCTGCAGGTATCAGAAACCCCTGGCCACCAGGGCTTAGCAAGTAGGGGCTTCTTTTGTTTTGTTTATGCTTTTATCTCGTGCCCTGGCCGGCTCCTTCTGACGTCCCGTATTACTTGCTCAGTGTGTAACTTTGGTCCCCACGGTTGCACGGGGCTATCCCACCTATGTCCTCACTCAGGATGACCCTGACTCAGCACCAGGACCCTGAAGTTTCTCTCAAGGGTTAGTGCAGTCTCGAGTGGATGTTACTATTCTGCCTTTACTCAGGGTGGCGACATTGGGAGGAGGGCCTGTCTGCAGGGAGCTTCCGAGCTACAGAATTTAGTTATGCCCCACTTTCCCCCGTCATTGCCACATGTACCAACATCGAGCCTGGGTCCCAGTGGGCACAGAAGACTGAGACCCTCTGTGGCATGCACAGAATGTTCTAGCGCAAGATTTCCTCTGCTGTTTTGCCCCTCCATCAATGCACTTCCCTCCACTTGTTGCCTTCCATAGACTTGTTGAAATATTTCATCTTCAGATGGGCTTCTTCCATTTCTCTAGATAATAGGCTTATTCCTTTTTGTACTTTTATGCTTTTATTTCTGTGGAGTTTCTGTGGAGATGCAGGGCAATGAGTGTATTCAGTCTTCCACTTAAAATCAAATTTCGCATCTTTCTTTCTAAAAGGAAGAATGTCAATATTTCTCTTAGTCTGAATAAGCAAGACATGTTCATTGTAGGAGAGTTGAAAACACACAGAAAGATCTAGCAGAAAGTTGAAAGGCATTCATGACCCTCCTATGCAGAGCCTCGCGTCCAGGTGAGAGTCCACTTGGTTCTGGGATGGGCCGTTTCACACAGTAATTCCAAAGTGAACGTGGAGAGCAAAACATAGGCAAGTCCAGCTACCAGAAACTTGATAGAGAGGTGACCTGTGTGAGTTTGCTAGGGCCGCCATGACAAGGCACCCCAAACCGAGTCCCCAAACCACAGAAATGTATTTCCTCACAACTCTGGAGGCCAGATGCCCAAGGTTATGGTGTCAGCGGGTCAATTTCGTCTGAGGCTTCTCTGCTGTCCCTGTGGACAGCTCCTCCCGTATCCTTATGTGGTCTTTCCTGGGTGTGTGTCTGTGCACGGCTGTGCCCTTGCAAGGTACTAGTCATGCCTGATTAGGGCCCGGCATGGTGACCTCATTTTAACTTAATTACTTCTTTAAAAACTCCACCCCCAAGGTGTTCAACACCCTTCCCTTAAGCTATGAATTCCACCTAAACTCCTACTGGGGGGGCCACCTGGGTAGCTCAGTCAGTTGAGCATCTGCATCTGACTTTGGCTCAGGTCATGATCTTGTTGTTCATGAGTTCAAACCTCGCACCAGGCTCTGGCTGACAGCTCGGAGCCTGGAACCTGCTTCAGATTCTGTCTCCCTCTCTCTCTGTCCTTCCCCTCCTCATACTTGGTCTCTCCTTAAAAAATAAAAAAAAAATAAAAAAAAAAAACTCCCCACTGGTGGATTCAGTGTGTGCTAGTTACCATCACCAGATTCCCACTTCACGTTATACACCACGAGAAATTTAAGAGTTCAGTGTCCCTGAAATCTGCAAAGAGGGTAGATCTGTCATATTCTCACTACCCAAAAAAGGGGGAAAAATCTAGCTAATTCACATACCCAGCACCCTCGGAGGCGAGTTAGCTTGATTGTGATGATTATTTCACAGTGTATATGTGTATCAAATCATCAAATCGTACACCTTAAGTATATACACTTTTAATTGTCAAATACACCTCAGTAGAAAAGAATGACACGTAATCGTGTAGACCCACACGTGCGTGCACATGCACTCACCCACAGAAGACTAGATGACAGTCTGAGCGTGTATTTGATCCTGGGGTAGGAGGAGGACTTTCCCAGCATAAAAGCAGATGTGAATCATCATGAAAAAAAGATGGATACTGTCTGTTACCTTTTAAAGATTGTGCACTGGCCTTTTATCATCTACGTAGAATATTTGTACCCCTGGAATTTGCCCGAGGATAGAATCTCCAGTGTCCTGCCACCCATCTCTTTCTGACTGTGGCTGGTTTGATAAGAAAGCTTGTTCGTTGCGGGGGTGGGGGGGGGCACGGAGAGGGTGAAGGGTGGACTTCTCTCCGATCAAAAGCTGGAGTGTGCTTTTCTATGAGGCCGGACTTTCCACCAGCTGTCCGCTCTCTCAGCCCATGCTCCTTTGGTGTTGTCATCTGCAGACTTTCCCTTGATTGTCCGTCACCGCTGAAGCCACCTTGCCGGGAAGGGCACCACAGGAGGCGTGCAGATGCGCCCACAGTGGGGCGTGGGGGGGCCGTGGACGTGTTCCTTGGGAGGGGCCCTGCGGGAGCGCCCAGCCGACAGATTTCTCTCGAGACCAGGAGAAACTTTGCTTCTTGCTTTCCTCTTCTGGACAGTGTCCAACTGGTGACCTCATCTGTGCTTTGAGTGCCAGGCGGCTCAGAGGCCCCTTCGCCGCTCCTGAGTCACGGCTGGCGCCTGCACAGTGTGCATGTTCTTTGCTGAGCTTGCCTCTGGCAGCAGAACGAGGTGGTGGGGACCGTGAGCTCTGCCTGGAGGTGGCCTGCCTGGATGGAATTCCGCCTCTGCTGCTTCCTAGCCGTGTGATCTCAGGCGGGTCCCGTAACCTGCCCCGTGCCTCAGTTTCCACATCGACCAGCGAGGATAATAATCAAATCCTCCTCACCGAAAGATTGCGAAGATTGAGAGTTACTCCCTGTGAGGTGCTTTAGGATAGTGCTTGATGCGTCACAAGGATCAGGCAGGTGGTGGTGACAATGTTGATTCCATCGGTCCTTATTTCTCTATCTTTTGTCTTATCACCGACCTTAATGGACTTGAGGGCGTGTTCCCCAAGACTTACTCTCAAGGCAATGAATGGTGTAATTTTTGAATATACATGCAAAGCACCTACTGTGTGCTCAGTAGTGTCTTTGACCTTGTGGAGCAGTACTCTGCGTTGCTATTCTTTTGAATCCTCTAGGGGACACAGAAAACACTGGGCCCCTCCCGAGGCCATCTCAGCCTATTTGGCGAGCAGGCCCAGGTACCATATATGTTTGCACCCTGTGCATCTGTGCACAGCCAGGGGTGAGAACGATCAGCCGAGTCAGGACCACACTCTGACAGATCAGTGACGAAGGTCTCTCGTGGGCTCTTTTCCAAGAGCCTTTGTCACCTGGCCATGCATGCCCTGCTTTGTCTTGTGCGAACTGGAAATGTCGTGGGCCGGGACCCTTAGGCGGGCGACCAGGAGCCTCAGGACCGATGATGAGCCGTCAGGGAGGCTGGCAACGAGAGTGAAAACGCGAGTCCCTGCGTGGGAGCTGGGTCACGCCGCACTGTCCTGGGACTCAGGGCTGTCCGTCCCACGGATCCTCACCTGGGCTTAAGCCCAGGGATGTTTTATGTGCCAGACATGGCAGTGATGTAGTTCCGTGCACTCGGGTCTGGCCAGGGTTCCCGGTTTCCTGTGCATTGCGTCATTCTGGGGGGTTCCCGGCCACAGCTGCGGAGCATCCTTCTGGCACCACCTTGTGCTCTCAGCGAACCTGAGCTTGAGTCCCTGCCTGGTTCACGATGAGGGTGTGTGTGAGGAGCCCTGTTCAGTGGGATCTCATGAGGCTCCTCATTTCATGCTCTGAGGACCCACCTCACCCGGACGGGTGGTGAATCACTCTCTAGGAAATCAGCAGGCTGAATAGGACGTCATGTTGCATTCGGATCCCGGGCCGCCTGGTCTACCTCCCAGTGGGGGAAAGAACAGTACCACTCTGACACTCGGGGATCAAAGCGACGGGTAGTAGCTTCTCAGGCCATGGATGTGTTTCTTAGGACATGGTCCCATGGCTTGGAAATCATATTTTGTTGCTATCTGGTTCGAGGACAAAATGAGGCCCTGGCAGCTGGTTTTTATGGCTTTCTATATAAGCTTTCAGACAAAATTTGTGCGGCATTTTGCTTGAGTTATTGTGGGGCTGGATTGTAAACCTCACACTGTTATTTCAGATCACATGCAGGCTTTGGCCACAATAAACAAGAGAGGAGGCACGGCTTTACATCTCTTGCGGATCAATTTTTGAGAGGTCTAAAATATTGACACAAATGATAAAGGAAAAAAAACCCAATCCACAATGAAAACAGAGCCTATTAAGACATGCATATAGTTTAATTTCCTTTTAGACCCTTGTAAATAAGTCAGAATTTAAACCTTGCCTTGGGCTTCCCCTAAATTTTACAAGAAGGGAAACTTTGGATCTGCCTCTTGCTTCCCAAATCTGGTTGGCCGGGTGCCCACTTTGCCCCGCTGAAGGGGACTCGTAACTGCGCAAGGCAGATGTTTCCTTTTTGCCAATTATTTCATAGTCAGATTCACCTAGAATTTAAATTCCTGGTTTGGAGAGGGGAAATAAACCACCAAGAAACTAATTTACATTTCGTATGGATTGGCGCTTCCAGACAGCTTGACATTGTCAAAATACAAATTGCCCCTTGGTGGCGGCAATAGCTAAAACTTTCCTTAAGATGAGGCTAATTCTTCAAAGTCATTTCTGCCCACCCCCCTCTGCGTTCCATCCAAACCCTACCCCATGTACAGAACACGTTCAGGAGGACACGTAGGTCTGTAGCATCAAAGTCAGCGTACGGTGTGCGTGTTCACGTGGGTATGCGTGCATGTTCTGTGTGATACATAGTACCTATCGTAATGCACGTTACATTTTACACAGGTTTGGGATAATTTGAGTAGAGTTTTGATGACTGCTTTTTCACTTAACACATCATAAGCATTTTCTCACGATGCTCCACATTTGTGGAAATCGTGGTGCTGGTGACCCGCTTCACGTCGCGCACACAGTATGACTTTCCATATCGACTTGGTTGTGTCCCTCGTGACAGGTTTTTATGTAGCTTCTGGTGTGTTGCCGTGATAAATCTTGCTTGTGCCATTCCTATTTGCAGTAGTGATCTCCTTTCTCATCTCTGGGTTATTTCCCTAGCACGATTGCTAGCATTACTGGGATGGGCATTTAATCCTTCCTTCCTCCCTCCCGCCCACCCACCCGACGCCCCTCCCTCCCTTCCTGCCTGCCTTCCTTCCTTTAAGTGTTTATTCATTCTTGAGAGACAGAGCACAAGCCGGGGAGGGGCAGAGAGAGAAGGAGACACAGAATCCGAAGCAGCTCCAGGCTCCGAGCTGTCAGCACAGAGCCCGAATCAGGGGTCACACTCACAAACGGTGAGATCGTAACCTGGGCCAAAGTCAGACTCTCAACTGACTGAGCCACGCAGGCGCCCCTGGGATGGGCATTTCTAAGGGTGTTAACGGTCAGTTTCCTAATTGTTTCATATACATTGGATGTGCCCACCTCCAGGGCTTGCCAGCTCCTTGGGGCAGAAATCGCATCTGTCTTGTCCCCGTGATGGCCCTCCACGCCACAGTGCTGGAAAGATGACAAATGAGTAGTAAGTAGAGTTTGATAGATAATCTGAGGAGTGCTGGGTAATAACTCTGCTTCTCCAGTAATTAATCTGACACAGCACTGGCCATATTGATGACACTTGAAAAGATCTTCCTTTCCTTCCCTCATTTCTTTCCTTCCTTTCCTGAGGTAGTATTGACATGTAAAAAGTGTATATATTTAAGGTGTGCAATTTGATGTTTTGATGTAAGTACTCATGTATATAATCACCACAACCAAGCTAATTTACATATACATGACCTCTACATAGCTAGTGTGTATGTATGTGTGTGTATATGTCTTTAAAATTAATTTAAAATCTGTGCTCTTCGCAAATTACAGTGTACAATACTGGATTGTTAACTGTGTCACATGCTCTATGTTAGATCTCCAGAGGTTTTTTTTTTATTTTGCATGATTGAACATTTGACCCACACTCCGCCACTTCACCTCCTGGACCCCAGCCCCTGGCAATCACCGTGCTACCCTCTGCTTCTCTAACTCTGACTATTTTAGGTTGCACAAGCAAGTGAGATTACAGTGTTTTGCAGAGAACTTGCTTTGCGAACACCTTCCTGGGGAAAAGACGCACCAGTCCCTACATGGTTGTATCTTTTCCGCAATTTCCTCAATACAATTGTGTCATCCTCTGGGCAAGGAAGGCTCACCAAGGACAGCCCTGAAAACGCCCCCAAATTAAATCAATAGAAAAGTGTATTTTGCACCCGGTGGCTCCATCAGTTAAGCGTCCGACTCTTGATTTCGGCTCAGGCCATGATCTCACAGTTTGTGAGACTGAGTTGCACGTCAGGCTCCGCGCTGACAGTGCGGAGCCTGCTTGGGATTCTCACTCTCCTTCTCCCTCTGCCCACATGTGCTCACATCTTCTCCATCTCAAAAATAAGTAAATAAACTATAAAAATGAGAAAAGTATATTGTGCAGAATTTGTAATGGCTGCAGAAAGAATGTTACCAGGAGGGAGCATCTATGGAGTGGTATTTATTTGCCGTTTATCGTCCGGCGATGCTACACTGGGAACACTCCATCCGGCACACATTTCTTCTTGCCTTGGCTCTAGGGCTAGAGATTTATTTCAAGGCAAGATAGAAGCCCTGTTTGTTTTTGGCCTGATTTGCCAAACTCTGGTTCCTGGTAGACTCTCTTTGTTATTATTTTTTAATGTTTTTAATGCTTTTATTTAGTTTTGAGAGACAGAGAGACAGAGTGTGAGCAGGGAGGGGCAGAGAGAGAGGGAGACACAACATCTGAAGCAGCTCCAGGCTCTGAGCTGTCAGCACAGAGCCCGATGTGGGGCTTGAACTCACGAACCGTGAGATCATGACCTGAGCTGAAGTTGGACGCCTAACTGACTGAGCCGCCCAGGCGCCCCCACTGGCGAACCCTCTTTTGTTTGAAAACTAAACTTGTTGGGTCTATGTTTTCCCATTTGAAAGTAACACACATGTGCCTGTATGTATACATACACACATACACATGCTTGTGTATATATATATATTTTAATTAAATAATACACAGTTGTGGCAAATTTAAAGAAAGTGGAAGTATAGATGTTAAAAGGCGAAACCTTTTCTCTTCGGTTCTATGGACACAGAAACATAAATATATACTATGTATATATGTGGGTATGTGTATAGGGAATCTTGAAATAATATCCAAGTAGGGTCATATACGATATGTTTATCATTTTTTATACTTAGTGACATATGATGGGCATTTTCCCAAGTATGTTTATGTAGCTCTACTTTCTTTTTCTTATAGCTGCCTGTTATCTACTGTAAAAATGTGCAGTTTGGGGGCACCTGGGTGGCTCAGTCAGTTAAGCGTCCTACTTCGGCTCAGGTCATGATCTCACAGTTCACTGGCTTGAGCCCCGTGTTGGGCTCTGTACTGGAGCTGCTTCCAATTCTGTGTCTCCCTCTCTCTCTGCCCCTCCCCTACTTGCGTTCTGTCTCTCTCTCCCAAAAATAAACATTAAAAAAATGTAAGAAATATTAAAAATGTGCAGTTTACATCATCTCCTTGGAATAAATCTTTAGAATGGTTTCAGCTAACAGGTAGCGATAATAGTACCAGTAGCAGCAGAGACTGGTTGGTGTTTTTGTGGGTCAGTACTGTCCCAAGTGCTTCATGTTTACTAGCTCGTTAATCCCCACAATACAATAGGGGAGAACTTGTGCTTACCTCCACTTTATATGAGGACATCTGAGGCACAGAGAGGTCAAGGTCAGTTGTTCAGGTTGTTCAGTCAGGAAGTGGCTGCACCAGGGTGCACATGGAGGCCCCTGATGCCAGCACCTGTGCTTCTGAATTTGTTCACAGAGCAATGTGTGGCCAGCATCCTTGTAGATAAATTGACGCCTGTGCATTCTCTCTAGTAATTTGGGAGGAGAGCTTTCTAGAAGTGGGAGTGCTGAGCCCTAGCGTTGCCCTCACTTCAGTAAGAATTACGAGATATCTGGGGTACCTGGGGGGCTCAGTCAGTTAAGCGTCTGACCCTACATTTTGGCTCAGGTCATGGCCTCACTGTTCGTGAGCTCGAGCCCCGCGTCGGGCGCCGTGCTGACAGCGTGTGGAGCCTGCTTGGGATTCTCTCTCTCCCTCCCCCCTTGTCCAAAATAAACAAACACTAAAACATCGTCTTAAAAAAGTTATGGAGATGTCCAAATGTCCATGTAGATGGCGCATCTGGGAGGGATGGGCAGAAGTGCATCAAAATTTCGCAGCTGTAGCAGGTCCTCTACGAGGCGCGTAGGCCCAGGCGGGCACAAGAGCTGTGCAGCCCACCATCTGTAGGGTGACTCCACGACGACGGCTGCGGTCTGTGAGCCGGGCCTTCGGGGCGAAGTGTACAGCTGCGGGTTATTGGCTTGGTGGCAAATGGGCTCCTTCCTACTCAACACCGGCTGTTTTGGAAGAGTCCCCAAGAGCCGTGTGCAGGGGCGCGGCGTGGCCGGGGGGCGGTTTGCCGGGGCGGTGGATGCAGAATGCCGCACACGCTGGGGCCCGGCCTTCATTCTTCCTCTGCTTTCCTTTCCCGCACAGAGACCGAGAGCCGGGGGATCGTGGACAGCCTCCAGAGGTTCTCCTCGCTCCCTGCCTACCTGCCCACGAGCCTCCACATCGCCGATGCGGAGGAGGCCTTCTTCCTTAAAGAGGCCAACCAGGACGTCACGAGGAACTCCAGCCTGCGGGCTCGGGTGGAGTCGTTCTTCATCTACCGGGCCAGGAGCCCCCCGACCGTCAATGCCACCTATGGCCCGTTTTCAACAGAGAAGACCATCCCCCAGGGGCTCTTGTTGACTTCCACATCCTTTGGAAACATGGAGAAGTTTCCCTTCAACTGGAAGCTGAAATCTCACCTCCTCGACAGCTCCATCTACTCCAACAGACCCAAGGTGCAGACCCTGTTCTACGTCACCGGGATGCGCTGGGATGACGGCGACCCCGAGGAAGAGCTGCCGTGCGTCAGGATGTTCGCTTTCCCCGAGGCCAGGGAGGTGGCGGCCAGCTGCCGGCTGCAAGGGGCCCCGGGGCTGTGCGTGGCCGAGCTGGAGCTGCTGCCCGAGTGGTTCAGCTCCGGGCTGGACCTCGAGCCCGAGGAGGAGATCCCGGCCCTGCTTGGGGGCACCACCATGGAGCTCTTCTTCTCGCTCTACCCGGCCGACCAGGCCGGCCAGTGCCCGCCGGAGGAGGACGGGAAGTGGGAGAACAACGCCCACTCCGGCCAGGACGGCCCCCAGCAGGTGTTGCCGGCCCGAGAGAGGGTCGGGAGCGTGGTGGTCTACCCGACTCAGGACGACCTCAGGTGGTCCCTGGTGAGCCTGGATGAGAACGTCGTCGTCTCGGTGCCCCTCAACCTCGTCCGGGAAGGGGACACAGCCACCTTTTTGGTCTCCCTGACCAGTGGCTCTGTGGCAGACCACTTCACTCTCAGGTACGTGGCTTGGCCGGGTTGGATGGAATGGAAGTCAACGTTTGGTCAATGAAGGGTCAGTTAGCAGCGTGGTGTTGAGCATCTGCTGAGTACCCAGGGTCGTGCGGACACTGACAGGCACGGGACAGGGACCCAACTCGTGTGAGATGACAGAGTAAAGCAGGATATTTGGGGGTGGGTCCTGGGCATCTGCATTTTCTACGAGCCCCCAAGAGTATTCTGTTGTGAAGCCAGGATTAAAAACAAGTGCTCTGAGAGCAGCATTTCAGGCTAGGAGGTAAGCTGTCACATGACACTCTGAATCTGTCGCTGCCGGCCTTGACTTGGCGGGTAGAATCCTATCTATGCTGCCCGTGGGTGGAAACTTTGTCAGTGAATTCCAGCTTCTGACTCCACAAAAGAGCTTTATAAGATAATGTCTTCAACCTCTCAGGTTTTGTTTTCATCAGTGAAGTCTCCTTTGGTCAAGCCAACCAGCAGTCTCCACCTGTATGATGAAGACTCAGTCTTAGGATTGCAGAAAGTGCGGGGGCTTCTCTGTGCTGGGAGACAAACCTGTCTTTGGCTTAGTTTGCTCCCAAAGCTTTGTGGGATACCAGTCGGGTCTGTGGCTCTGCCCTGGGGCAAGCCATCTAACTTCTCTGGGCTTCTGTTTCCTCATCGGTAAGGTCGGGATAATGATGGGCCGTGTCTCTCGGCGTTGCGGTGGGGATTAATCAAGTTAGTGAAGCTTCTGGAATGATGCCTGGCATGTGGAGAGTCCTCACCAGCTGTTAGACTGTTGCTATCTCCCTAGTGCTCGGAGGCTGGGGTGGTGCTAAGTCAGGCTTGCTTTGTTTGGTTGCAGGTGAGAAGTGGGGATTAATCGTTAATGGTGCACTGTGGTCCTTCTGATTCTGACAGAGGCCGATGTGCCAGATCACACCTGTTTGCAGGTGTGTTCGTTGAGGCCAATAGGATCCCGAGGCTGTGGCAGATCCCAGGAGGCTTTTAGTAGCCTGCGGGAAGCATGGTTCCTATTTGGAGCCGCTTGAGTTAGTTTTGGTGATAAGTGTGTCAGAACTTAGTTTGGACCCAGTCTTGTGCTAGTTATTCCAGTGGTGGGGCTGGTGTGGTCTAAAGCCCAGTTCTGCTCTACAGAGATTCCTGTGCTTCAGATGTTTGTGATAGACCAAGAATGGCACAGGTCTGGTTTCTGCACTCATACCACTGAACGCACTCCTCCTGACCAGGCAGACATCACCAATCGACTGCAGCACTGATCACACTCACCTGCCCAGGCAGACATCACTAATCGACTGCAGCACTGAGCAGGTGCTCCTGTCCAGGCAGACATCACCAATCGACTGTAGCACTGAGCACATTCTCCTACCCAGGCAGACATCATTAATCGACTGCTGCACTCCAGGGCTCCCTCCGCCATGGCAGACAGTGTTAATGGACCGCAGCACTGAGCCTGGGAGTGCCTGCAACCCCAACCAGTCCGTGGGAGGTGGCATGCTTGACATTTAACTTATTTGCCATCCTGGATGTAGAGAGAACATCACTGGGCGAGAAGTTTGAGGAAGGGGAGAGCCGACGGGCTGGAGGTCAGGGAAGCCTGGTGGGAAAGGCGTAAACAGGACTACCTAACTGTGATGGAGGACAGAGCATGGTCTGGGCCACATTCTAAGTTGTTGACATGTGTGAACTCACGGGACTCTGACAACAAACAACTCAAGGCAGCGAGTTCTACCAATATCCCTATTTTTCCTGAGGCACAGAGAGGTTAAGTAGCCCGCCCCAGGTCACACGGCGAGAGAGTGGCGAGTGTGCAGTGGTCAGCTCTGGAAGGCTCTGGGCACCCTTCGTTCCCTCACAGCCTCCCCCCCTTACTGCCTGGCAGACAGGATGGGCAGCTGTGCTCCCTCACCGCCATGGCAGAGCTGAGGGTTAATTTAGGGAAGGGGAGGCTGACGATGCTGGAAGAGGACTCCATGTGGAGAGTGCAGAGGGCCCGAGGCGTCCTCGAGTCGGCGAGCAGAAACCTTCAAGCCTGCCTCCTGCCAAAGTCGATTTGAGAGCTGAAATGGGCTCTTGCAGGGACTTTGCCTTGGGAGGTCGAGCATGAACTGTAGGTGTGGAAATAGACTTGGAAAGTTTAGGGGTTACCTGCTGAAGTCACCCGGTGGGTTTAGGGGTTACCTGCTGAAGTCATGAGGTGGGGAACTACTGGGTTTCGGGCATTCGTGAATCAGGAGCTCCCATTTGAAACGCTCTTCTGGGCTGTTCTGCATGTCTAGTTGGGGACCGATCTCCACCTATTGAACCAGGTGGGTCAGCATCGGGTCTCCTGTCTCCCCGTGTTCCTATGTAGGACTGCTCTTTATTACCTTTGTTTCATGGCCAGGGAAAGAGTGCACTGAAATTGTGCATCACCCCACTGAGAACAAAGGAGCTGATTAGTCAGAAGTTGCTACACCAAGGGGGTCAGTCACCATCGTCTCTGTTTGGCGGGGACTCAAGGGTGGGTGGGAGTTGGGGAGCTTGTAGAGGAAGCTAAGGAAGGCTTGGGTTGGAGGCTGCTGGTGTGGGGAGGCTGGAGGTTGGTTAACAAGAACTGAGCATTTTCTACGGTGGCTTTTTCTGCCTGGACCGGAGTTGGAAGCAGAAGCAATCAAAAGGGAAGCTGGCAATCATGCACCGAGTTCAGACCTTTCCGGGCTGATGCCTGCAGAAGCTGTGGTCTGGCTTTTTGTCCTGGTCACTGTAAGGTGGTGGGTCGGACTTTTATTATTGTGTTTGGTCTGGCATTGCCCATTTGTATATTCAGTCTCTCAAAATAAAACACTGTTTTTAGGCCTGGGGAAATGTGTTATTTCCCAACATAACTGATTGTCTGTTTTAATCATGTCTTTTACGAATGAAATGTGACATATTTCATTCTGGCTCGGATGAGGCCCTGGATTGAAGCATGAATGTGTGCAAGATTTGCTGAGATCTAATTTCAGAGCTGAAGAAGCAGGGGAAGGGGGCAGATGTGTGTGTTTTCACGTGTCCCGCTGCTGTATTTCCGACCGCATGTTGTATCAGGGCCAGTTTGAACAAAAGTTGAGTTGATTAATCTCTAATACTGAGATAGTTTCTGTTAAACATAAGTATCTAAATCTAGCCCTGCCTTGAAAAGCCTTTCAGCAAAGGGATAGTGAAATGGTGTGCGGGGGCCAAAGGCTGCTGGCGAGGCGGTACTAGGCTGGGCTCAGGTGGAGCTTTGTTTCACTTCCAAGAAAGTTTGAGATACTCTGAAACTTTCCCCGCTCCAAATGTAATGTCCCTGAGCCATCCCGGAAACTGTATGCCTGATTTATTAAAATAGCTCAGCTCCCACAGAGAGCCTCTTGGGCCGACCTCCCATCCCGTTGAGCAGTGGTTAAGCTTGCGGACTCTGGAGCCAGCTTGCCTGTGTTCGAATCCTGCCTCCGCCACCTAGCAGCTGTGTGACCTTGGGCAGGTTACCTAATCTCTCCAAGCCGTAGTGTCCCCATCTACAAATGGGGACAGTGTTTGCTTTGAGTGACTATGAAGCATCAACTTTGTGCTCAGATAGGGTATTCCATCATCATTCTGGTTGCTGGGGCCAAACCCCTAATAACTGTGATTGACTTTTGTCGTTCTCTGATACCCTCTGTATGAATGACAGCAGACCCTGGGGGCTACCTTCCAAGTATCCGGAATCAAACTTCCTCCATCGCTGTGACCCAGGTGTGAGGCAGGGTCCCCACTCGGCTGGACCCTCCAAGAGCCTGCCCACCTCCTCCTTTGTGCCCTGAAGTCTCTTCCTGAGCAAAAGCCGGAGTCTTTCCACCCACCCAGATCATCGGGCTTTGTCATCTCCTTGAGCTCATCTGCCACGACTCTCCCCCTCACTCCATCAGCAACAGCCACCAGGGTTCTAAAGGACGCAGCCCCCTCCCCGTTTAACACTGGGTCCCCATCCCACTGCCCCCGGCCCTGCTCTGATTTTTGATGTATCACTTGTGTCAGTGACCTAACATATCATTATTAATGGCTCACCTCTTCTGGCTAGAATGTGAGGTCCATGAGGCAGGGACTGTGATCTCCTTTGATGTGTCCTAGGGATCTAGAATGGTGCCTGGTACACAGTAAACATCTGTTGGGTGAATAAATGAATTTGGAGGCATTTCAAAGCATTGTTCTTGGACAAAGGGTATGAAATGTCAGGACTGTATGAATTCATGATGTAAATAAATAAGTTTCATCAATATTGAAGGTTTATGCTTTGAGTCTCCAGTTCTGGCAAGAGGGTCCTCTTGGCTATAATGTGGGAACGGATTCACCATTTCTTTTTTTTTTTTAATTTTTAAATGTTTTTATTTATTTCTGAGAGACATACACACAACATGAGCAGGGGAGGGTCAGAGAGAGAGGGAGATACAGAATCTGAAGAGAGGGAAGACAGAATCTGAGCTGTCAGCACAGAGCCGGACGCGGGGCTCGAACCCATGAACCATGAGATCATGACCTGAGCTGGAGTTGGACGCTTAACCGACTGAGCCACCCAGGCGCCCCCGGATTCACCATTTCTAATCAGACTTCAGTAATTTCCACATCACCTTTGGAATCTTTTTTGTCATGTTAGATACCACTGTGTTCTTCCTTTGTAAGTCAAGTCATATCTGTGTGCCTTCGTGCACTTCTTATTTACTGTTTTTCTTTAAAAATTTTTAATGTTTATTTATTTTTTATAGAGAGACAGGATATGAGCAGGGGAGGAGCAGAGGGAGACACAGAATCCAAAGCAGGCTTTAGGCTCTGAGCTGTCAGCACACAGCTTGACGTGGGGCTCGAACTCATGAACCATGAAATCATGACCTGAGCTGAAGTTGGACGCTTAACCGACTGAGGCCCCCAGATGCCCTTTTACTATTTTTCTTTAAATTAAAAATACTTAAAAACATATATATATTTAAAAAGAAAGCTAACATTTGCCACTGTAAATGGAAACCAACATAACTCATTCATGTGAAAGGTATATTATAAAAATGAATTTCAGGAACAACAATAAGAAAACACTACTAAGTTCTAAATATGTATCCTTAACCCGCAGAAAGCTAGGAACGTGCAGCCTGGTCTCTTATTTAGAAGCGGGTGGAGCATGTGCTGCAGGGAATGAGTTCACACCCCCAGTTCAAGTTCACATTCTCAATGGAGGGAGACAGTCAACAAGCAAATGAACAAAATTATACATAATTTGGAACCCATGCTAAATGCCATGATGGAAATGAACAGAACACAGTTTATTTACACTTCATTTTGTTTAGTTTTAAAACATTTTGTTTTGGAAGAGTTTTAGACTAAGGGAAAAGTTTCAAAAGCTCCAGTGTCTCCTAATACTAAACACATACACAGTGTGAGTATCAAAACTAGGAGATGAGCTCTTGGAAGAAACAAGCAAACAAAAATTAGGAAATTAATGCTGGTATAAATTATTAACTGATCTACAGGCATTATTAAAAACTTCCAGGGCACCTGGGTGGCTCAGTTGGTTAAGTGTCCAACTTCAGCTCAGGTCATGATCTCGTGGCTAGTGAGTTCGAGTCCCACGTCGGGCTCTGTGCTGACAGCTCAGAGCCTGGCACCTGCTTCGGATTCTGTGTCTCCCTCTCTCTCTGCTCCTCCCCCGCTTGCACTCTGTCTCTCTCTCTCTAAAAAAAAAAAAAAAAAAAGTAAAAAATAAATAAACTTAAAAAAATCCTAAAAAGTATAGAAACTTCTAATTGTGCCCATAATGTCCTTTATCTGCCCCAGGGTCCACTTCAGGGTCCCGCATTGCATCGAGTTGTCCTAAATCCTTAGTCTGCTGAATTCTGTTCCCTGGTCTTTTTTTTCTCTCTTTCATGACCTTCACACCTGTGAGGCATGCCAGCCAGTTGTTTTTGAGAATATTCCTCAGCTTGGGTTTGTCTGAGGCTTTCTCGTGATTAGGTTGAGGACGTGCATATTGGGCGGAAAGCCAGTGAAGTGCTGTGTCCTCAGTGTCATACAGGAGGTAGGTGATATCGCTGGGTCTTGTCCCCGGTGATGTTGACTTTGGTTACGCAGCTGAAGTGGTGTTATTTCCGTTTTTTCCCTGCAAATTTGCTTTCCCGCTCATAGTCATTAGGAATAATAACATCTGGGAAGATACTTTGAGACTATGCAAATATCCTTCTTCACATTCTACTTTGGCTCATAAATTTCAGCATCCATCAGTGATTCTTGCCTAGAATGTGGTAATTTTGGTAAAAATTTACTTACTTACTCATTTATTTCATCAGTGAGCTCTACACCCAGCATGGGGCTCGAACTCATGACCCCGAGATCAAGAGTCACATGTTCTTCTGGCTATGGTAATTTTTAAATAAATCAATTAGAAATGAATATTATAGAAGAGTCTTGGCTCTGATCACCTGTTTGAATGTATATAAAGAAGTGAGCCAATAGCAATGGGTCACCAAAGAAGCCATTAAGGCTTTGTCCTCTGGGTTCTGAAATTAAGGAAGATTGTGTGTGCCCTCAGGGGATCTAGAAGGCTTTGAGGAGACTGACGTTTTTGCCTCAAAGCATCACCTAGAAATGCAAGGTACAGAATAAGTCCCTGAGGAAGCTGTGTGGACAGGGAGTGAAGCCAGAGAAGGGAGATCAGTGCAGTCTGTGGGAGTGAACCAGGGTAGGCTTCCCAGAGGAGGAGGCTGTAGGGGATGGGTAGCTTTTGCTGAGTGAAAGGAAAACAGGATGTGTGTACATGGGTAACGCAAAGTGACCAAAGAGTGTGGTGTTTCCAGGACACTCTAGGGAGGCACATTTTCTAAGTAGTTAGACTGAGTGGGGCTTGTGGTCAGGTTTGAACTCCTCCTTACTCACTCTTTGACCTTGTACAAGTTGCTTCACCTCCCCGAGCCTTCCCTTCGTGTCTTGTCTGCTGAGACTAGCGCCTGTCCTTCAGGAAGACTGCGGAGAGAAAACGAGATCACGCAGGAAGGCACTTGGCGATGATTTTGCCTGTGATGTTTGGTGCCACTGTCAGCAGCATCTAAGTGGATTCTGGAAGCTTCCTCCAGTACCCACTGCGGGGAATCCGATACCCACCACACCTACTTAATGAGCACCTGTCACGCCCCAGGCTTCCCATTAGACTCTGTGTGTGTCGAGTCCCATCATCCTCCTGACGGCTCTGGAACTTACCTGTTCCCACTGCTTAGAGATCAAGAAACAGGCTCAGAAGCACTTGGTCACCTGCCCGAGGGTCACAGAGCCAGGAAGTGACAGAGCCAGGACTCCAACCAGGTCTGCCCGCTTCAAAGCCCACACCTGTCTCGTGGTCCCCCATTTCGGATGTTAATAATCCCAATGCTTACTTTCATGCTTAAAGAAACCCAGCAACCTGTTTGGTGAACGTTGCTCAGGTGGTACCACAAATCGGGGCTTTATTAATTTTCTCCCCAAACAAAACTCCCATCTCCCCTGTGGAACCTGTCCATAGACACAGGTGCTCCGATGCCTACAGTCTTGAAGCTTAGATCAAGTCTACAGCTCAGAGCTAAGACCTCGGCGGAAGAAGAAGGCAGGTGATCATTCCTCAAACGAACCACTTGTTCAGCTCGTTTGGCTGGTTCCGCAGCTGTCGTGAGCCTGCCCCCATTACCTAGTACACGGCACCACCTCCGGCTTGTTTCCCCTCCCACGTGCGCCGGAGTCTGGGAGCTCTGATGGAGGCTGCGGGAACAAGCGTCAATGTCAGAGGCTTGAGGATTCTAGCTGCACAGAGAGCTTTAGATCAGGTCACGATTTTGGAAAATCAGAGTATACCTAGATGACAGTGGTGCCTGAAAATTAAGTGAATGATTAACTATGCCAAGCCACGCTTTGGTGGTGGTTTTTTTTAATGTTTATTTTTATTTTTGAGAGAGAGAGACAGACAGAGCATGAGCATGAGAAGGGGAGCAGCAGAGAGAGAGAGACAGAATCTGAAGCAGGCTCTAGGCTCTGAGCAGTCAGCACAGAGCCCAACGTGGGACTTGAATCCACGGACTGGGAGATATGACCTGAGCCAAAGTCAGACGCTCAACCGACTGAGCCACCCAGGTGCCCCTGATGTTTTATCGCTTTGACCCTGGAAGTTGTGCCAGGAGGTTGACATGATTATCTTCAGGGTTTCAAGGAAACCCAGTAGTGCCTCTGAGCCCGCGGGCCTTCAGGCTGTTCTCTAGCCCATGGGCAGAGCGGAGCACCGGCAGTAACAGCGGCTCCCCCTTGTGCCAGGTTTCTGTCTGCAAGTGGCTGGTACCTGACCGCGCCTGACCTTGTCACTCCGAATCATGACCCTCTTTCCTTTCCCTCCTTAGGGCTTCCTTGTCCCTGGGCACCATCTCCCTGATTGCAGGGTCCAGTACATCCAGTGATGTGTCACTGGATGATTGTTTCTGTGCATTTGTGCACGTGCCCCTCTCATCTGGTTTGGTTTGACCAACAGTAGGCGTTGGCCAGAGACTGGACAGGACAGAGAGAGAGAAAGGTCTAGGTGGCTGGTCTCCCTCATCCCCTCCTGCCGTGACTCCAAAGCCACCAAGTCAGGATCTGAACCCAGGCCTTTCCATTCCCAGATCCCAAATGCTTTGCTACCATCCTCTGCTTAGGGAGGCCACATCTTGAGGTGGTTTTGCTGATACTTCCATCGGAGGGAATGGATAAATAACTAGCTAAATATTTATACAATGACTTCCTGTCACGATTGTTGGACAAATCTCTAAATTCTGAGGCGAAGGGGAAGAGCAAGGCCAAGTATCAACTCACACCTACAGCAGGATACAGTTCAGAACATGCAGTGAAATTCTGTTTGCTGCGTGTAAATGCATTCGAGGCCGTCAGCAGCATAACACATGCACGGGCGTCGTAAACACCAGCATCGAGGGGGCTGGTCTGAGCATATCCAGGGAACTTGTGCTGTATTTGAGTGTGTTATTTGTTAATCATGTTGGTGGGAGTTATAGGTGTTTGTTTGTACATTTTGTCATCCTCCACACTCTTTTAGATGTTGGAAATATTTCACAATTATCATTTCTCCCGCATTTCATTTTGAAAAATTTCAGACGTAGGGCAAAGTTGAAGGAAATTTATGTGAGAATCCTTATGTCTGCCACTTAGACTCTACCATTCATATTTTACTGCTCTTGCTTCACCACTTATATCTCCATCATCTATCAACCCATCTTATTTTTTGATGCATTTGGAAGTAAACTGCGCATATCCATTCCCTTTCTTCCACATAGTTCAGCATGCACATCATTAGCTAGGATTCAATGTTCATGTTATTCACCTATAGATCAATTTATGGAGAGTTGCCATTTTAACAATATTGAATCTTTCAGTCTACGAATGTGGCGTATTTCTCCACTTGTTTACAACTTTAATTGTCTTCAAATACTTCGTAGTTTTTAGGGTACAGGCCTTGCATGTTTTTTATGAACTGTATTCTTTAATATCTTAGTTTTAAATAATATTATAAATGGTGTTGTTGATCTTATTTTTATTTCTTTCATTTTTCATTGCTAGTGTGTACAAATACAGCTGGCTTTTATGTACTGTATCCTGAAGCCCTACCAAATTCACTTATCTTTGTCTTTGTCCTTAAAGTGTGTCTCTTATATTCGCCATATAGTTGTGCCTTGTATTTTTATCTCTTTTGACAGTGTCTCTTTTAGTTAGAGAGATTATTCCGTTGATATTTAGTGTAATTACTGATATGGTTAGACTTCAGGTCACCATTTTATTATTTGTCTTCTATTTACTTTGTCTGTTTGTTATTTCTCTGTTCTTTCCTTCCTGCCTTTTTCTGGGATGATTTGAGTGTTTTAAAGAATACAAGTTTAACTTTTCTATAGGCCTTTTAGCTGCACTTTTTTTTTAATGTTTTATTTATTTCTGAGAGAGAGACAGCATGAGAAGGGGAGGGTCAGAGAGAGAGGGAGACACAGAATCTGAAACAGGCTCTGAGCTAGCTGTCAGCACAGAGCCTGACGTGGAGTCTGAACCCACAAACCGTGAGATAATGACCTGAGCTGAAGTCGGACGCTCAATCGACTGAGCCACTTGGGCACCCCTGCACTTTCTTGAATTATAGTCTTAGTGGTTGCTGCAAGGGTTGCAGTACATACACCTAACTTTTCACATTCTACTTTGAGTCATCACTTCTGCAAAATGTAGATAGTAGGTCCACTTAACCACCCTCCTATGCTAACATTATTTTATGTAGTTATATTTTAAAAGCCCTAGGAGACAATATCATAGTTTTCACTTTAAATAGTTTTATGTATTAAAAGGAAATTAAGAGGAAAGAGCAAAAAAAATCACACCCAAAATAGCTTTTTGTATTCATCTAGACGTTTGCCATTTCTGATACTTTCCATTCCTTTCTGGGGGTCTATTTTTTCATTTGGCGCCATTTTTTCACAGCATGAAGGGTTTCTCTTGGCCGTATTTTTAGAGTACATATTTGCTGGCAATTAATTCCCTTTGTTTTCTTTTATCTGAAAATGTCTTTCTTTTATCCTCATTCTGGAAGAGTATCTTTGCTATTTATGGAATTCCAGATTGGAAAGATTTTTTCCCCACTTTTAAAGATGATTAGCACTTTATTTTGTTTTAAGGTTTTTAAAGTTTATTTATTTTGAGAGAGAGAGGGAGCATGAGAGCTGGAGAGAGAGACCACATCCCAAGCAGGCTCTGTGTTCAGTGCAGACTCTGATGTGGGGCTTGAACCCACGAACCATGAAGTCATGACTTAGCTGAAACCAAGAGTCAGACACTTAACCGACTGAACCACCCAGGAGCCCCAAAGATGTTGAGCACTTTAAAGATGCTGTTTCATTCTCTCTTGGTCTTCATAGTTGCTGGTGAAAGATGGGCATTTAGTGGAATTGTTCACCTATAGGTAATGTGTGGCTTTTCTTTTTTTTTATTAAAAACTTTTTAAACATTTATTTTTGAGAGACAGAGACAGGGTGTGAGTGGGGTAGGGGCAGAGAGAGAAGGAGACACAGAATCTGAAGCAGACTTCAGGTTTCAGGCTCTGAGCTGTCAGCACAGAGCCTGATGCAGGGCTCGAACTCCTGAACCATGAGATCATGACCGGAGTCACTTAATTGACTGAGCCACCCAGGCGCCCCAATGTGTTATTTTTCTTTTGCTGCTTTGTTTGTTGTCTTTGCCTTTCAACAGTGTGACAGTGACGTGCAGAAGCATGGCTTTTTCAAGTTTATCTTGCCTTGGGTTTGTTGTGTACTTGAATTTGTACATTTATGTCTTTCTTCCACCTTGAGGAACTTTTCAACCATTATATATTAAAAACTTTTTTTTCTGTCTCTTTTCCTCACTCCTCTGCATGTCAATTATAGGATACCATTTAGATCATTTGCTATTATGTAACAATTCTCTGTGGCTCTGTTCATTTTACCCCCTGCTTTTATTCTTGCTCTTTTCACACTTGAGTATCTTCTACTGACCTGTCTTCAAGTTCACTGAATCTTTCTTTCTCATCTCTATTTGACTATTAAGTTTATCCAGTGGAATTTTATTTACAAATATTATAGTCTTTAGTTCTAGGTTTTCAATTTTGTTCTTTTATTATCATTTTTATTTATCTGCTGACATTTCCTGGCTTTTCATTCACTGAGAGTATGTTTTCTTTTACATCACTGAGGAGAGTTATAAATTAGTTTTAAAATCCTCTTCCGGTAATTTTAACCTCTAGGTGATCTCAGAGTTGGTCTAAGTTGATTGTCTTTTCACTTGAATGAGACTTCTGTTTTTAAATCTTCAAATCTTGAGCACTTTTATGCTGTATCTTGGATATTAGGAATGTCATATTGTCATGACTCTGGGTTTTGTTATTCTCCACCGAGTGCTGTCTCCTTTGTCTCAGCGGACAGTTTGGATGGACCGGACCCAAAAATCTTTTGGGTCACAACTCCAATCTCAGCATCAACGTTTTGTCTTGATGTTTTGAGGCTGGTCTGCATGCACATTACTTGGGGTTCAGCCACAGATATTGATAGGTGTAATTTGGGCATGCCGTCAAACGCTCTTACCCTTGCATGGTTCCCTTATTTCTCTTTAGCTGCCTCAGCGACGATAGACTCAGTCCTGTGCCTCCCTTGCTGCCCTAGGCACCCCCCACCCCCATGCAAGAAAATGAAGCAAAGCTTCTGCATCCCTTCCATAGGTGGTGCTTCCTCGGCCTCCCATGAGGATGAACACACTCTCTTTCAGGCTAAATGCAGCAGAAATGGGGCAGTCCTCTCTTAGAGCTGTCCCCCTCTGAGTGTGTGCCTCCCACCACCATCTGCTTGTTTCTGTTCTCCCTCTAGTGTCTTCAGGTAGCTGCACTGGCTATCGTAGGGGGTGGGGTTTCCCCCATCCTCACCAGGAGTACGTGGAGCCTGCTTATATTTCACGTAATTATTCATGGGACTGGATTGATGTCTGCTCTTCTGCCATTTGCTTTTCTTTTGTCTTTTTTTTAGCCCTTTTTTTGGCACTTCTTTCTTGATTTCTCTTGTGTTAATCAAATATATTTTATTATCCTATTTTAATTAATGTGTGGTGTGTTTTTAAATTTTTTTTTAATATTTTATTTATTTCTAGGAGAAAGAGAGAGAGACAGCATGAGCAGGGGAGGGTCAGAGAGAGAGGGAGTCACAGACTGAAACAGGCTCCAGGCTCTGAGCTGGCAGTCAGCACAGAGCCTGACGCGGGGCTCGAACCCATGAACCGCGAGATCATGACCCAAGCGAAAGTCGGACGCTTAACCGACTAAGCCACCCAGGCGCCCCATAAACCCCCTCTGAGTTTAAAGCAGAGTCTTTATACCCTCTTGGTATAAAGCAGCGTCTTCATTTCACTTTGGGACACTGGCTTTGAGGTTGCCTATGGGACAGTTAGATGGAGAGGCGAAAAGACCAGTTCCACATGTGGGTCTGAGGCTCAAAATCAATGTCTTTCCTGGAGACACACATTTAGGTATCTCTGGCAGTTTGATCATAATAATGGAAGCCTCGGGAAGGATGAGATTTTCTGAGTAAAACTCATGAGAAGCAGCAACCAGGTGAGCCTTCAGAAGAGCAGTCAGAGAAGGAGCAGGAAAACAGGGGGACTGTGACATCACATAAGCCAAGAGGAGTGACAGGAAACCAGGGGCCGTCAACAGACGTGAGTGCTGCCCGGAGGTCGGGCAAGAAGCGATGACGATTCTCTACATTTTACATGTGGAAGTTGCTGGTGACTTTAATGAGATGTGTGATGGATTCGTGTGGATGAAAGCCAGGCCGAAGGGACTTAGGGCTACAGCCCTGACTCCAATTACAATGTGTGGGGGTTTTCTCACACTGAGCACTTCTACTTGACGCATAAGGTCTCACACTTTCTTTGTTCATCACAGTCCCCTTTGCTCCCCGAATGGGATAAAAATTCTGAACCTAATTCCAATGTGTGTGTGTGTGTGTGTGTGTGTGTGTGTGTGTGTGTGGTGTTCCCACCACCAGAAGACAACCCTCCAACACCAGCTGGTGTCCTACAATTCAACTCAGTTCTGACACTCTCCACCCAGAGAGCATCAGGGAGATCCTACAAGCTAAGGGTTTGGTCCCACAAGACTGCCCCCCGCCCCCACTTCAGACGTTATTTGCAAGTCCGGGCAGTCACCTGTGCTCTGTCCAGTTGGCTGTAAGCCACCTGTTCCACAGCCCTCTCCATGGATTTGACTAATTCACTAGAGTGGCTCACAGAATTCAGGAAACCAGTTTACCCACTAGGTAACTGGTTGATTGCAAAAGATATGAAAGGGGACAAATCACCCAGCCAGATGAAGAGGGCAAGGTCTTGAACAAAAGAGCTTCAGTCCTCATTGAGTTTGGGGCCCACTATGGTGGCCAGTAGCTGTGTTCTGTGAGCATTCTGGAAGTTCTCCAAATCCTGTACTTTTGGGTTTTTTTGTGGAGGCCTCATTACACAGGCATGGCTGATTGAATCATTGGTCATTGGTGATTGAACTCAGTCTCCAGTTTCTCTCCCCTCCCTGGAGGATGGGGGTGAGACTGAAAGTTCCAACCTTCTAATCACATGGTTGTTTCCCCTGTTACCCAGCCCCCATCCTTAGATGCTTTCCCAAAGTTACCTCATTAACATAAACTCAGGTATGTTTGAAAGGGACTTGTGATGAATTATCAAGAGACCATGATCACTCTCCCCACTTATGAAATTCCAAGGATTTAGGTTTCTGTGCCAGAAATGGGGATAAAGACCAAATATATATTTAAAAAAATTTTTTTTAATATTTATATCTTTTTGAGAGAGAGAGAGAGAGAATGAATGGAAGAGGAACAGAAAGAGAGAGGGAGACACAGAATCCGAAGCAGGCTCCAGGCTCCGAGCTGGCAGCACAGAACCCGACACAGGGCTCGAACCCACGAACTGTGGGAGATCATGACCTGAGCCGAAGTCGGATGCCCAACCAACTGAGCCACCCAGGTGCCCCATATATTTCTTACTATAAGTCACAGTATCACAGAGGGTGAGTAATCTGTAAGGTATATCATTTAGGGATTCAGGTCAGCTACATGTAGAAACCCCAAAGAACAGTGACCTTACCCTCAAGACAGGGATAGATTTGGGAAAAGGCCGGAATGTTTACAGGTACGTATCAGAGGATCACGGATGTCAGGGCATCAAAGGTTGTATGATTATCTTGACCTTTACCTCATTGTCACAAGATGGCTGCCACAGCTGTGGTCATCACGTCTACATTTCATGGAGAAGGAAGGAAGAAGAGAAGGGGTGGAAATCATGTGGGCCTGAGTTGGCCTTTCTTTAAGGAGCCTTCCCAGAAGCATCAACCCACATCTTTTAACTAATGCTCAGTGGCCAGAAGCATTTTCATGGTCAAGCCCATCCAACACGAGTAGGGAATTGTAGGTGTTTAACTGAGTATATTGCCAGTCCCTCACCCCAAATCAGGGCTTTCTTGACAAGGAAGAAATGGAGGGTGGGTATCGTCTACCACACATGGTTTGATGGATACAGGGAAGGCGGTATCTTCCAGCATCATTCCTGGTGTTTGGTTGGGAAGAGGAGAGGGGGGTGGAGAGTAGACTGGGGACCTAGAGTATTAGGGGGTATTCTTCCTCCTAAAACTCACGGAAGCCTGTATGTGTTCAAATGCTGAATTGAAGCAAAGTCCTGGTGGTGACGTGGGACTGATGTCCAGGGGCCTGAAGGAACCCTTCCGTGTACCGTGTCAATTTCCAAGACACAGTTGGGCAGCTGTCTTACTTTTACGGGAGTGGTAGAGAATTTTACTTGAAAGGAAGAAAAAATAATTACGTGCACAGTAGATCTGCTCCCTGTAATTAATGTGGAGCTGGTTTAATTTTCTCTTTCAGCATTTTGTAGTTGCCTGCCAACGATGTGGGCAGTAGATGGTTTTAGAGAAATTCCAAAGGGCAGTACTGATCAGAGATGCAAGCTCATTTTATGATCTTTTCATTCTGATGGGTGGGGTATTGTTTGATGCCAATTTTACCAGATTTCCAGTACAAGTGCACTATCCTATTCATCCTTTAAAAGAAAAATAATTTCTACCTCCATCATGTTAAGATGGACTATCACACACTGTCATTTAGGTCGATTTCAGAAGACCAGGAAGAAGATAGTGAATTATGTCGTGGTGGAAACTCTATAATGTTAAGTTTAGATGTAATTTTTAATTGCATTTTTTTCTCTCTGGTTGGTCTAAATCTACAGAACTTTCTGCAAGAAATTCAGTACTCATGCCTCTTTGTGCTTGGGGTATTTTATTCAAACTTCTGGTCCTGCATTTAACCCAGCACATTACAATTAACTGAATTTGTGTCAGTCTCTTTGATTGTGAGCTGCTTAACACAGGGACTGCTGATTTGGCAGTCTGTGTCCCCAGCTAGGACTGCCAGCCTGTTAGAGCTCATGAAGCCTCCCTTGAGTTGAATTAAATTTGAAACCCCGAATAAGAAAACTTGCCAGTTACCTCCAGGGTCCCGAGTAATGATTTTTCCTCACTTACGGCAACATAGTTGCACTTGCTACTTAATAAATCCGTTGGCAGTTTCCCTCCAAACGGGAAATCAGAATCTTTCCCAGGACTTGTGCCCTGTTGGGTTAGCCTGCCCTTGGAGTGGAGATGTCAGGATCAGTGTCTGGAGATGGTGTCTCCCCCCCCCGCCCCTCCCCTGAAGGAGTAGGAATGAAGACGTCCATTTGGCATTGGTTAGGAGCGCAGTTGGGGGTGCTTGACACACAGTATGTGAAATTCCGGTTGGGTTAAAAGTAGAAAGACAGGTGGAGGTTAAAGGCACCTCTGTTGTTGCATGTGTGCAGCGATCAGCTGTGACCTAAGGGAGCAGGTGACATAAGGCGCTAGCCCCGTACCCTGCCTGTCTCGCACGCGCCACACGCCTCTTTGCTCATCTTGTCCCAGCTGCTGGTTGTTTCCCAGAAACCACCAAGTTCACTTCCATCCCGGGCATTTTCTTTGTTCTTTCTGCTCCCCCATGGTGAGCAGGGCTGCCCCCTCCTCACCATTTCACTTCACCTCTGGAGTGCCCCGCGTCGCAGAGGGGCCCTCCCCACCATCCCCACGGGGCCCCGTAGCCAGCCCTGCTTCGGCTTTCCCCCCGCACCCTTCGCGGCACTCATCAGCCACTACCCGCAATTCACGAAGCCATGCATTTGTTCCCTTCTTTACTGTCTGGTTCCCCTGCACTCGAATGCCGGCTCAGGGCACGCAGGGGCACGCGGCCCACGTGCTAAGGGTTGTGCCTGTTTTGTTGTCGGAACTCAGTAGATGGGGACACATAAGCCTTCACAGCTGACTCGTGTGGGTCAGTGCCTGTTAGGGGCGGGCTTGTGTTTCTCCACTAAATCCATGTGTTGAATTCTTAACTGCCCCACCCTGCCCCAAACAGGGTCTTTTTTATTTGCTTGAAAGTTTAGGGGCGCCTGGGTGGCTTAGTCGGTTAAGCGTCCGACTTTCGCTTAGGTCATGATCTCGCGGTTCGTGGGTTCGAGCCCCGCGTCGGGCTCTGTGCTGACTGCGGGCTCAGAGCCTGGAGACTGTTTCGGAGTCTGTGTCTCCCTCTCCCTCTGACCCTCCCCTGCTCACACTCTCTCTCTCTCTAGAAATGAATAAAAATATTTTTAAAAAAAAGAAAGTTTATTTATTTATTTTGACAGATCATGAGCGAGCAGGGGAGGAGCAGAGAGAGAGAGGAGAGAGAGAATCCCAAGCAGGCTCTGAGCTGTCAGCACAGAGCCCAACCTGGGTCTCGAACTCACAAACCCTGAGCCAAGATCAAGAGTCCGATGCTTAACCGACTGAGCCCCCAGGCGCTCCCCAAACAGGGTCTTTATTTATTTATTTTGAGAGGGAGAGCGGGGGAGGGGCAGAGAGAGAGGAGAGAGAAAATCCCCAGCAGGCTCCAAGCTGTCAGTGCAGAGTCCGATGTGGGGTGGAACCCACAAACTGGGAGATCATGACCGGAGCTGAAACCGAGAGACGTCTAACTGAGCCCCCCAGGTGCCCACAAACAGGGTCTTTAAAGGGGAAAAATGAGGTCATTAGCAAGGGCCCTAATCCAGTGTGTGTGGCGTCTCTAAGGGAGGAGCCGAGGACATAGACACACGTGGGGGAAGCAGACATGTTAGGACACAGAGGAGGTGACAGTTGACAAGCTGAGAGGAGAAGAAACCAACCCCGCAGCCACCTTGATCTTGGACTTCCAGCCTCCAGGGGTGTGAGAAAACAAATTCCTGCTGTTTAAGCCGCCTGGCCTGTGGCGCTTTACAGTGGCAGTGCTGGAACATGAAGGCGCCAGTCTGCGATGGAAGTGAATGGAAAAGCCCCTAATACAGTCACCTCATAATTCTCAAGTGTCTTACCTTCCTGAATCCGTGTCGTCTCCTCCATGAGCCCTTTGTTTTCCACTCCGTTTCATTTTCAGTATGAGAGTTCCAGGGGCACAGATTTTTTTTTTTTTTTTTTTTTGGAGGGGATTGATTGATTGGGGCCACTCCTTGGCAGATGTATGATCCGCAAGGATCTCGCTCCGGACGCTGGGTTTGGGGAACACTGTCAGGGCAATGTTTTACCAACATCTTAACTCAAGTCCTCTCCCTGGAGCCTCCTATTTCCTACGTCCGAGATGACTTTTCCACCTCAGTTCCCCCTGGGGCATAGAAACTTCTTCGGTGTTCTTCACATTCTCTTGAGAGCTTGCAGAGATGTGCAGACCTCGCTCAGCTCACCTTGCTGTCCTTGTTCAGATATATAAGGTGGCTGTTTTGACTAGCAATTAGTCAGTTCTTTGAGTCCTAGAAGTTTCCTGCCAGGGTTCAACTTGGAACAGGCAGACACATGGAAGGAAACCTCCTTTGGGGCTTCTATGGGGTTTCAGCCAAGCCCTCCTGATGCACCTTCCATTGAAGAACCCCCCTCCCCCCACCACCTCTCTTTCTTCCTTGCACATCTAGGAGCCTTTACTCCTGGTTGGCAATCCTGAACCCCTTGGTGCTCACTAGCTAATTGCAATTATGTGCTGTTAAAGAGAATGCAGAGGAAAAAAGAGACCCGTTTGTGGCTTGAATGAGAAATGAGGAAGAGTGGGTATTTCCAATGCCGAATACAGGAAAAAAAAAAAAACAAAAACAACCGTCAATTTCAGTGGCTTTGTGTTGCAGGAAATTGTTGAGAGTTAAATTTCATTTTGTAGCAGGCCTGGATTGCACAGCTGAAATCCATAAGATCAGATATAACATTTCCATCATTGAGCAGGTTAATATAGCCCCTAATAGGATCTGCTGACCATAAGAACCACAGACCAAGCGGCAGGAAAGTTTTATTTATTTGCCATCTGTATGTAAATTTCGCTATTATGGAAATTGTGTCAGAAATTGGACTGCAAGTAGCTAGCACACAATGTACTATAATATTGGGGCTAAGATACCAAAAAAAAAAAAAAAAAAAAAAAGCCACCCCTGTGTGTCTATGTGCCTATGAATAATCCAGCTCATTGTGGCTTTCTCTAAGAAACTTCAGTCTCAGACTCCAAAGCTAACCTGTGATCACAGTGGACAGGCTCATTTGCATATGCAGCAGTCACTCAGAGACTAGGGCGTGGTGCTGGGCTTTCATGGGAAAAGAAGTGTGTCCATGCCTGGTGTTATTATTAGCTCTCAGAATCCAGTGCCAATCTGTCTTTTAGTGGCTCCGCGGGTGACTGCAAAGAGACCATTGCATTGCTAAGGGACAAATATTTTTGGAGTTAATTATAGCTAGTCATGGAAGAGAGGAACACCGCTTTGCTTTTTATCCTGAGAGAAACTCAACTGACATGGAGAAATTGAACCAGGACCCAGGATGGTGGATGCCAGCGCCGTTACATAATTAGCATCCTGGGGTGGCAGAGTGAGTGGCTTATTGTGCGGCCAGAGGCTGTCCTTAAGGAGCAGCATTACACTCTGTCATGCCTGGTTACAAAGTTGGCTTTGCCATCACTTCATGTCTCCATAGTAACATGACTGGAGTCCAGAGAAAGTGGCCGATTTGCTTCGGTGAGACCTGCACGTAAATTACATCCCCTTCTGCTTTCCTGTGAGTTCTGAATTTCTTTCCTCCAAAAGTTACACGGTTCTGGAATAACTTTGGCCACCGAGAATCAGCCTGTACCTTACACTTTGGGAACCACTAGTGCAGGAGAAGAATCACTGAGATGAGTGTTAGGTGTTTAAGTGCCAAATATAGTTGTGGGGGTGACGTTGAATTACCCGGCGAGAGTAGGGTCCTTGTGCTTCCTCTTCTGTGCTGGGGACATCAAGGAGACCGCCTGCGTTTGATCCCAAGGTCTCTTGCATCCTCTGAGGCTTACTTGTTAGTTTGTTTTCATTTTGAACATCCGGAGCCCACACCCCAGGCTGGGAGCCTTTGGCCGGCGGCGCCTCTGGCCAGAATTTAATAACACTGTTTTGTTTTTAATCACACTTCTTTTAGGGATGTCGTGTCTTTATGGGCAGTGATCTTGCTTTTTTTTTTTTTTTCATTTAAAATGCTGATCTATGGCTTCCTCCTCAGATAAATTTATGTAAACCCAAGGAGCAGATTTAAAAGAAAGCATTACGTGAGTAATACCACAGATGGCACCCAGGATGAAGCCTGAGAGGGTGGCAGGGTGCAGGAATCCCCGCAGACAGGGGAGCTCAGTGGCGGCAGGAGCGAGGCTCTTGGGCTCTTGTCTTTAGGAGGAGCTGGGATGGTTAGCTCGGAGGCAGACGTCCTTTGCTCAGCAGCTATTTAAACTCAGCAGGGGCTGTCTGACCTCCCCGGCTCCAGCTCGCTCTCTCTCTCTCTCTCTCTCCCTCTCAAACGGGGCCATGCCATCTCTTAGGGGCTATGTGGGGAGTCTAGAGGGAGTCCCCTGCAGGGGTGAATCACCCCTGCTGCAGGAGGTGTTTAAGGAGGGCAAGTTTATCCCCCTCTCTCTGAAACCGAGAAGCTTCCGGACATCTGTCACACAATGGGGAAGCTGAGTGGTCCAAGCAGGAATCATAGGATCGCCGGCACCGCCTCCAGCAAGCTGAGCTGGCACCCACGGGCACACCTGTGCACGAGTGCAGGCATCAAGATGCTCTGAAAAAGTTCCTGTAAAACGAACACCTGCCCTGCTGTGTGGAGGGGAGGACACACTGAGTGCGCCGCTTCCCAGGGCATCCCCACCCTCACCGAGTGAGCGCACTCTGGGGGCCTCGGGCAGCAGAATCCCCGGGGGGGTGGTGAGTAGGGGGGGTGAGTAGGCTGTTAAAATGCCTAGATCCTGGGCCACATTCAGAGCCACTGAGTGGGGGTCCCCGTGGGCATGGCCAGCAGGCTGCTGCTCAAAGTCACCGTGACCCCCGCGCGCCTTCGAGGGGACGCGCCTGTGCAGGTGTGAAGGTTGTGCTTCTTGAGGGAGCATCTACTTCGGATGGATGGGCGCTGCTCCCGGGGGTACAAAGCGCAGAGGCTTCTCATAGGTGGGACTTACCCTGAAGGTCAGCAAACCCAAGGGGGTGACTCTGGGAGCAAGCCCATCAGAGGTCAGGGGGATTCGGGTGCTGGGCTGCACGGGCCAGAACAGCGCAGGCGGAGCAGAGGTTGGGTAGGGCGGCCTCAGCTAAGGAAGCCTGGAGACAGTGAGGTCACCTCTTGTGTGCTCATGCCTCAGTTTCCCTTCTAAAAAATGGGGATAATGAAATACCTACTTCAGAGTGCTCTGTGAAGAATACATAATGTATGTATATTATATATATCAGGGCCTGGCAACAACCCTGATTATGGTCACTCCCCCGTTATTATAATTCTTTCCACTTGCTCAGACCCAGGGTGTATCTCGTGGGACAAGGTGTATGTTCTCAGAGGATCCTCACTGAGATGGACAGACCCTCAGGGAAGTAGAAGCCGCCATTTTCTTTAAGGAGCGTTTCCTTGGAATATGCCTGTAACTCTAGCTCCTTGCTCTGGGCTTCAGTTAACAAATGTTTATTGAGGACTTACTTGGCTGGTGTTTTATTTTTCTATTTATTTTTCAAGTTATTTATGTATTTACTTCTGAGAGTGGAGGAAGGGGCAGAGAGAGAGAGAGAGAGAGGGAGAGAGAGAATCCCAAGCAGGCTGTCAGCACAGAGCCTGCTGTGGGACTAGAATTCACCAACCTCAAGATCATGACCCGTGTCAAGTTGGATGCTTAACCGACTGAGTCACCCAGGTGCCCCTCAGCTGGTGTTTTAGAAGTTACCAAAAACGTCTTGGATAGGGCGCTCACCTGCCAAGATCTTAACATTCTTTTGGGGACGCAGTACACAAATCCAAGCAGATGAACAACGAAGGAGGGCTCGATGCATTGGGTGTTTCAGGAGTGTTTTGTAATGTGCGTGTTTAGGGAAGCTAGAAAAGTGATGTCACTTGACCTTGGCTGGTAAAGGTTGGATAAATGAAGGTATGAGAATAGGGGGGGAGAAAGCATCCTGGATCTGGCAAAGATGGCAACACTGAGTATGGAGTGTTGGGTGGCCCAGCTGGGAGGGATGTTGGGACTGTAGTCAGGAGGCTCCTGAGACTCGCACTGGGATTAGCCTGGATGGAGGGGCGGATCCCTTTGCTCAGCTTGCCCCTCATTCCAGGAAGCTGTGTGGTCTCACGGAAAAAGCATGGACCAGGAAGCACAGAAGGCTGGTTTAAATCCCTATTTAGAAGGAATGCAACCCCGCTGACATCTTGAGTTTATCCCCTTTTGGATGTCTGACCTCCAGAATAAGACATTTGTGTCATTTTAAGACACTGAATTTATGGTCATTTGTTATAGCAGCGATTAGAGACTAATACAGTGCCTTACCCAATTACTTCAGGAAATAGATGGAAGATGGTTTTGTCAGTGAGTGGAACTCATTAGGAAAGTGAGAGATAGACTGAAGTGAAGATATCACCATGTGCTTGGCCACTGGGATATGATTCACCACCTGGAGTAAATGCTCCTGGCTCCAGACATGACTTGCACCAGGAATAAAATAAAGATGCTCCCTACATGACGCCAGTACAGGGGGAGGCACACGGAATTTGGGGGTTTGAGACATGAGGGCTTTGGGGATTATAATACCACATACAAGGCAGAGCCTTTGAACTCCCAGCTTGTTCCTGTCTTCCTGAATGCAGATCTGTCTTCATCTTGGAAGGAGAGAATGCTGTGGTACAGAAAGACGGAGCTGAGGATGGGTGTATTCATTTCTTGGGGCTGCTGTGAACAACTACCGCAGACTCGATGGCTTAAAGTAACAGGAGCCTGTTGTTTCCATGTTCTGGAGGCTAGAGTTCGAAATCCAGATATCAAGGGAGGGTTGGTTCCTTTCGGGGGGCACCGAGGGAGAGTACCCTGTTCATGCCTCTCTCTTAGGTATAGTGAAGGCCAGCAATTCTTTGCATTGCTTGGTTTGTTGCTACCTAAGTCCAGTCTTTGCATCTGTCTTCATATGGTCTTCCCTTCTGCGTGTCTCTGTCTTCTCCTTTTCTGTCTCTTATGAGGACACTCATCATTCAATTTAGGACTCAACCTCATCCAAGATGATCTTGTCTTGGGATCCGTACTGTAGTTACTTTATCCAAATCAGGTAGCATTTACAGGTTGTGGGATATATACTTGGGGTGCACCATTCAACCCACTGCAATGGGCAAGGAGCCGGGTGCATCCTTTGAGGCTCAGATGGCTCATCAACCGAGGCACTGAAGGGATGTGTGGGTTGATCCCAAGCACAGTGACGGGAATAGGGCATGCGCCGGTGCCCTCAAATGCAGCCCGTGCTCTTTCTTCACTCTGCCTGCATCATAGAGGGCTGACCTTGCAGGTCCAGGTTCCCTTCACCTGGCTGCAGCCAGGGGGAGGCCCTGGCCAAGGAAGGCAGCGCAGGAGGGAAGGAGCAGCCAGGGCACTCCTGCCTCTCCCTCTCCACTGTGACATCTATGGCAGCAGCTACATTTCTGCTGCTTGATGAGCTCACTGTGCTTCGACCATCCTCCATGTGACCCTGGTCCCTGGGTCTAAGATTATTCCTTCTTCTGTCCTAGTTTAGGGTTCTAGTAGCTTCTTGCTGTGATACTGATTTTATGTGTCAGCCTCACTACTAAGCACACACGCACACTATATATATGACCAAGGTCTGCTTTGATTCTGTCCCAGCTCAGGGGAATCACAGCACATCTGTTTAGTCCCTTCTGGTAAGATGTTGGGAGGTTTGTATTCCATAAACTTCTGAACTGTTGGGGGTCCAAGGCCCCATCCTTGGTGCACAAGTATGTGCAAGATGTGCATGTAGGCCCGAAGCAGATTCTGAGACGAGGAATTGGTGCACGGGTAGTTTATCTAGGAGGTGATGCCAGAAAGCAGAAGTATGAGGTGAGGATAGAGAGATAGGGAGGGAAGAGAAGCTGGTAAATGGGCACTGATGAGTCCTTGGGGCTTCATCCATTGGTGCCCCTCCTTAGAACTGTGGAGAAGGTGTCTCAGAACTCTTCCACTGGAAGACAGAGCAGCTGGAGCATTTATCTACTGGCTTCCATCCCAGTTGGTTGAGGGTTGTCCCTGGGGAGGTAACAGAGAAAACAGCAGAGAAGCCAGGAGGGTTTTGGTGAAAGCCATTGAACCAGGCTCAGGGAACTGTCCTCCACCACAGTGCTGAAATCAGGTGGGCTGACGGGCAGCAGGGAGATGCTTCACAAGTTTCCATTGCTGTTCATGTGTGTGTTCACATGCATAGTTCACACAGGGACGGAGTTGGCTGCACAAGCAGGTTCCTCCTGCCGGCTGGTGCTTAGGTGGTGTGCCTCTGCTATGGAGGTGAATTCTCTCTGGATGCCAATGGCGGTTGCCATTATGGTAGGTCTCGGCCACACATGATGTTTGGTGCCAGCTGGAGGGGAATCTAGGGGGTGGGGTCTGGTGATTCTGATTAGGTGGTCTCTGTGGGAATCCTGCCAGTTACCTGCCCTGGATCTTAGCTCCTTTCTGGCATTGGGTTTCCAGCCCTCCCCTCCCTTCTATGAGATGCCCTGTATCTCTCCTATAAATCCCTTTCTCACATGCCAGCCAGAATGTGTTTCTGTTGTGTCCGAGCAACGAACTCAAACTTCCGTCTTTCCTTGAGTGTTGTATTTTTTAGGTTATGATCACATGATTTTGTATTAAATATAAATAATTTCCATCATATACCCAATATCATTAGACTCCTAAAACAGACACAAGTAGGCTATGACTCATCCTTTCTTCTATGACAACTGTCGTTTCTCTGTGCAGTCAATGTAGCATCTTGTTCTCGTTGAGATCATCTGGTTTTATCTTCTTCATTCCAAGAGGTGGTCCCAGGATACCGAGTAACCCTGAACAGGATGTTTTGTGCAAGAACACGTAGACGGTGCTTTACTATATTTCTTAATGAACCGCAACACGGAGTGATGGAAAGAAAGGAGAGCTAGCAATTAAGGGTCTGGGTTCTGGTCCCAGTTCTTTAGAACCTTGCTTGGGTTATTCCATTTCTCTGGCTCTCTGTTCCTTAATCATAAAGCCATGAAATCAACTGAGATGTAACCAAATGCAGGGGCCCTTGAGAAAGTTTAGAAGTCTATGAGCCCCTGTGGTTTGATCACTGCAACCAGAAACCAGAAAATTACATTAGGCTCAGCTCAGTAACATTGTTCTTGAAATGTGCCTTAGGCTTGAGCCCCTCCACAAATTATTCTAGCTCAGTCTATATTTGTGAAAGTTGTGGGTGTTTTGCTTTTTAAAAATCTGTTTTCTTTGCCTTCTCTTTGCTTGAAATTTCTTCCCGTGTGTGGCTTCCCATCCTCAGTGGCTTTGTGAAACGCTAGCAGCAGAGATGGGAGGTGTGGGCAGGTGAAGGGGGGGTGGGGGCTGTGTTCCACAGCAGAGTGTTTTTTGACAGCTTAAAGGTAAACTCTGAGTTCTTTCTTAGCAGCTTGATTTCTCCTCCAGATGTGGATTTTTCCTTTCATCTGAGCTGTTGAGCAAACCCAACCTGTGGAATTCTCAGATGGAGGTGCCGACTGCTTTACTGAATTGAGTTAGAAAAGTTGCTGCTATGATCTAAAGCTTGAAAGCCCCTGGGGTAGGGCTGCAGGGGTGCAGTGCAGAGGGGGCCATCCCTGGAAGCTGGTCCTGGCCACCTCCGGGCCGGTTCCAGTTTTCACATGCCACCTTTCCCTTCCTATTTTCATTGCGACTGATACACATTATTTTTCTTTTTGGCAATAAATTTATCTTAAAAGAAACTTTTATGTCACTCTCTTAAGGTGGAAGATTTAACTCTGGTTTTTCTGGTTTTAATTTTTTCTAGCACACATTAAAGTAAATGTGTAGCTATGACAGTAATGAATTTATCACCTAACCAGTGGGAGCCATGACCTCAGGAGCTGAGTGGTCAGCGCTCTCTTTACCACCTCATTTCAGCATCTTGTTCCTGTATGTACATCCCCAGTGCTACTACTTAATTCATATGCTTCTTCCGATCAGCTTATATTTTTGCTAAATTAAATTTACCTACAACAGAAGCTTTATTTCTCTCCTATAAATGGAAAACCCTGCATCATTGCTGTAAATAGAAGGCAACTGTTACAATAGTTACACACAGAAGCCAGTGTTAATAACATTCAAGCTAGATAGTTGAAGGCTCCAAAATGCCTTGGTTTTGAGGCTCATTAGTTCTCTTTGTTAGAAGCAGAGATTTGGGAGCGTTAGAGAAGGTTAAAGACATGAACACTCAGCTACAGCTTTCCACTTGATTTCATCAGAAAGGCTGGTAAAGACGAGAAACTCTCTTTTCTTAACTTAATGTCATTTAATATTATGTCCTTGTCACACCGCCTAAACTTTCCTCGTGTACCCTTAGGGATAGGGTGGGTGTCTGCCACTTCTGAGAACATTGCTTGCTCTCTATTTGTTAAAAAAAATATTTTTAACATTTAATTTCAGGCATTTAAAAAAAAGGAATGAGTTACCAGCATTTTAAAATATGACCAAAAAAACTGGCCCAGTGCAGGTTTGGTGTTTTATTTATCTCTTCCTGCATGTCCGGGGGGAGGGGACTGGCCCCTGGCCCTTTGAGGGGCGGCTCTACTGAGCCCCCTTATGGCCGCTTGTTTGCCATCCTGCAAAGGGGCGCAGCAGCTGGAAGCTGCCCAGTGAGGTTTTACTATTGGAGGTGGTCGACGTGTCTTACCCTTCTGTCCAGAGGGAGCCTTTCAGGGACAGGGAACCAGAATGTTCTAGGTCACATGAGAACAGATGCTGATGAACTTTGTGTTGGGCACAGAACTAATGTAACTCTGGGGCTACAGTTTTCCAGGGAAAAATGACTTTATTTTTTGTGACTTTCCTGTGCTCTATAGTAGTTTTGGCAACTAAAAAAACCATATGACCAATTGATTTAAATGAGGTTCCTAGGAATGCCAGGGTCTTAATATCATATTTTTATCTTAACCCATGAGAGGCAGGTCAGTGTCATATAAATTTCTCTTGTGGGAGATTCATTAATTTATCAATTCAACAAATATTTGAGTGTCTTTCATTTGCCAGGTACTGGTTTTTGCATGGACTCTGTAGAGGGAAAAGGTATAGTTCTCTGATCTCCTGAAGCTTATATTTTGGTAGGGTAAGCGCAGAGAAATCCTTGGTGTTTTGGTGTTTATGGTGCCCATATTTTTTGGTTTATTTATTTATTTATTTATTTATAATATTTTTATTTATTTCTGGAGAGAGAGAGATAGCGTGAGCAGGGGAGGGTCAGAGAAAGAGGGAGATACAGAATCTGAAACAGGCTCCAGGCTCTGAGCTGGCTGTCAGCACAGAGCCTGACGCAGGGCTCGAACCCACGAACCGCGAGATCATGACCTAAGCGAAAGTCGGACACTTAACCGACTAAGCCACTCAGGCGCCCCGCACTTTGCTTTTTCAACATTACTTTGACTATTTGGGGTCTTTTCTGGTTCCATACAAATTTTAGAATTGTTTGTTCTAACTCTGTGAAAAATGCTGGTATTATTTTGATAGGGATTGCATTGAATGTGTAGNACAGAGCCTGACGCAGGGCTCGAACCCACGAACCGCGAGATCATGACCTAAGCGAAAGTCGGACGCTTAACCGACTAAGCCACCCAGGCGCCCCTGGTTTATTTATTTTTGAGAGCAAGAGAGAGACACAGCATGAGCAGGGGAGGGGCAGAGAGAGAAGGAGACACAGAGTCCAAATCAGGCTCCAGGCTCCGAGCTGTCAGCACAGAGCCCAATGCAGGGCTCGAACTCGAACCATGAGATCATGACCTGAGCCGAAGTTGGGCACTTAACAGACAGAGCCACCCAGGCGCCTGTATGGTGCCCATATTTTTTGAACCAAACAGGTACTGGAGTATTTGTTAACTTTGCTCTAGATGGACACATACTGAGAGGACAGTAAGGTCAGTGGGTTAGTGGGGAGAAAGAATGTCTGAACAAGTACAGTCTGGACATGGGTCAGCATTGGGGCCACTGATGTCTTTTAAATTGGGTAGTGGTGGTGAGGCTCCTGGGTGGCTCAGTCGGTTAAGCGTCCAACTCTTTCTTGATTTTAGCCCAGGTCATGATCTCACAGGTTGTGAGCTGGAGCCCCATTAGTGCAGAGCCTGGTTGGGATTCTCTTTCTCCCTCTCTCTCTGCCCCTCCCCTGCTCACGCTGTATCTCTCTCTCTCAAAAGTAATACACATTAAAAAAATGAATGGGGGGGTGGTGAATTGAAAGTGACTTTTGTAGCACTGCCAACTAATGAAAAAAAGGCCATCACACATGAGCAAATTAGCAGGTTCTGCCTGCTTTTGCATTTTTGTTCTTTACATAAAGGTTTGTTGCATTTTGGGTTTCTACTTACTGGTTGGTTTGTTGCAATTGAAAATACCTAGGGGAGTAAGACAAGGTGAATAGGCTGTGATTGGGTGAATATTCAGTGAGTGAACAGGCTGGATAAAGTTGGGCGGTCACACCCAAATTGCCAGGAGAGGAGGAGCGGGACAAGCATTGCAAGGACTCTGAGGTGGGCATGACCTCAGCTGTAGGAGGAACAGAAAGGGGTGGTTTCTGGGGCGCCTGGGTGACTCAGTACATTAAGCATCTGACTCTTGATCTGGGCTCAGGTCATAATTGAGCCCCACGTCAGGCTCTGTGCTCACGATGTGGAGCCTACTTAGGATTCCTCTCTCTCCCTCTCTCTCTGTCCCTCCCCTGCTAGTGCTGTCTCTCTCTCTCTCTCAAAATAAATAAATAAAAACTTAAAAAAAAAAAAAGGAGTTGGTTTTTCTTGGATCCAATAATATCTGATTACGTTTCTGAGTTTGCAAGGATAAGAGTCAAATATGCAGGCTGGTGAGGCCTCACACAGCAGCCAGGGGCATGACCTGGCTAACATCACACAAGGCGCTGGTAGCCCAGTTTGAGGTAAATCTCCAGCTCTCTGAGACCCAGGCCTGCTTTGACTTCTGTTCCTCTGGATGTATAATATTTATATGCCTCTGAAGGCTGTTTCTGAAGTGATGGCCCACAGTGAAGGAGCCTGAGGTACAGGGGAGATGCCGCCTAAGAAAGACAGTTCTGAACATCTGTGGCTTTGGATATTCCAGACAGAAATCCGGTCTCTTTGTAGCACTCATCATTTTTTTTTTTTCTTTTCAGGTTGCATTTATGACCCATTTCATAGGAAGTCTCTATTTTTTATTTAAAAATTTTTTAATGTTTAGTTTTGAGAGAGAAAGGGACAAAGTGCAAGCAGGGCAGGGGCAGAGAGAGAGAGGAAGACACAGAGTCCAAAGCAGGCTCCAGGCTCTGAGCTGTCAGCACAGAGCCTGACATGGGGCTCAAACCCACGAACCGTGAGATCGTGACCTGAGCTGAAGCTGGATGCTTAACTGACTGAGCCACTCAGGCGCCCCCAAAAGTCTCTATTTTTAATTTATTATTTTATTATTTATTTTGAGAGAGGGTTGAGCATGAGCAGGGGAGAGAATCCCAAGCAGGCTCCGTGCCATCATCGAAAAGCCTGATACAGGACTCGAACCCATGAAACATGAGATCATGACCTGAGCTGAAATCAAAAGTCAGATGCTTAACACTGAGCCACCCAGATGCCCCAGGAAGTCCCTCTTTAGAAAGAAGGATTAAGGGGTATTTCTGCTTCTCATTTTCCAAGTCTCTGTGTATAACATTGGAACTTACGTCACAAACACAGCTAGAAATACTGGATTCTTGAACATAGGTGCCCAAATGGGTGCTCTGATTATTCACTTGTTCAGGAACAGATGGGTCTCTGGGCCGTGTGCAGAGGACAGACTTCTGCCTGGTAGGAAGGCCACGCGAGGCAGTGTCAACCGGAGCTGGGACTCTCTGGTCTTCTGTGTGTCCCTCGCACAGTTACCTCAATAGGTAGTTGATGCATCACGTTTTCTCCTTTCCCATCATAGGCTCTGCCCTAAGGAGCCCCCTTCCCCCAATAGCATGAAAGAGCACTGGACTACTGCGTGTGTGCAGACAAGTGCATGTATGTATGTGTTTGACACGTTTACCGTGTCCCGTGTGGTCTTGGAAGGTTCATTTCCTGGACTGAGGAAACGGAGCAAAATTGTTAGGATTGTGAGAAAGCAGAAACTCATTCGAGACTGCCTCGCCCAGGGTAGCCTTGGGGCTGCAGACCTCTTGCAATTAAGTGGGTCCAAAGCCACGGTGCAGACTGGGCAGAGCTCCCCAGGTGAAAGTTCTGTCACCAGAGGGCCCCTTCTATAGGTTGAAGGCACAGGCTCCTTATGGGGCGTCCCCTTAGATCGGGGCATGTGTTAGGGACCAGTTTACTATAATCTTTCTACCTGTTCAGCTATTCACCTTTATGCTCTTGCTTGGTCCCTGGGGACAGTTGGGCTGGTCATGGTTAGAAAGACAGAAGCGACACATATTTGCCATACGCTGGGTATTGTGCTGTGTGATGCACAAGCATTCATTCATTTCGTGCCCAAAGCCACCATCCAAGTGGACACAGGTGTCCTCACGCTGCAGATAAGGAGGCTGAGGCCCAAAGAGGCTAAAATAATTGGTGATGGGTTATACGGGTGGCAAGTGGAAACAGTTGGCTTTGAACCCGGGCACTGGGGTCTGGAGATGTGTTCTTTGCTCCTCTGTTACATGGCATTTGCCAGCACTTCCCATGCTGGGTAAAAGGGACCCTGGAGAGGACAGGTTTGGAGCACTTCCTCTTGGAACAGTCCAGACCTTCCCCAGCCGGGAGGGTGCGAAGCCTGTGTGGGCACAGCTGGCTCACCTCCTCCTGGGAGGAGCCGTGGGCTGGGCCCCGTGACCACAGGGGTCCAGCTCTGTCCTGCACCTCCCCACTTGTGTGATCGTGGGCGGGTGAGTAATTCCCTGCAGCAGTTCACAGGTTTCCATGAGGGGCAAATGGGATAGCATGTGTGGGCATCACTTGGCAAGGATTTGGGCCCCAGCTGAGCATGAGGTGCTCTTTCTGCCGCTACTACTGAGTGACGTGCCAGGTTGGGTCCACCGGAGTCCTGGGGCCTCGAATCCATGCTGGCGTCCCTGTCACTCAGCCTGCCTTTAGTGGCCAAACGTCCTCCATAGGTTCTGACACAGTTTGGTCGGGGAGCGTCCGTAATTAGTGGCTGTGTTGGTAACCGGGACACGGCAGGTGTAGTTCTCTCCGGAAAGCACATCTCTGAGGTCGAGAAGCCACCCGGGTGGGTTTGTTGGGGACACCAGCTTGTGTCACTTCTGCCTGCGTCGGACAAAGCCTGGACACTTCCCTCACTTCCCTTGCTGGACCTGCGGATTTCCATTGTTGGATCACGTGATTAATTCGGCAAGTGTGCCCCGAGCACCACGTGTGTGGAAAGCGCTGTACGAAGCGGGAGATGTAATGAAAACAAGCAAGGTGTGCTCTCTGCTGTCCTGGGTCTTACAGTCAGGTGAACGGTCATGTGTATGAAAACTCACACGGACCCTTACTGAATACTAGTTGTGATAAGTGCCCAGAAGGAAAAATCGAGATGCAGTAAGAGAAGAAAAACTAACCTAGTCCCGTGTACCTGGGAGGGCTTTTCTGCGGTGTGGATTAAGTTGAGTCGGAAGTGGGTAGGAGTGATCCAGATCGTTGGGAGGGGGCTGCGTGGGAGGGAAAGAAGCTTCCGACGTCGTGGGCGGTATATGCAAAGGCCTGAACCAGTCAGGGTCCAGGCAGGGAAGAGCTGGGACGTCCCCCCCGCCCCGAAGATAATTTAATGAAGGGGTTTTGGACCACGGTGGGGGCAGGGTGGAGGGAGCCAGTGGGGGTGGGGAGGCACCCGGGAGGGGTGACAGTGGTAAGCAGTGACCACCGTGGCCTGGGGGGCGAGGGCAGGGAAGGGAATCACAGGAACCCAGGAGAGCTTGCTTACCTTGGGGGCAAGAAGGCTTGTCCGCGGGAGCTGTGTTCACCGGGAGAGGAACTCTGTGGCCGCCCTCACCAGCCAGGAGAAGCCGGGCTGTAAAAACCACAGCCGCCTCTCTCACCATCCCATCTCTTGCCGTGCCTTCTGTGGCTTGAACCCGTCTGGAAGCCAGAGAGAGGCCAAGGGAGCACAAGGGAGCCTCTTGGGATGCTCTTCGAGGCCATCAGCCTCCAGCAGCACGGAGAGGAGAGGGCCAGAACACAGACCTACGGGACACAGAGAGGGTCAGCAGTAAAGGCAGGTGGGGAAGAAAGTCCCAGGCCTCCGAGGCATAGAGAGGACCAGTGGGGAAGCCTGGAGCCATGAACCTAGAGAGGTCATCAAAATAGCACCTACTAAGTGCTTGTAATGCAGTCCTCACACGACACCGGCTGAGCTAGTGTGAGTCCATTTTACAGATGAGGAGATTGAGCTTTAGAAAGGTGATATAGCTCGCCGAGCATGTACGTGGTAGAGCCAGGATTTGAATCTAGGACACCTGGTTCCAGACTCTGCTTTTAGCCACTAAATGATTAGCTTCACCGCTTCCTCGGTTAGGCAGTTTTGTCACGGGCCAGACCAGGCAGCGCCTTGTAGGGATTTGGATGTGTCCTAACACCCGTGTAACCGGCTTAGAGTTTCGATGGCTCAGGGTCTTGAGCAGGTCACCCTCATGGTGGTGTGGTTTGTCGCAATGGTTGTGGATGCGTAGTGTAGCAACTCACAGGAGGGAGATGCAGGGGACGTGGAGAGAGGCACGGGCAGGCAGTACGGAAAGGAAGGGGCCAAGGGTGGCCCAGGTTTCTAGCTTGAGCCCTTGGTGGATGGTGGTTGCTATGGACCGAGTCTCCCCCTCCTCCCCCATCACCATGTGGATGTGGACACCCTAATCCCCAGTGTCGTGGGATTTGGATATGGGGCCTTGGGGAGACTGGGGCCCTTCTGATGGTTTTAGTGCCCTGATAGAAGTAGGAGAGACTTTGCTTCCTCTTTCTGCTCTTCATAATGTGAGGACACAGCAGGGAGAGAGAGCCATCTACAAATCAGGAGGGACAGAATCTACTAGCACCTTGACCTTGGACTTCCCAGCATCCAGAACTGTGAAAACTACATTTCTTTTGTTTAAGCTCCCCCCCCCCCACGCCCACCCCCCAATTGGTGGTTCTTATTTCAGCATCCTGAACAGGCTAAGACCGTGGTTCTTTCCCGAGGACGACGAGAGAAGCAAGGTGGTTTGGGTTTTATTTTGGGGTGGGTCGATCTCGAGTTCAGTTCTATGTTGCGTTTGATTTTCCCTTGAGACTTCTAAGAGGTGATGTCAAGGGAGTCCCTTGGCCATGCATCTGAGACTTAGGAGAAAGTTGCAAAAGTAACTCAACTCTGGGTGTTTCTACTGTGAATGGTAGATGAAGTTGTGAATGTGGATTTGTGCGTGTGTGTGTGTGTGTGTGTGTGTCTCGGTGGAGAGGAAGAGATGAAAAAACTCATTGTGGTTCACAAACAGCTTTAAATTACTAGAGAAAATGATTCTTTACCAGGCATTGGAGAATTTATATCACCAAACATTGTACAAATAGCAGGTTTGATGGAAAACGAGTTCAGTTCCATAAAAGGTCAGGTTGTTTTTGTGGTATGAATTGAATTTTTTATGCCTTAGCTTTATTTATTAACATTTATTACTGAGACGATGGGCATGGCAAAGGGAGAGGATCTTGGACTGTTTCTGTGGATTCCTTTTATTTAATATCAGCTCTCGGTCCTCACGAGGGCGGTTGAAATACTGCACGTCCTTCCGCCATCTGTTCTTTTGTCCTTGGATTACAGGGGAACTTTGTGCGTGTCTTCGGTGAACTTCGCGATTTTATTTGGTGCTCTGAGGGCAGAAATGTCAGCACCTGTCTGTTTTTGTCAGTCCACTTTCAGTTGCAAAGAGAGGAACCCTGACTTCAAGTGGGTTGAAGGGAATTTCCTGGCTCTCCTAACTGAAAAGTGCCAAGACAGCCTCAGGTCTGGCTGAATCCAGCTGCTCAGACAATGTGGCTGGGAAGCTGTCCCTTTCCACCTGTTGGGTTCATGCTCAGGCAGGCAGTGGACTCTTGCACCACTTGCTTGCTTAGGGGAACCAGGAGCTTCACCTGGCTCTCCCAGCAGATCCTGGGTCCTAGAAGTCTATTTGTGAACCCAGTGGCTGTGGCCAGGCGATGTGATATTTCTGATTGGTGTGGATGGGTCATGTGCTTTCTGCTTGGACCAATCCCTGTTCAGGAGGATGCGGTGCTTTAATTGGCTACACACATACCAATCCCTGAAGCTGAGGCTGGAGTCGCCACAACTGGAACTTGCGGACTGGGCGTGCGCGGCTCCCAGTGGGCAGTCCGGGTGCTGTATGGAGAGAGGGTCCTGTGTGCTGGGCTGACCCCACGAGTCTGCCTGGTCTTCTGTGGGTGAGGTGACCGAGGCGGGGAGCTTGTTGGATGGCTCTCACAACAGCTTTTCAGCATTTAACTTTTTTAAAAAATATTTATTTTTGAGAGAAAGAGAGAGACAGAACACGAGCAGAGGAGGGACAGAGAGGGAGACACAGAATCCGAAGCAGGTTCCAGGCTCTGAGCTGTCAGCACAGAGCCCGACGCGGGGCTCGAACCCACGAACTAGGAGATCATGACCTGAGCCAAGACCGGAGGCTCAACCAAGCCACCCAGGCGCCCCTGTTACCTATTTTTTTATTTGGCTTTTGTGCCTATAGAGAAGGCATCGTGGCCCCTAAGTTCATGTCCACCTGAAACCTTAGAATCGGACCTTATTTGGAAATAGGATCATTGCAGATGTAATTAGTTGAGATGAGGTCCTCCCAGATTTCTGTGGGCCCTAAATCCAATGACCTGTATCCTTGTAGAAGAGAGAGACACCGACACACACACACACACACACACACACACACACACACACACACACACACGGAGAGGCCGTGTGAAGACGGGCGCTAAGTTTAAAGAGAGGTGTCCCCGAGCAGAGGCTGGCTGGAATTTCTAGAAGCTGGGGAAGCAGCATGGAACAGACTCTCTGAGAAGGAACACACCCTGCACCACCTTGATTGGAGACCTCCAGCCTCCAGAACTGAGAGAGAACACATTTCTGCGTCCTCAGGCTCCCCTCCGCCCTTTGTGGTCATTTGGTACCATAACCCCAGGAAACCAAGAGCCAGCACAGAGTAGGGGAGACCCGGCAGCGACTTTTGGGGCACCCTTGTCCTGTCGGATTACCTGTGGAAGGCACTGTGATTGCAGATTGGCCAAGTGTCCCTAAAGCGGGAGTCAGGGAAGGAAGATTGTGGAAGCCATCATGCGGATGGGGAAACAATGTAATTACAATCTCAATGAGGCACCGGACAGCAGGCCTCACAGGCTGAGTGGGGCTCCCTGCAGGGGTGAGCCCGCTGGTGCTTCCATACTCTGAGCTGCCCTGGCCAGAGAGGAGAACAAATTTCTAGAATTGTAGTAGAAATAGCTGCAAGCTTTCTTATTTATCATCATTTCCTGCTCCCAGGGACCCCGCTGCTTTGCAAATTGACTTTCCTGATTCCTGATATCTCATTGTCTCCCAGGAGTTACACAAACAAACAAACATCGTGACAAGATCAAGGCACCTGTTGTGAGAGAAACGTTGCAAACCTGAAAACCATTCTCTTGCTTGTAGAAACGTTAACTTTCTGAGATGTCAGAAGCTCTATGTAGGGTTTGCTTAGAAGTTGACGGTCCCAGATGAGAGACTGAACAGTGGTACGGGGCGGGGAGGGGGGGGCTCCAAAGAGCCGGCAGGCGTGGCTTGGGGAAAGTTCTCGTGCACACCCAGGTCCGTCTTTGCATGTTCCTCTGCTCAGAGCTAAAATGCACGTCCTTCAAGGCTCTGCTCGGGAGGTCTGTGTGCTCTTTCTTCCAGCACGGGTTCTGGGTCTGTCCTTCAGGATGCTGCTTGTTCTCTTTCAGACTCAGAGGCCAAAACTCTCTATCCTCAGTTTCCAGCCACCTGGCAAGGGGGGGACCCCCACTTGTTCTGTGGTCATCTTGGCAGGTGCAGTGCGGTGGGCTGCCTCCCAGACCCTTTGCCCCGCCCTGCGATCTCTTCGAGCTTCAGTCATGGTCTGAAATGAGCTCTCAGCAGAGCCTGACTTTGCCAGCCTCCAGGTGCCTAGTGGGACATGCATACATACGTCTCTCTCTCTCTCTCTCTCTCTCTCTCTCTCTGTCTACCGGGCTGATTCGTCACAGAGAAAACGTGTGCTGGGAGAATCCAAATCAAAAGCATCTTTACAGTTTTCCTGAATCACACCCTGAAAGTGTTTCCAGTGCCCAGGGCCGGGCTCATTTCAGAGAGTGTGTGGCACGCCAGATGTTCCTGGCATTACTCTCCTCGACAGAGCGTGATCGTCTGGAACGGGTCCCAAACGCCGTTATCCGGAGTGTTCCGAGGACCACATACATCATAACGGCAGTCTGTTTAAAAACACAGCACTATTGGGCACTGCCCCGGACCTAGTGAATTACAGGCTCTGGAAGTTGAGTGTAGACATTTGTAACTGGCAGCGGGTGATTTGTATGTACTTGAAAGTTCAAAAACCTCTGAGCCACAGGTCCCAATGCCTGTCTTCCCTCCCCTGCCCCTGGCAGCCTTTTCCTTCTCTTAATTTCCTGTTTGCCCAAGCCTGAAGGAGATGAGGGAGAAGGTCCTGGGGTGAGGGTGCTTTCAGGCAGAGGGGCAGCAAGACCAAGGTCGGAAGGCACATGTTGTTCTAGGAACCAGAAGGAAGCAGGGTTCCCACCAATACAGAATGTTAGTATATTTTTTCACACTCAAAATATGCAGTTTTTTTTAGAGCATTGCTATTCAAAGCTACAAGAGTGTTAGGCATTCTTCTTTAATCTGAGAATATTTGGCCGGCTGAAACGAATCTGCTGATGGGAACATAAAGTCTCATAGACGATGGCAAGCGACAGGAAACTTGGGGGGGATTTATTTTTCCTCCTTGAGAAATGAAGATGACGACGTGCTTATCGTATCTTATATTAAACAAAATTTGGGTTCAGCAGTTCCCACTCTGTGCCACCCAGAGCAAAGCACGCATTGCCTGCTGTCGATTTGTCACTTTCCCTCGGTTTTATACGATGGGGCAATGTCTCATTTTTCGTGTCACACTAGACGTGGTCAGTAGGTCCCCACAAGGATCGAGTTAGCAGAGATATTTGAGGGCTTCCCCAGTTTCCTCAAGAGCTGCCCTATGCTTTGCTATTCAACCTGCTCTCTTTGGGAGAAACTCTCATTCTTGCTGGGCTTCTCTGGCTCACGTGTTAACTGTCCACACGGATCTCGCGAGCGCCCGTTGGTGGACTCTCTCAGACCCTGTCTTTGTAGCTTTGCTGGCATTTGCCAGTCCTCCAGTATCACAGGACTTACAACTTCACTCTGCATTAGATTTGCATTATACTTATGGCTGACAGCTAGCAGGACAGGACCAAACCCATATGGCAGGGATGAGAGAGCGGTGGGTGGAGACGGGTGCGCTGTCATGCGTGAGTGAGACTCATTACCTGAAGAGTCGGTTCATCAACACACAAGAATATGACAATGCATTCTTCTCAGTGTAATCCCGTAACTCAAGAATTCAGGTAAATATTTCTGTAATGAAGACCCCATGGAAATAGAAATGTAAGTTGCTTGTGAATATCAGAGAGCGGTTGTTATACGAAGGAGCCAGAGACGGTCCCTGTGTATTGGCCCTTCTATTGTTTATTTCTTCACAACAGACTGGGACTCGTTAGCTCAAAATCCTGCCAGCGCCAAACTCCAAATTTTTGCACATCTGATTGTTACAGAGATACCCCAAATAAGCATATTTTTAGCCATTTGGAGCCTGCCTGCTTTCCATACCCTGCAAAACTGTGCCCAGCGTCTGTGAGCCATAAATTCTGGCTATAAGACCCCCAGCCTCCGCTGCCCTTTGGGGCTCTGTGATCTGCAGACTTGACACTGTGTTGCTCGGTGACGTCATGTAGACATAGAAGCCCCCTCTCTGACCCTCCTGTTCCCCGCTCCTCTCTTGCCCCCCTCCCCTTTGGGCCGTGCCCTATCCTTTGGAAAAGCTTAGCTCACTAGGGACTCCCACAGCTCGCAAACCTGTCCAAGGGATGCCCAGATCGCGCTTGTTGCGCGCTCCTGCCACCTAGTGGTCACACCTTTTACTTGCTCAGCCCCCAGATCCCCGCCGCTCATCTCAGTGCATTAATAGTTTGCACATAGTTTTAGATATTGTTGTTTTTATCCATAACAAGTGTTAAGAATATCACCAAGCTAAAAATATTTCTCTAAAACACATGTAATGAATATTCAAGACTTGGATTTTTCTGGGCTCAAATTGTTCTAACAAATAGAATCTAAAATCGGGAAGGATTTGGACGACGAACCAGAATTTAGAACAGTTTTATAACTTGTATTTAGGAGGGGAGCAGGACCTCGGTAATCGGCCTTTAGACTCGTATTTTCATTTCTTCTGTTGTGACTTGAATGTCTTTTTAGGAGCCACTTATGGTTACTGCCCTGTGATTCAGATGGGCTTTACTTCACTCTTTTTTTTTTTTTTAATATTTATTTATTTTGGGGAGAGCACAAGTGGTAGAAGGGCACAGACTGGGGGACAGAGGATCCGAAACGGGCTCTGCACTGACAACCCAACAGCAGAGAGCCCGACGTGGGGCTTGAACTCACAAACCACAAGATCATGACCTGAGCCAAAGTCGGATGCTCATTTGACTGAGCCCCCTGAGCGCCCTGGGCTTAACTATATTCTTAGTGCAGGGATGGTTGTTATCTGGCTAAACTGGTGCATTCTGTTCTTCCACCCCCTAGGCCACAGTTTAGTGGTCCAAGGTGGGCTCCTCAATCTCATTCAACCTATGAAAACCTAGCTCCAGGATTTTGTTCTGAGGGAGAGAATCTTGCTTTTCCTTTGGTGGATGAGGATGTGAGATCTGGAGCCGCTGCAGCTGTGTTGTGATCACAAAAGGGAGAGTCTATCAGTGCAGAGGATTGATCTTTTACCGCACCTCCACCGTGTAAACAATCAAATGATCAAAAATTCTGCTGAGGTTTGAGTTATTCTAAAGTGGATGGCCTAAGTATCAGAAACAAAGTCTCGGATGGACTCACCAAGCAAGTTCTCTTGGGTCCTGCCAGATGGGAGATGCTGTGGGCTGGAAAGCCACAGGGGAATGAGGTGAAGAAGCTGTGGGTCTCTTTCCTGTCTCTAGTCCCTGCTGGGCGGACCCCGGCCTGGAGTCCAGATGTCTTTCTCACTGCTTATTTCCAGCAGCTGGAATGTCACCTGGTCCTGGTCCAGCCAAAAGGGATGTTCATTGGGGTTCTAAGACTCTTCCCCATCATAGACAAGGTCAAAATTTCAGATTATTCTGTGCCGCTCAGAACAAGGGTGGGGCCCCGGGCACCTCAAGGGGTGCTGGAAGTTGGGGGAAGGCGCCCCTGTGTGTGTCCAGGGTGGGGACGATCTAACTCATCCTGAGGCCTCCCGCTGAGCTGGACCAGTGGTGAAGTCACACCTCCCTGGCTGCAACGTGGCATCCCTGTTTGACGCAGGAGGTCTACTTGCTTTGTTTGAACTTTATACCGGACCAGAGCGTATGCACAAGGAAGTACACGTAAGTGAGCCCAGCCCGACAAACTCTCAAAACCCACCATGCCGTCACATCCAGAAGCCCCCCTTGAGACCCCGTCCAGTCACTTCCCTGAAGAGTAACCACGATGCCGACTTTAACCTCATGGACCCGTTTGCCTGTTTCAGACTGTCTGCAAATGGGATTGTGCAGTTTTGGGCATCTGGCTTCTTTCACCCGACATTGTCTTTGGGGGTTCGTCATGTTGTTTGGCGTGATGGGGGCCCGCTCATCCGTGTTTTTGCTGCACCGTATTTCATATGCTTTATCTATTCTGTTGCTAGTGAGAATGTAGGCTGTTTCCATTTGGAGCTTATAGGGCGGTGCAGCCATGAATTTCCTGCTGCTCTTTCGGGGAACATGAGCCTGCCTTTCTCTTGGGCACATACACACCAGTCATGGACATACCTGGCTGTAGGATCACAGAAATCCAGGTTAGTGGACATTGCCAGAGAAATGGAACCAAATGGACTCAATCCAGCCGGGCGGATCGGTACTGGCTACGCCAGTTCCATGTCAACACTTGCTATTTTCTCTTTTTGTTGTAGCCATTCCGATGGGCAAGTGTCTGTTTTCTGCCAGAGTGGATGGTTGCTGGTGGTGGTGATAGCGATAATGCATAATAGTCACTGAAACGAAAAGCTGAGAAAAAAGCCCCAGGGAGGCAGCGTGGCTTTCAGCCCTGCTGGGGACAGTTCGTTCACTGGTGACTATGATGCTCACAGTGCTCACCCTGCTGTGATTGCCGTCGTTAGCGGGTATAAAAGCCGGCGTGTCTTTATCGAAGTTGTGGAAGGTACCTTGGCAGCTTGAAAGTCCATTTCTGGGGGAGGGGTGGGCCCTAGAAAGCCTGGCAAGGACTTCCTCTGTGGCCAGAAATTAACCACACTGAAGTTTCTGGATGCCCGCGTGTTCCAAATTGCTGATACAGCAGGGTGACCCTCTCAGGTCTGACCTTGCTGCAGCCCCAGGGAAGCTTCCAGAACCACAGGAGACCGGGGCTGCAGGAGGGCAGCAGGGCAGAAACGTTCGTGGTGTGCTCTGGGTCAAGCAGGGGCCACAGGACGCCCGGTGGCTCGGGAGGCGGATGAGGAGTGAGGAAAACCGTAACAGTGTCTGCAGCCCTAATGCCAGGCCCGGCGAAGGGCGTGGACGGGGAGGGAGACTCAGAGCCTGTGCTCCTGCGCGGGAGGGAACGGAGATGCCCCGTTCATTGGCCAAACCCGGGGGGTGACTGGCTGCCCCCTGGGGAGGGAGGCAACTGGGTGACCAGTATCACGGGCTGTCATCTGGGCTCCAGCGAGCCAGGAAAAGGTGAGGTCGGGCGCCCCCTCGAGAGGGTAGCGGCATAAAGAAAAGCACCTGTGGTGTCCTGGGGCCAAGAACCCATCTGAGGGAGACCTCGGGAGGCCGCCCTGGTCTGCCCTTTGCCTCAGTTCAAGTGCACTCCTCTGCTCAGATGAACGCAGCCTCGTGCGTGGCTCCGGGCACTGGGGTGGCCCTGCCGGTTGGCAAAATATTGAAAAATGCGGACATCTGCTGGTTAAGGACCATTGTCACAAGCCTGTCTCCCGCCGCCCCCTGGGGCCCCTGCGACCTCTCGGGGACCGGCAGGAACAGTGACAACGGTGAGCACGGGGGCCGGCCCCCAGCCCTGCGTGGCTCTGTCCTGCTGTGAAATACTGGTGTCGGATGCCTGCTTCTCAAACTCCCAGAGAGAGAGTTCACCCGCTGCAATGGCTTCTGTCTCAGAAAACAAAAGAGACGACAGAGAAGGACAGTGAGGAGGCGTGAATCCGTTCAGAGACGCTGCGTCCCCGAACACAAGGTGCCCGTGGAGTCCCGGGTGAGAGGAAGCAAGAAACCCGAAGGAGAACCTTCAGTGGACGTGTGGCCCCTCCAGGACTCAAAGGGGGAGGGGCAGTCAGGCTCAGTTCTGAGCTCGAGTGCCGGCCGTCTGCCGCCGCACGGGGCTGCTGGGCATTTGTCCCCAGCGCCTGGTGCCCGCGTGGCTCCAGAAGCACACCAAGCACGCACAGGCAGGCTTTGGAGAGAGGGCATCTGCCCGTCACTCAGTCTGGGGTGGGAGAGCAGGGTTGTGATTCTTGCATCTGCACGATTCTTTTGTTTTTAAAATTTTTTTAATGTTTTATTTATTTCTGAGAGAGAGAGAGAGAGAGAGAGAGGCAGCGTGAGCAGGGGAGGGTCAGAGAGAGAGGGGGACACGAATCTGAAACAGGCTCCAGGCTCTGAGCTGTCAGCACAGAGCCCGACGCGGGGCTGGAACCTATGAACCGTGAGATCATGACCTGAGCCGAAGTCGGACACTTAACTGACTGAGCCCCCCAAGCTCCCCGCTTCATTCCTTTTTAGGACTGAATCAAGTTCCTTTGGATGTATCTGTGGCAAAGGGTGCCCAGGGCCTCAGTGGGCATTGATAGTTGGCCCACGGGCTTCCATCTAGGAAGTGGAGACACTTCAGCTCCCTCACAACCCAGTGCAGTGTTCATCCTGGACTCAGAAGTCCCCCCTGGGCTTCTCCAGCACCCCCAGCCTTTTGTGCTTCCTCCACCTCGTGGGGACGCCTCCCCATGTCCAGGTCCCCTCCACACCTCCCTGGACACATCTGCCCCTTTTCCATCACTTGTGAGCCCGCAGCAGACAGAGATCTGGTTCCTAGCATGTTCACGGAACAGTAAAGTAACACACGCTTGGGAGAGTCCTGGGCTTCTACTCTGGGCACTTGCAAAAATAACAGGACACGGGCGCCTGGGGGGCTCCGTCAGTTAAGCGTCCGACTTCGGCTCAGGTCATGATCTCACGGTTTGTGGGTTCCAGCCCCGCATCATGCTCTGTGCTGACAGCTCAGAGCCTGGAGCCTGTTTCAGATTCTGTGTCTCCCTCTCTCTCTGACCCTCCCCTGCTCACGCTCTGTTTCTCTCTGTCTCTCAAAAATAAATAAACATTAAAAATAATAACAAGACACTTAGTTTTCAAAGGAAAGCCATTTACTACCTCTCTTCCCTCGTCTCCCAGAGGAAAGGGGAGATCTGCTCTGGTTACGTATTTTTACCACCTATCTTGACCTCAAGTGGTTTTATACATGTGTACCTCTTTTTCCCACCCCACAGAATTAAGGCAGCAGCAGGGGTGAAGATAACGGCCGTGCGAGTCACCAGCGAGCAGCAGTGGGCAGTCCAGGAGGAAATAGACAGCAGTGGCGTTCAGACGACGGCCACGCTCACCTGCGTGGGCCACCAGCCGGACCCACAGAGCAGGTAAGCGTGTAGTCCCCCACCAGCCTGGGGCTGCAGGTGGCTGCAAAGCTGATCGCAGAATAATGTGCATATCAATGAGCTGATGCCTCTGCCTTTATGGGCAATGTGTTCTTATAGCTCCTGGGCACTGCTCAGTCACTTGGCTTCCAGAAGGCTCCATTACAGGGCTGTGCTGCTACAGAAGGCTTTTATTCTTTACTCTCTTTATACACCAATGGCCCAATTAGGTGAGCCGTCTCGAACATTACCCAGACTCACATACGTGCAGGGTTTGAGAACCGTATTTTGAGAATCTAATATTATTACTGTTATTGTTCACAGTAAAGATTGAAGGATGAAATGGGACCATAGAAATGATCTAAGAGGCAAGGGGGAAATGTACTTGCTAATGGGCAAACAGAGGGTGTCTCTAGCGACCAAGGAATCGTCTCTCGGTGCTTAGATGCAGGCGTTTTGCAGAAATCGCACCTGGGTGTTGGCATATGGATTCAGATCGTTAAGTCAGGTGAACTTGGCATTGCCAGGCTCAGACACCGGCTTGGGGTTTCCCGAGGCTGCGCTCACCTGGGGGCGGAGGGAGATCATCGCTAGTCATTGTGCATCGGGACCCACAGAGGCAGGGGCGTCCTCCCCACTGTTGTAACAACCTTCTCTCTCAAGGGGTGGCGGGTGAATGAGCCCCTCGATGTGCGCCCCTCACCCCTGCCTTACATCCTCAGCCTGGAAGGTGAGCCTCTTTCCGATCTGTTATGCGTCACCTTCCGTTGTCACACCCTGCTGTCTCTCCTTTCTCTCCTACTGTTTAAACTCACGGAGACCCACCGTGTTAGGGTGGGCACTCTGTGAATGGGTGAGGGCGTGGGGGGGGGCTCCTGACCCTGGAGAGACTGGGCGGGGCTTGCCTCTCCCAAGGGACTAGGACCCTGTCCCTTTGCGAAGCCCTCCTTCAAAGGGAAAGAAGTGAGTCCAGGCGAGTGGCCCCGAGCCTTCTGTTAGGAATGTGATCCCTCCAGACTGACCATTCTCGTTAGCCTCCTTTCCACCCATCCCTGGCAGGCCGTTTAGTCAGCAACCTCCCGTGGTCCACGGTCTCCCAGGGAATCTGTCTGTCTGTCCGGAGTTGTCAGTATATGGGGAGAGGCCGGGATCCTATGTTGGCTCAGGTGTTTTCCCGTGCAGGCAGTGGGGTGCCCACCTAAACGTGGCCGCAGCAACATGGTTTTATCATCTCACCTGGCAGGAAACTCAGGGGCAGGTGCTTCGCGGCTGGTTAATCTGGCACCATGGCCATGTCGCCAGGTCTCCCGTGCCTGGGGCTCCCCGGCCGCCATCCCCCTTCCGGTTCCCACGTGGTTACAAAGTGGCTGCAGCAGGTGCAGGGGTCATTGACTCGGCAGTTGTCCGCCAACCCGGCGGGGGGTGGGGGAGGGGCGCAGCCACTTCTCCCGTTAGTGCTTTTTCATCAGGGAACAGGGCCTGGAGGTCGTCCCTTCAGATCGCGTGGGTTAAGTGGTGGGTTCCCTGCCTTTGCCCACGAGGCCGGTCGGTCTGGGAAAGGGAACGCCTGGTACTGTTTTCGGGAGCCACAGTGGGAGGCGGCGGGAGAGCGGCGGTCGGCCTGCAGCGTTTGGCTCTGTCCTCAGTGTGGTGCCTGCCGAGGGCTGTGGCTTCGCTGTGGCCCGGACTCCCTGTGGGTTGCTGGCCAGGTGGGCTCTGACCAGTGGCTGCTGTTCGGGCTGCGCTTTGGAGCTCAAGCAAAGGAGGGACTTGGGCTCTTGTGCAGATGGAGACGTGCCGGGGGCTGGTATGAGGGACGTCGGGATGCAGGTGCCTAAGCAGCGTCCTTGGCAACCTGTCCCCCGTCTTCCCTCTGGGTTGACATCACCTCCAGCAGGATCTTCCCTGTGGGTGGCAATTTGGCCACGACCAGCCCCCCACGTCCATGCCATTGCGGTCACTTCGGGGAGGACGCGGCTCTTCCCCATCAGGGCCACTGGCTCTGTTTGGCCTGCCCGGCATCACGGACCCACCAGAACCCATCACTGGCCAGCCCACCCCAACGACACAGGCTTAGAGGGTGGGAGGGGTTCTGGGGGATGGATGCTGGGGGGAGGGGAGAAACGGGAGGGGACCTTGCGGTTCCCACAGTCCTGTGCTGGAGGGGCCCAGATAGGACGCTTAGACTTAGACCCTCTGAAATCATCACGTGGGTGGTAAACATCTTCGGTGTAGATCTTCCTTGACTCATGATGAGGTAACCTCCTGATAAACCCTATCGTAAGTTGAAAATATCCTAAGTCAAAAATGCATTTAGCCACCTACCCCAGTGAGCACCACTCCCCAGCCCGGCCCGCCTTCGACGCACTCAGAACACAGACCGAGCCTCCGGGTAGGCACGGCCATCGGCACAAAGCCTGTTTTATAATCAGGTGCTGACTATCGCGTGTAACTGATAGTGACAGACGGGACGCCGTGTGGGCACAGGCAGCCCTCCGCCCACCGCCTGCTGACCCTCCCGACCGCGTGGCTGACTGAGAGCTGTGGCCGCTGCCCAGCATTGCAGGAGGGGATGGGGCTGCAGATCACTAGCCCGGAACAGGATCCGGATCCAATATGAGTCCTGCTGAAGGCGTATTGCTTTTGCACCATCATAAAGTTGCACAATCGTACGTCAAGCCGTCCTAAGTCAGAATAAGGGCGGGATCTGTGGTCCATGTGTAGGAAATTGACTTTGTGAAACATTTGGCTGATCAAGTGGTGACGTTTTGAACGGAAGAAAACGCATAGGCTGTGGTTATCACTTTTGGCTTCGTGAGAATCAATTTCGCATTCTCTCTGGAGATTAAAAAAAAAAAAGCTCCAGGAGAGGAAGTCGTTAGCTGAGCAGAGTTTACATGATTATGAGGCGCTCTCCCCATTCCGGTGTCTGCCTTCTCCTTCACCCCAGTGCATGGCCTCCCCCCGGGCTGTGAGAAGGGCAGGGATTAATGCTATGCCATGACAATTTATACTTACCGAATATCCCTCCGAAATTCATTCCATGATCTAAATAAATAATTGCTTCTCTTTGTACTTTGCTGTTGAATCGTGATGTCAAATGAGGTGTGAAATACAAGCTCACGGACCGTGTTTGCCGGCTCACAAAGTAAATATATGAATATATCCTTAACAAAACATCCGTCAGAAAGCTGTAATCTCCGAATTGTGACAACCTTGGGTGGAATAGAGTTTTTAATAGAATATAATGTACAAACTGCCTGAAATTCTGCGATAAGAATTAAAAATGTGTTGTATGGGTAGACGCGATGTGCTTGGTTAGAAAGGCTGGTAAAGGTCTTAATTTAAAATATTTTAATGAATGCTCATTGTGAGGAAATGTGAGTAATAAAGATGAAAACCACGAGATAAAGAGTAGTGTGACCAAAGGAGGAGAGAAGAGATTAGAAAAATAAGCAAATTCAAAAGCGTTCAGAACAGATAACACGGAACCAAAGGGAAGGGAAGGTAGGTGGCAGACGGTTTGGATGGAAATCGTGTGCAGACAGAGGACTTGAGACAAGCCTGCTCCTTAAACGCTTCCTGTGGTTGTTGGGACCCAAACCTCAGAGGAAGTAAGCTGCAACTTTTTTCTGTGGTCAGAGCTCAATCCCACCTAAAAATGGGGGGACAGCTGGGTGGTACGTGAGGGGAAGAGGGGGGTGTGCCTCCCCATAGGATAGGAAAGCAGAAGCCAAAATAGATTTCTTAAAGACAGAGACACATCCCCACATTCTGGAAGAGCCAGCTCAAGGTGAAATCAAAGTCAGAGTCAGGCGGTTACCGTGGAGCGCTCCCCTGCTTGAAAACCTGGAATCAGTCTTCCTGGAGTTTTGCTTTGCCTGCTCCCATCCAAACAGTATTATAACCGGCTGGGCAGACCAAGAGGTCGCCCTTCTGAATAACTTGACGAACTCTTTGCTTTTTCTGAAAAAGGTTTTTTTTAAGTTTATTTATTTTGAGAGAGAGAGAGAGAAGAGAGCACAAGCAGGGGAGGGGCAGAGAGAGGGAGAGAGAGGATACCAAGCAGGCTGTTCATTGATGGCGCAGAGCCTGATGTGGGGCTAGAACTCAGAAACTGCACGATCACGACCTGAGCCGAAACTAAGAGTCGGATGATAAACCGACTGGGGCGCCCAGGTGCCTCCCTTTTTCTGAAATCGAACTGTTAAACATTAAGCAACACACGATGGATGTTGATGTGAGAAAGTCACCATGTCCAGTGTCATTTCATGGATTCAGGAAACATGAACCAGTATAAATCATTCATTGCACTTCAGGATTCTTACTTATTGTTTGTAGAAGAAGGACAAAGACAGTTCAATGGTGGTAGCCGCTGCCTCTCTTTCTAAGTAGGAGTGGTTTTCCCTCTGTGACTCAGTTTTATATTGATTTTTTTCCTTCTTTTTTTCTTTAAAGTTTATTTATTCTGAGAGAAAGAGAGAGTAAGAGAGAGGGCATGAACTGGGGAGGGGCAGAGAGGTAGAGAGAGGATCCCAATCTGCGCTGACAGTGCAGAGCCTGACGTGGGGCTCGATCCCACAAACCATGACATCGTGATTTAAGCTGAAACCAAGAGTCGGATGCTTAATGCCTGAACCCCCCAGGCGCCCCTGGTATCTTTCCTGCTGCGGAAGCTTTCACGACAGGCAAAAGAACACACAGAACGTCCTGGTGTGTCTGTGAGGACAATTCTGGGACATTCTGTTGTCCGTGGCTTGTCCGTTTTAAACATCTTTTGAAAAACCCTCCAATACCATTATTGGTGCCAGATGTCGTTGTGAGTCTTTTAGGAAAGTGTGTTTTCAAAGTCGGCAGTTTTAGAGCCTGGGGAGGCAGATAACTTCTTACTGCTGCTTAACGGATGTGTAAGCTGACGAGCTTCAGTGACTTCCCAAGCTCTCCGAGCCCCTGGGCAGCCGAAGCAGCTCGTCCTTAGAGCCCACGCTCTGGTCTGCGCCTCCGGCCGTGCCTGCCTGCGTGTTCCTCCTCCTCCCTCATTCGCCGTTCTTGCCCAAATGGGCTGAAAACCCGGTGAGGCACGCCCGTGCACATGGCCCCGCAGGCCTCCAGGCAGGCGGAGTGGTTCGGATCACAGCCCCTCCAAAGACGTGCCCACGTCCTCATTCCCAGAACGTGTCAACGCGACCTTATTTGCGAAACAAGGTCTTTGTAGAGAAGGGTATTGAAGTGAAGACTCTTGAGATGAAGAGAATCTTGGGTTGTCGGGGTGGGTTGGGGTGGGGTGGTGGCGGCTCTCAATCCAATGACTGGTGTCCTAACAAGACAGTCACAGAGGAGGTGGCCATGGAGATGGAGGCAGAAAGTGGAGGAAAGTGGCCACTAGCCAAGGAAGCCAGTGAGCCACCAGGAGCCGGAAAAGGCAATGAATGGATTTTCCCCTAGGGCCGTAGGTGGGAGTGCGACCCTGCTGATAGCTTGAGTTTGGAGCTCCGGCTTCCAGAACTTCCACAGAACTTCCACAGAAGCCTGTTTCCATAGGCTATTCAGTTCATGGTCATTTGTTAGAGCAGCTGTTAGAAACTAATACAGGGGCTTAATGACTGCTTGCTGAATGGATAAATCAAGGCTTCTCAATCCTGGACACGTATCAGAATAGCCCGGGGGTCTTTAACAAGTGCCCATTCCTTAGACCTTACAACTCAGTGGGTCACAGGCATTGATATCGTACAGAAAACTCTCCAGGTGATCTTACTGTGAAACTAGGGTTGTGAATTAGTGGGATGTAGGAATGAATGAAACAGTAATGAATTCAAACACCGTACGAAGATAAAGGTATTGTATTTTTAACAATTTTAGGATTTGAAAATAATGGATTTAGAAATACACAGTTCTTCGATTTAAAGTAAAATTTGTCATTGGACCCCTGGAGATCTCTCAGTCCCAGCTGCCACGAGAGTTCAAAACCAGGATTTAAGGCATAGAAATACATCAGTCCCTGGATCTGTCTGTCTTTGAGGCTCCGGAACAGCAACGGGGTTTGCCTCTGGGAAATGAAGGGCTCCTCCCCACCCCCCCAAAAAGAATCAGGCCATTTGAAAGCAAAGAAAAAGAGACATATTTTAAAAACACACAACCTCTTTTTCTAGTCAGTGTGAAACTCTTTTGTGAAGTTATGCTGCCGGCCAGGGTCAGCGTAGGTATAATAGAAGTCTTCTTATTTCAAAAGTAATAGACGTTCAATTGCAGGAAATGTAGAAGGTACAACAGAATAAGATGTAGAAGATAAAAGTCATTCCTGAACCCACGTGTGATTCGAAGGTAACCATTGTTAGTATTTTGAGGAGTATATACATACGAATGTGTTCACATACACGTTGATATGCACAAATAGGTTTTGGTTTTTGTTTTTGTTTTTTTTTGCCAATACTAGAAGCTGTTTAGCTTTGAAAGCTGTTTTCTGTAACAGTGTAGAATAAATATGTGGCAATATCTTTTCAGGTTGTTAAATATTTGAAACAATAATTATTAACCACTTTATTTTTATGTAAAAGTTTTTTTAATGTTTTCTTTATTTCTGAGAGAGAGAGAAACAGTGTGAGCAGGGAAGGGTCAGAGAGAGAAGGAGACACAGAATCTGAAGCAGCTCCAGGCTCTGAGCTGTCAGCACAGAGCCCGACGTGGGGCTTGAACTCATGAACCGTGAGATCATGACCTGAGCTGAAGTTGGACGCCGAACTGACTGAGCCGCCCAGGCGCCCCCACTGGCGAACCCTCTTTTGTTTGAAAACTAAACTTGTTGGGTCTATGTTTTCCCATTTGAAAGTAACACACACGTGCCTGTATGTATACATACACACATACACATGCTTGTGTATATATATATATTTTTTTTTTAATTAAATAATACACAGTTGTGGCAAATTTAAAGAAAGTGGAAGTATAGATGTTAAAAGGCGAAACCTTTTCTCTTCGGTTCTATGGACACAGAAACATAAATATACTATGTATATATGTGGGTATGTGTATAGGGAATCTTGAAATAATATCCAAGTAGGGTTATTGAAGAGAAGGACTCCCATCTGGAGGAAGGGTGGCCTGGGGTCGAACAGGGATGCCTGAAAAGTCACCCACCAGCCTGGCCCCCGAGCGACATCAGAGAGGACCAGAGCCAGACGCCAGCGCGGTGGTAAAGATAGATTTTGTTCGGAAACTGTTGTAAGAAAGAGAAAAGAGACCCTCTGTATGACCTGCAGAGACACGTGGGGACTTTAGCTGAGGAACAGAGTGGGGGTGGAGTGGGGTCAGTAGATGGCCCGTGAGTAAGAGGAGCTGTCAGAGGTAAGGGGAGATCCTGGCCAGACCAAACCAGATTCTTGCTGAGGGCAGTGATCAGTCATCAAGGGTGGGGATAGGAATTTGGTTAGAATATGAAGAGTGATCAGATATCAGGGATGGTGGTGTGGTGGTGGTGGTGGGGGTGGGGGGGCGCAGTATTCTCTCTCAACTGACCCAGCAGGATCTTGCTGTAATTAGGCTCTGAAGGTGTGGCAAGGGCCAAACCAAGACTGAGGGAGGGGGCGCTTGGAGGAGCCCACCTCCAGCCTGGTTAAGGAGACGGTCCTTGCCAGTGACTGTGTGCAGCAGTGACCACTGCTGGCCGAGACGGGTACTGTGGGTGGCAACTGAACCTTTGTCATCTTACCATTGATTTTTGACTTCATTTGTTACCAGGCATAACAAACTCTATGCTGACTGATACAAAGAGCTTTCAAATGCACATTTTGCAAATATTAAGATTTTTCTGAGCAGTTTTAGGTTACAGAGGAATTGAGCAGAAGTTATAGGGAGCTCTCCCCCATTTTTAATATCCTGCGTTAGTGTGGTGCATTTGTTTCAATTGATGAGCCAATACTGATACATTCTTTCTAATGAAAGTGCACAGTATATAGTAGAATTCACTCTGGGTGTGCATTCTGTAGGTTTAGAGAAACATATAGTGATGTGTGCTTATCATTCCTGTATCAAAAATACCAGTTCCATTGCCCTAAAAATCCCCTCGGCTCCACCTGTTTTCCCTTCCTCCCTCCTCCAGAACTACGGACCTCTTTACCATCTCCATAGTTGTCTGAGGCTTTTCTTTTCATTCTCTTACTCAGATGAATATTGGAGTCGTGATGCCGTGTCTGGAATAAATTCATAGGTTTCAAGGTGACTACATTTAGGCGACTCAGAGGTTTCCTTAATTCTCAAGATGGCTGGTTCGGGGCAGAAAAGTCCATATTTGGGTGTTCTAATATGGCTGGGAAAAATCTGTCTTCCTTCATCTGAGTCACCCCGCTGACCGGGAGGGGCCTCGCCAGGGGAGACCTTCATCCCCAGCAATATATAGGCTCACACGGCTCATTTCTAGAATGTCCTTGGGGCTGCCTGTGGCCTCTCCCCACAAATCCATTCTGCTACCAGCTGCCAGACTCATCTTACAACAGCATTTTCTTCAAGAACCAGTGGCTCCCTGTGGCCTGTCTAAGCCAATGTAAACAATTGGCTAGACTTTTACAGTCCTTATTAGAAGCAGGGCTGTCAGGATGCTCCAAACGCCAGTGCAAGAGACAGATGCAGAGACAGCCAGTAGGTGGCAGTCTGCACAGTAACAGGATGGAGTGCAGTGGAATAAAGAGGACACAGTGGGTTCTGTAGGGAGGGATCCTGGAAGTCATCTTGGAGGTGATGTTGGAACTGGTCCTGCAAGGATGAGTGGAAGTTTAAAAGTGTTTAAAAATAAACATTTCTGGGAACGTGACCTATGAAGCCATTCTTTTTTTTTTTTTTTTTTAATGTCTTATTTATTTTTGAGACAGAGAGAGACAGCGTGAGCAGGGGAGGGTCAGAGAGAGAGGGAGACACAGAATCCGAAACAGGCTTCAGGCTCCGAGCTGTCAGCACAGAGCCCGATGCAGGGCTCGAACCCATGAACCGTGAGATCATGACCTGAGCCGAAGTCGGATGCTCAACCGACTGAGCCCCCCAGGTGCCCCCAAAGCCGTTCTTTATATACTCTTAACTCTGTGTGGTGTTAGACTTCCAGAATCGTCTTTAAGGCAAAAATTTGACAGTGGTTGAGTAGTCTTAGATTGGAGCTGCTGTGTTGGGTGGACCTGGATGGAACGCTTTGAGTGGTGCCAGGGTGGGAGGCATTCTCAGGGCTTACTGGAAGCAGATCTTACAGAGTACAATGCCTAGGCTATAGACCATCCCCCTTGATTATCAAAATACCCCTGTGAAGAAGGTGGCACTATTAGTTCCACATACAGATGGGGACAGTGAGGCTCAGAGCTAGTAAGGGCCGACAGGTGCGTAGCTATGGCTGGTGGGTCTGGGATTTGAACCCAGACTTCATGATTTGAGAACAGTGGCTCGCATATAGTAGGCACTCGACAAATACCTGTCAATAGTTCTAAGCTCACCGCTCCTTTCTCAGCACCATAATTGCCTCAAAAAGAGAAGGGGATGGTGCCAGAGAGCAACACTGGCCAAAGGTCAACCCTTTGGCAGGATTTTGGTGCCTTCGCCGAGTCCCCAAATTTAAGCTCCATTGCTCATGGCTGTGGGAAGCCCAGCCTTAATCACCACGTTGCCGGATTCATGTGTTGAAGCTCCTTTGTGAAATAAGAATGGAGAAGAGCGTTTCTCTTAGAAGTTCCAAGTATCATTTGAGTTCTGACACGCTTTTTCTTACGGCGTGCAGGTTTTATTTCTACTGTGAGATTTAACTTTTGTCGTGCCTTGTGCGGGCAGAAATTGAGCCAGAAGAAGTTGGAGGTTTTCTTTACAAAGGTCTGCCAGCGTGGCGGTTTTGAATCAGAGCCCTAACACCGGATTTCTGATGGGCAGCTGATGAAATCAACCCAGCGCAATTGGCAGAGTTGATGCCAACGGGGATGGCTCTTTATTTGGCCTTTTAAATTGGTATATGTTTGTCAGAAATGTCAGCTGCTCCATCAGATCTTTGTATCTTTATGTCAGTATGCTGATGTATTTATTACTTGTTTTGACATATTCATTATTAAGACATGATACATGTCTTTGGAAAGCATGAAATTCTCCCCAGCTCTGGGGCAGGTCTTTCACAGAAGCTGGAAGGGGTTGCCTCTCCCTCCGATTCCCCACAAAACCTTTCTTCCTTGAAGTTTCTGGAGACAGTTTTCTGTGATTTGAAAGTAGTTATTAGCGCAGCCTGCCTCCACAACATCACTTCTTGTGCCTTGACTTTAAACCTCGATAAAAGGTGATGCGCCCAGATATCGGGTGGAAACCTCAGTGTCTTTTGAAAGGGCATTTTATTTGATTTTAACCAGATCCAGGGCCAGTCCTAGATACACAACCTGTATCTGAATACGGCTATTTAGGCAGCTTGTTGCTGATGGCATCCGGGGTGTCCAGCCTTTGACACCGAAGATCTTCCTCTGTATTACCAGATGGTCGATCCACTTGGCTCGAGGGGGACTGGTTGGGTAGTGTACCAGTGTCTCCCCATCTGAGTTTGCCCATTTTCTTCCCACTTGATTAGACCAGGGTAATAGGTTTGGGGAAGGAAGATAACAGAGGTAAGGTGCCGTGTTTATCACATCATACCAAGAAAACAAGTCCACCAACATTGTTTCTCAGTCTTCAGACTGACCTTGATCACTGGGCTGAAGTGGTGTTTACCAGGTTTCTCTACTGTAAAGTTACCCCTGTCCCTCCCCCCGCCCAATTTCCATATTGTTCTGGAAGGAAGTCACCGTACACAGCCTACACTTAAGTGGTCGTACGCGCTCAGCCTTGGTTCTTTCTTCACCAAGGGTTCTGGAAATCCTGCGGAAAACCCCGTCCCTGTCACTGCCATGCAGAGGGACAGACAGGTGGGGCCATCGCCTCGTGTTGTGTAACATCGCGAACTCCTGGCGGAGAACTGGCTGGCTGGGATGCCTTGCTTCCTGGCGCTTTGGGGTTCCGTCTCTGTGACTGATCAGGGGAGACATTTGACCCTTGGCTTTCCAAAAGAGGGAGGGGAGAGTTCTGCTTGGCTGCCACTGTGGGTCCAGAATTCCCGTCCCATGGCCCTTAGTAAGGATTCGGGTGCGGAAGGGCACGGAGCCCCCAGCCCTGCTCATCTGGGGCTGGGGAGTCCCCAGCTTCTCTCTGAGGGTGGTCTTTAGACATCTTTGCCCTGGTCTCCAACGAGAAGGACAGGCCGGCTCCAGGACCCAGGCCTGCTCAGACACCTTTATCCACTCAACATCCCTCCCGTGTGAAGTTTACATTCTAGTGCGAGGGAACAGACGATAATACACATTCACTCTCAGGTGGAGGCAAGTCCTGGGTCCACAAGGTCATCTTGGAGTGGGCGGGCCCCTTGCAGGAGGGGGAAGCTCAGATGCAAACGCACACCCCGCAGGAGGAATGCCATGTGATGGTGACAGCGGGGATCCTGGTGATGCTTCTAGAAGCCAAGGAACACCAAAGATTGTCAGCGAGCTCCGAGATCCAGGGGATGAGGCAGGGATCAGATTTTTCTCGCCCCTCAGCTCTTGGAAGGACCCACCCTCAATCTCGGGAGCCTCCAGGGCTGGGAGGGAATCACGTTCTGTTGTTTAAACCGCTTTGTCAGTGGAGACGCTCACACCTCCCCTGCATTGTCCTCTCCCGGCGGATACAGATCCGGGGCTGAACTGTCCCCGTCGCAGGGCTGGCCCCGTCCCGGGACACCCATGTGCCAAACCCATCTCCATGCGGGAGAAGACACCGGCCTCCAGCCTCCTCTGCAAGGCCGTCTCAGACTCCGCCCAGGTGGCCTCCCTCCGCAGGGCCCGTCTGCAGAGACAGGTGTGTGCAGGCGGATGATTCTGGCAGGTCCAGTGCTCAGGGACTCATGTCACATTCTCACTTCGCCCATAGACAGTTGACTGAAAGCATCAGTGGAAGGAGGACAATGACCACGGCAAATGCCACTCAGACAGCACTGACCTAGAGGGAGCCGGGACGGGAGGGTGCCCACCCCTCCTTGGTGCCGATCCACGGGTGCCGACCCTGTGGCCTGAGCAGCCCCACATGCCGCCTGGCTTTGTGGTGCTGGCTGATCTGAAGCTGTGACGTGACCTGCCTCTGACTCAAGCCAGCTACTTCAAAGAGATGGACCCGTGTGGGCTGTTTCCACTTTTGGGCTATTACGGATAGTGCTGGTTTGGGCATTTGTGGGGAAGGTTATGTTGGGGTTTTCAGGTCTTTTGGGTATAGGAGCGGAGCTGCCGGCTCACACGAGGAGCCCCAGACTGTTTTCCACCAGCCACGTGTGAGGGTTCCACATTCTCCATCTCCTTGGACGGCTAAAGAAAACGTGGTCTATCCTGACAGCAGAGTAATATTCAGCCATAAATAGGAAGGAAGTACGCTATCTACTTACAAGGACAAACCTTGCAAGCACGTGGGGTCACAGAGCCGGTCACGAAAGACTGCACAGTGCACGACTCTGGTGGTCCGAAATGTCCCCAGTAGGCAAATCCACCCAGACGGAAAGCTGATGGGTGGTAGCCGGGAGGTGGGGGGAGGTGAGTGCCGGGAGCGGGTCTGGGGTTCCTTTGGTTAACACGAGGAAAGTTCTGGAAGTAGGTGGCGTGGTACTTGTGGAGCTTTGTGAATGTGCTTAATGCTGCTGAAGTTGTGTGCTATAGGTGGTGAATTTTATCTGACGTGTATTTTACCATAATGAAAAACAAAATGCAAAAAAGAGAGATATTTTCTCTGCAAAAGTCATCTACAATGAGGGGCGCCTGGGTGGTTCAGTCAGTTGAGCGTCCGACTTCCGCTCAGGTCATCATCTCGCAGTTTGAGGGTTTGAGCCCCACGTCAGGCTCTGTGCTGACAGCTCAGAGCCCAGAGCCTGCTTCGGTTTCTGTGTCTCCCTCTCTCTCTGCTCCTCCCTCTCTCAGTGTCTCTCTCAAAAATAAACATGAAAAAAATTTTAAATATAGTACACCTATAATGTACTTTATGGTCAGTTTAACAGGTATTCAAAGGCTTTTTCTGACATGTAATTTTTACCTTCCATGGGGTCTTTTTTCATAAAACCTTACATAAGAATGAACTCCACTCCAGTGAGGGTTTCCAAGAATGAAACACGTTTTTGAGAATCATAGCTAATGGTGTCAGGGCTTCTGTGTCCTGTGGGCAGGTGCTGCAGTGGGAGACTCTAACAAGGCTTTGTGGAGATTAGCAACAGCTCAGGGCTCAATCTTAGAGACAGGGGATTCTTTTATTTTATTTATTTATTTATTTTTTTTTAATATTTTTATTTATTTCTAGGAGAGAGACAGAGAGAGACAGCGTGAGCAGGGGAGGGTCAGAGAGAGAGGGAGTCACAGACTAAAACAGGCTCCAGGCTCTGAGCTGGCAGTCAGCACAGAGCCCGACGCGGGGCTCGAACCCACGAACCGCGAGATCATGACCTAAGCGAAAGTCGGACGCTTAACCGACTAAGCCACCCAGGTGCCCCTCTTTTCTTTTAATGTTTATCTATTTTGAGAGCAAAAGCATGAGATGAGTGAGGGCAGAGAGAGAGAGAATCCCAAGCACACTCCGAGCTGTCAGCACAGAGCCCAATGTGGGGCTTGAACCCATGAATCTTGATATCATGACCTGAGCTGAAATCAACAGTCGGATGCTCAATGGACTGAGCCACCCAGGCGTCCCAGAGACAGGTGACTTTTACACCAAGTTGCTAAAACACCTGCTGCTGACAAGCAAGCAAAACTGAAAACAAACATGAACAAGGGCCTGAGGTCACCATGCTATGTGTGCAAGTGTCTGGTCAAACCAGCGAAGAAGCTTGTCACCTCCTTCCCTAAGCAGACACAGGGTTTTTCTTCCTTTTCTTTTGTTAACTGATGAACGATTTCAAGCATCCTTTAAAATATAGGGAATATCGTAACAACTACCCATCCATTTGCCCCATCGCTTCGTCACAGTGTGATGTTTTCCCAACTTGGCTGCAGAGCTTAAAAAAGCAAAAACAAAAACAAACAAACAAAACTCCCTATTGCTTTTTCCTTCCTCCTTCCTTACAGCGAACCACTCCCCTGAATTAATACGTGCGTCCCTTTTACGGATGCTTATATAGCTTTACTCCGTAGGTAATGCGGTAGCATAAATATTCGTGTCCCTTCAAAAATTCACATGTTAGGGCACTTGGGTGGCTCAGTTGGTTAAGCATCTGACTTCAGCTCAGGTCATGATCTCGCAGTTGTGAGTTCAAGTCCTGCATTGGGCTCTGTGCTGACAGCTCAGAGCCTGGAGCCTGCTTCCGATTTTGTGTCTCCCTCCCTCTCTGCCCCTCCCTTGCTCACACTCTGTCTCTGTCTGTCTCTCAAAGATAAATAAACATTTTTAAAAAAGGTAAAAAAAAATTCGCATGTTGAAGTCCTAACCTCAAGATGGTGGTATTAGGAGGTGGTGCCTTTGGGAGATGACGAGGTCATGGGGTGCGGCCCCCACACATGGGATTAGTGCCCTTATGAAACAGACCCCAGGGAGCTTGCATTCTCCTTCCGCCATGTGAGGACGCGGTCAGAAGGGGCCGTTTCTGAGCCAGGAAGGGAGCCCTCCTCAGACACTGAATCTGTAGGCATCTTGATCTTGGATTTCCAAGAGCTTCCAGAACCTTGAGAAATAGATTTCTGTTGTTTATAAGCCACCCAGTCTGTGGTCTTTTGTTACAGCAGCCTTGAACAGTCTAAGACAGATATCTTTCTATACATAGCGTGTCAGGTTTTCAAACTTTTTATAAATGGCATTGCACTAACAGGATCATTCTGCCACTTATCTTTTTTGCTCGGTGCAGCATTGCCTGAATTAAACCCTGCATGTACATGTGGCTGTACACGGCCGTACCGTGCCCCACAGTGTAGATATTCCATAATTTATTGACTCATTCTTCTGTTGATGCGTGACTGTTGGGTAAGCCTTTGCCTCTTAGGGATCTTAGTGCCCATCCTTGAATGTGCAATATTATTTGCCCTAGATCCTTTTGGGAGAGTGGTTTTTGAACAGGGGATTGCAACCCACTAATGAGTCACGACAGGCATTAAAAATGGAAGCTGACTTGATTAGCACAGAATAGAAAACATCGAAGCCGTCACATGTCATCAGGGAACTATTTCGTGAAACTTCAGTGTCCTTATTACGTCTGATTTTTCTGACTGGCCATGCAGAATCTATTCCTTAGCGGAGGCTGGAGCGGAAACATACCGAGTCCCAGCTCCAGGGTCCATACACAGCGGTGGGATTGAGGATGCTCGGGGATGTGTACCTTTAGCTTCTGACCTGCTCCCAAGCTGCTCTCCAGCGTGGTTGTACCAACTGATGAGTGGTGTTGGAGGTTGGAAAGCTCCTTATCTTTCTTAAATCGTTTTTTTTTTTTTTTTCCTAGAAGTTTGTTCTTGAACGTCTTATTTTGGGTTGAGACTCTCCTGGCTTGACTACATGGTGGCGTTCTGTTGGAGAAACACTCATCTTCGAGCCCTGCCATTTAATTTCCCCGCTGTCAAGAGGCAGAATTAAGTTATTCCTCTTTTTAAAAGAACGACTTAAGGAGGAAGTAATGAATGCAAAATGCTGTAGTTAAACATCAGTGGATACGCTGACGGATTGGCTGTCACTCGGGTCTTGCTATAAAGGGAACGAAAGTGATATTTAATCATTTTCAGAAAATAAAAACAGCGATGATGAATTCGATGCATTTGGACGCTGAGTGACTCATTAGGGCACGCTATTATTTTCCAGTTAATAAAGGAACCTCGACTCTCCCCTGTGATTAAACAGTGGCAAAGCCAAGACGCCTTTGTTTCTGGGAGCGCGCTGGGTCCCCTGGACGCTGCGGACACGGGGCCGCTGGCTACCTGGGGTTGGTTCCGTCGGTACCTCCTTCATCCAGGGGGCAGGCTGGTGGTCTAGGTTTGACCTGCGGCGTGTTTCTCTGTGGGTTTCCCCCGCCTTCGATTTGGGCCAACACTCAGAGAATCAGGTTCAACTAAAAATGCACAATTTGGGCATTTCTGGAAAAAGCGCTATCCGGACGGATGGAATCTGGCTGATACTGAATGGTCACAACTGCTGGGGCTGATCAAACTGCTCGGCCTGTGCCGTGTCATTTACCATAGTCCCCTCTGCTCCCCACTGTCCCCCCAGACTGGATAAAAATTCTGAACCCAGTTTCAACGTGTGTGTGTGTGTGTGTGTGTGTGTGTGTGTGTGTGTGTGTTGTGAGGCTCCCTTGCCCACTGGGCTGCACTCCGGTCCCATCTGGGCTCCTGCAGTTTGACGCAGTGACTCAGTGCTGATTCTCTGCACCTGGAGGGAGGCACCAGGGTGAGGACTGGGTCCCGCGGGACGGCGGCCACCCCACTTCGAATGCCAGGTGCAAGTGCAGGTCATCACCTGTGTTTCTTCCAACTAGCTGTAGATCGGAGGGTCCCGCACCCCCTCCTGGGGTTTGATTAATTTGCTAGGGTGGCTCACAGATCTCAGAGGGACAATTTACTTCCTGGGTTACTGGTTTCCTCTGAAAGAATAGAACTCAGGACCAGCCAGGGAGAAGAGCAGGTGTGGGGAAGGGCTGTGGGGCTTCCACTGCTCAGAACCACCCCCACCCCCAACCCCGGGTGAATTGCCTCATGTTCACCAACTCAGAAGCTGCAACAATCACGGCCGACCTGGTCAACCACGGTCCAGAGGCAGGTGACTCTCCTGACCTCCCATCACAACGCCTGTGTCACACACCTCACTCCGTCGCGGCACGCATTTTGTCGTCTCACATCATCACCACAGGACAGAGGATGAGTACAGGATGCTATTTGGAGAGCGGGAGAGAGAGCACATCCACATAACTTGTATTACAGCATATTGTTATGATTGTTCTTTTTTGTTATGATTGTTGCTAATCTCTTCCTGTGCCTCGTTTATGAGTTAAACTTCACCATAGGTGCAAGTGTAGACAAGAAAACGGCGCTTACAGGGGTTGGTGCTATTGGGGTTTCAGGCATCCCCTGGGGGCCCTGGAATGTAACATCCACAGACAAGGCGGGGACTCTTGTGTTTCTTTTTGGAAGACTCTTTTTGAAAATGTTTATTATTTATTTTGAGAGAGAAGGAGAGGGAGAGCAGGGGAGGGGCAGAGAGAAGGAGAGGGAGTCCCAAGTAGGCTCTTTGCTATCAGCACAGGGTCTGATGTGGGGCTTCAACCTACGAACCATGAGATCATGACCTGAGCTGAAATCAAGAATCAGATGCTTAATGGATTGAGCCCTCCAGGCACTCCCTGTGTTTCTTATTATAAATCACAGTATCACACTGGGGTTGGCTGTTGGAATTTACCATTAAGCACACAGTGGTATTTTCTTTTAGGAAAGAAATATTTCTTTTTTTTTTTTAATAAGTTTATTTATTTTCAGAGAGAGAGAGAGACAGCATGAGTGGGGGAGGGGCAGAGAGAGAGGGAGACAGAGAATCCCAAGGAGGCTCTGCACTGTCATTGCAGATCCTGATGTGGGGCTTGAACTCATGAAACTGTGAGATCATGACCTGAGCCGAAACCAAGAGTCTATACTTAACTCACTGGGCCATCCAGACGCCCCAGAAAAAGCATTTCTTGATATCACTACTTATTAACTATGTGACCTTGAACAAGTTATTTCAACTCCTACCTTCATCTCCTCAACTTTCAAATAAGTACAGTGTTGGTATCTACCCGACAGGGGATTAAACTTTTTTATCTATGTTACGTGCTTACCCCAGAGCTTGGCACCGAGTAAGTAACCTGCGAGTACTGCCTGAATTAACGTTATCAGGATCCACCTCTGTTCTAAGACAGAGTTCTGTGTTTCAGGATGAATGAGAAAGCCTCTTCCTTTGTGCTAAAGAAGAATATTCCTATATGATTAATACGGAAACAAAGATTTCCATTTTGAAAGAGACGGTGTAAAACCCCCATCGGACATAAACGTTAGCACCTCTGTGATAAATACACCGAAAAGGTATACAATGAAAAGCCTAATGAGCCAATGAGAAGGCATAGGTTTTTTTAACACATTTTTTTTAAAAACATTAATTTATTTTTGAGAGACAGAATGCAAGCTGAGGAGGGGCAGAGAGAAAGGGAGACACAAAATCTGAAGCAGGCTCCAGGCTCTGAGCTGTCAGCACAGAGCCCGCCGTGGGGCTCGAACCCACAAACCACGAGATCATGACCTGAGCCAAAGTCAGATGCTCAACTGACTGAGCCCCCAGGTGCCCCAGGAAAGTTTAGATGTTAACAGGGTTTCTTTCCAAATGTGAGAGAATTGAGTATTGCTTTTGTGAGCCACACTGCTGTGTCCTGCTCATTCATGCTCTCTTACTCACTAAGGGTACAGGTTGGCCCCTTCTGGCATTTGAGACCCCGCATGCCCTAACCCCCTGCCGCACGGTGGCCGAGACAGCCCCTCGTGATCTGGAAGAGTCACTCTGATCCTGCTTTTTAAGCAGACAGCTGGGTTGTGGGGCGGCCCTTCTGTACGGTGAGAATTCTCCTGCAGGCTCGCCGAGGCGATTAAATGGCATAAAATATAAACTTTGCAAACATCCTCTTGATACTTTCTTCCCTGCACAGAAAATCTCCCTGAAGACTTGAATCAAGATGCAGTGTTTTTGAAGATATTCTCCTCTCAAACTGATGGCCTTCACCCAACACACACAGCTAGGTGAATGAAAATGGATTCTTAACCGACTGAGCCACCCAGGGGCTCCTCTGAAAACGGATTCTTAAAGAGAATTTCAAGGCACATTTTGTTTCTCTCCTCAGAACCTCTAGTGGTTTCCACGATGACCTGTTCTGAAGGCAGCGGCTCTGCCAGGAACTTGACCGTGACAGTCAAGGAGCAGAAAGACAGGAAGTGTGGTCGGCCCCTTGGGGGGAGAAAGCTGCTGCCATGAAATCTTGTATCTGCCTCTGGACACAGGGCTGGGAGGGCTGAAATGGAGAGGCAGTGGCTCGCGGTGTGAGGTGCACACCAGCCCATGCCCCTGGGGTTGAGAATCTGAATACTATCTCTGGCTTGGGGATATTTTTGTTGTTTGCCTGAATCCTTTCCAGGGATGTAAATTCTACATCATTAAAAATTACGTGGTCAGTGGGGCTCCTGGGTGGCTCAGTCAGTTCGGCATCTGACTCTTAATTTCAGCTCAGGTTGTGATCCCGGGACCATGGGATCGAGCCCCACATCGGGTTCCTCACTGAGTGAGGAGCCTGCTTGAGATTCTCTCCCCTTTCCTCCCCTACCTGTGTTCTCTCTCTCTCTCAAATAAATAAAATGAAAAGAAAAAATGTAGTCAAATGTGGGTTGGATTTGGTCGTTTCCTAGCTGTGTAACCCCAGATAGGTGACTCAACCCCTCTGTCCCCCCATTTCTCATCTGTGACATGAAGACAAGAATAACACCCACTCGCAGGTTTGCTGTGGGAGCGAAAGGACATAAATGAGACATTTCCGCTGAAGTGTTAGGTGCAGCGCTAGGGACAGAGAAACCCTCAGGAAATGATCTCCTCAATGAGAAAAGAGGTTCTGACCAGGAGCAATGACCAGGTGCCCAGTAAGGGGATGGTCCGCACCTGCATCCAGACCTCGGAAAGGCTGTGTCTCTATGACCCCTTCGATTATCGTGTGTACAATCCTAATCTATCCTGTAGGCGGAGTTGAGTTTTGAACACATAGAAATACATACCTTTGTGGGACATCTCCAGAGATTAAGTTTTGACAGATCTCGAGGGGAACAAGCAAAGATGATCCATGGGTCAGAGTTGACCCCAACTCTCAGGCACTGGCCAGTCCCTCTGAGTGGTGAGAACATAGACCACCTAATGGTGAGTGTGCCTCTCCAGTTTCCCTTATCCTGGGATACGTGCAGATTTTCACTTAGGATTGTGACTCTTTTTTACACCCATCAACACCTCACACGGCAGGGACCCCTTCCGGCTGAGAGCCCATGTAGGGAACCGGGTCTGAGCAGCATTCGGGGAGCCGTGTCTGCCGTGGGTGATGCCCCGCCCCCCCCCCCCCACCAGGTGCTTCTATTAATTTTCTTCTCCAAGGGAGAGCATGGGCTTCTGCTGGTTTTCCTCTTCCGTCTCTGTAGCCGGAGCCCCAGGCGTGCGGTGCGGGGTGGCGTCCCTGTTCGGGAGAAGCCCACCGTCGTCCGCTGGTGGGGAGACGGGGCTGGTTGCTAACGGCCGGGTCTGTGAGGGAACATTTATGAGCTCCCCCCCCCCCCGCGACCCCCCGTGGCCATCAACCTTCTGTATTTGGTGCCAGGATGGGGCTGGGACTGACCCGTCCCTCTGCGGACTCCAGCGGAGCCAGAGGACTTCATGAGGGTGGGGAGGGGCCCCCAATTTGATCTCCTCTGTGACTCCGTGTCGTCCCTGAAAGACTCCAAAGTGGCAGTTCTGGGCCCCCAGCCGAGAAGCATCGCCTGGATTCTCTGCTGTGAACAGAGTCCCAGCGAGCTGAGTGACGATCACTGCCGTGGATATTTTCCACTCTGTTTTCTTGGTAGCAGTTCTCAAGATAGAAAGTGAAGTTATCTTAAATTGAAATGGAAACATTATAATTAAACATTTACAACCAAAGCAGATTTATAGCTACGGTGGTTACATCTTTCATTGTCAGCAGATGCCATTGAAACTAAATAACCCATTGAAATTGTAAGAAAAATGTTTCTTTTGGGTTTTTTTTAAACGTCTGTTAACAATGGTAGTCGTTATTCTATTTGTTTTCTCTGGTGCCTCAGTGACAATAAAATAGAAGGCAGTCGTGCACCGTGAAATTGAGCTGAATCCAGAAGGGCAAGGCTGGTGGAGTGTATTTTTTTCCCCTGTGGCAATTTATTATAGTTGCCTGAACAATAGTTGGGAAATGCTTATCTATCCAGGGTGGCTGCTGGGTTGAAGGAGGTGTCATTTTTTATTCTCATTTCTCTCTTTTTTATTAAAGATGAGAATAGGTCATCGCCTCCATTTGCATTCAGGGCTTGGGGCCTGTAACATGATGAAATAGTCCTAATTATTGGAACGTCACCTCACTTTTATTCGTGCTCCGTAGTTTGCTGGGTGCATTCTTCTTTATTTCACTCTGTGTAATTTTGAAAGTAATGCAAGGTCATTGTCCAAAATTGAAAAACAGAAAATATAAAGAAGAATGGCTCTTAATGTTATTTTTTTCTAGTTCCACTTAGCGTTCTTATTCTCTGAACTTATTACATTCTGTGTAAACAGTTTTCCCTCCTGCGTTTCTTGGCTTTGTATTTTATCACAGGCATTTACAAATGCAATTGCAAACTTTTTGTAAACCTTTCGAAAGTTCCTCAGTATCTCTTCATCTGAACGTTATGTAATTTCCTTAATGGGGCAGTTGGGTTGTTTCAACTATTGTGCTGCTCTAAATAATGCTTGAATCTTTGTCTTTTAGATTATGTCCTCAGGTACATTTCCAGAAGCCATAGGGCTGGCTATTCCCGTTTTTAAAGGCTTATCACACACTTTGGGAAATTGCTTCTCAGGGCAGTAACAGGTGATATTTGCGATGGCCAGTTTTGTGCTAACTTGGCTGGGCTGCAGTCCCCAGTTATTCAAATATCAATGTAGGCATTGCTATGAGGTCGATATGATTAATGTTCATAATCAGTTGATTTTAAGTAAAAAAGATTATTTTAGCTAACCTGGTGGGCCTGGTCCAATCAGTTGAAGTACATTGTGAGCAGAACTGAAGTCTCCTGGAGGCAAGAGGTATCCTGCCTGTGGCCTCCGGCCTTGGTTCCTACCTGAGACATTCCAGCCTGCACTTCCCAAGGGCCCACCCTTTTAACTAGATTTAAACTTGACTAGCCTGCCCCTTGCAGTCACTTAAGCCAGTTCCTCCTGACACATCTCTTAGCATCTATCTTCTCCTGATTCCCTGGTTGAACCCTGACTGATAACACTGTTCCAACAGAAAGTATATTCAGTGCTCATCTTAAGCTCATCCTCACAGTATCGAGTATTTTCATATTAACATTTTTACTTACTCGATTAACGTCAAATGTATTCAGTTATTTTCCAAATGCTTTTCTGTCTAATGGGACCAAGAAGCTCTCAGGTGCCTACTAACCATTTGTATTTCTGCTTTGGTAATTGTCTTTTCACATCTTCGGTGCTGACGCAGAGTGGTTGAGAAGGGACGGCTGTACGTCTGTGTCTGTTTGCATCCTGCCTCTGTCACTTACTGGTGACCTTGATTGCCTTGGTTTCTTCATTTGTAAGATGGGGATGTACCTCCCTATGCCAGTTACAGATGTTTTCCCTCTCAGCCCCGTTCGCTCACCCTGCAGCACCTTCTCTGAGATAACGGGTGGACTGTGTCTCCTCTGCAGTGAGTGTGATTGAAGCTTTGTCCGTGGAGAGCGCGGGAAGGAGGCAGGAGGAGAGGCTTTCTCCGTGTGCATCTGGGGTGCTGCTGTTCTGTCTTCTTCTTTCAAACTTTTGGCTACGGCGGTGCTTGTGGAGGTCGTGAGTTGTCGCGTCCCCCCGACCATGAACCTGAACCTGAACACGCAATCCCTCGGTGAGCTCACAGCCCCAGACTGGCCCGAGGACCACTTTCCTGGGACCTTCCCAAGTCGTACACTGTGGCACCAGGTCCTGCGCCACCCTGGAGGGTAGTGGACTCCCAGTGGCCCCTGTGTGCCCACCTGTGAGCCTTGGTCTTCCTGCGCCTGGGAGGTCTGACTCCTGTGGTCCCTGGTGTAGACATCTTGCACCCCACACTTTGTGCCTCCCTGCTGGTGAGTGGGGTCCTGACGCGGATCAACTCTGTGTGCCCGCCCACCTGGTGACTGTGGGCCAGCCCTGGGCTGGGCAACCCGGTAAACTTCTCCACATCGTGGGGGCTACAGCCTTGCTTTCTCCGTCAGTCTGAATCTCAGCCTTATGAAAGCTTCCTCCTGTTCCCCCGTCATTGTTCCACTCTCCATCAGCTCTAGGGTCTTCTTGTGAGGTTGGGTTTTTTTTTATTATTACATTGGTAACTTCTTCTTTTTTGTAGTTAATAATTATTTGTATTAAAATTTTCTTGTTCAAATTACTGATTGGACCCTGACCGATATCTTACATCACAGAACTGCTGTGAGGATTTTATGAGATAATTTTATGTCACTGGTCCGTAAATAGTGCTCAATGAATTTTAGTTATTATTATTGATTTCTATGAGGTATTTATATATTAAGGATGTGAACTTTAAAATAGAACTTTAGAAAAGTAATATAACAAAGTGACCTGTGAAATATCTAACTAGAAGTTCTGATTTTATATTTATTAGGAAGTAACCAGACTGAAGTGTAATTTTCTAGTAAAAGAGACTTGGCTTTCAATTCTGGCTGTGTAATTTACTGTCTTTAGGAGAGTCATTTCACCTCTTCTGGGCTCTTGTTTCTCACTTGTTAAAAAGTGAATACAAAAAATAACTACCTTATTGAGTTTCTGGGAAGGTTACATAAAAGAATAATATAGCCTGTAGTGTATTTTTTCCTGCATGGTATGCCCTTCATAAATTACTTCTTTTCCTTTCCCAATTCATGTCATCCAGTTTCACTGGTAGTGAAGTGTGTCATTTGGCATTCATAATCAACCTCATGAAGTCATCAGTGTAGGTATTATTTTTATCTAGATTTGCAGATGAATAAAAACAAAGGAAGAGAGGACCATAGTGTTGCATTTGGGACTTGATTTTACCCTACTTGCGTTTTAATAAGTTACCCCCTCCTCTATGGACTTTTGGTGTATTGAACATTTTGTCACTTTGAAGTTACCATATTTATCTCTTTTCATGCTTTTTGTCTTAAAATCTACTTAGATATTAATATGACGCCAGTTTTCTTCTGGTTACTGTTCACATGGCATATATTTCTCAAACTTTAACTTCAACTCAAGTTTAAAATATTTTGGTTGGGTCTCTTGTGTTTTTATTTTTTTGCCAGTCTGTTGATCCTTGTTTATTAATTGGCATATTTTGTCCATTTACATTTAATGCAATCCATGATACTATTTGTGTTTTAATCCATGATCTGACTACCTGTTTTTCCTGTTCTATATTCCTTTTATCCTTTCTTTTGGATTTAGAGAAAGGAGGGGATAGTAAAAAAAAGTTCTCAATTAACTATGAATTTGCACACTTTTACTGTTTTTGTGGCTAGTGTAGAGAATTCAGCATGTCATTTTTGTTTATCAATGTCTAATACTTGGCAATGTTGCAATATTTCAAAAAAAAAACCTCCTTATAATGCTCTAGTTCCATTTATCATGTTCCCTAACTATATGATTGATTCTCTATTAGTGTTATTTTTTATAGTCAATATTCACTTATATTACTCATACATTGGCCATTTTCCTTCCTTTCTTCCTTCCTTCCTTCCTTCCTTCCTTCCTTCCTTCCTTCCTTCTTTTCTTCCTTCCTTCCTTCCTTATTCCTTCCTTCCTTCCTTCCTGCGTCTCTATTCTACCATCTGCGCTCACCTTTTTTCTGCTTTCTTCAGTGTTTTATTTAGTAGTGCCTGCTATAGGTGAGGTGTTATCAGTTTTTGTTGATATGAAAATGACTTACTTCGTTTTTGTTGTGGAAGAACAATTCCTCTGGTTACAGAAATCTAAGTTGGCAGTTACTTTCTTTCAGCACCTTGAATACATCATTATATTGTCTTCTGACTTAACGTTTTTTGTGTTGAGAAGTTACTGTCAGCCTATTTTTACTTTCAAGGTAATAATCTTTCTGTGTCTGCTTTTTTTTAAAAAAAAAATCAGAAATTCTTGAGGTATAATTTGGATACAATAAAAAACATCCACTTTAAATGTAGATTTTGTTGAATTTTGACAAATGTATTCACCTTACTAATCAGTACCACTAGCAAGATGCTTAATATTGCCATGACAACTAACGATTTCCTTGTGCATTACCCCAGTCAACTCCCCCACCCCTGTTCCCAGGCAGTCGCTGACCTGCTTTCCATCTCTGTAGATTAGGTTGGCCAATCTAGAGCTTAACATAGATATAAAGGCGAGTCTGGCATCTTTAGCTCAGTGCGATGTTTTGAGATTTATCCATGATGTTGATAAGACCCTGTTCCTTCTCATTTTTCCAGTGGAAGTTTGTGGTCTTGATACAATTTGTTACCTATTTGTTCACAAACATTTACATTTTTTTCCCAGTTTCATGCTTGTATGAAAAAAGCTCCCATGAACATTCATAGGCAAATCTTTGTGTGGATGTATGTTTATATTTTATGTGGTTAAATTCCCAGGATTAAGATCATTGAGTCACATTACAATCGCATGTTTAATTTTGTAAAAAACTGCCAAATTGCTTTTCAAAGGGACTGCGTCATTTATACTTCTTACAACACTGTAGGAGTTTCAGTTGCTCCTCATCCGTGTCAACATCTGACACTGTCAGTCTCTGATTTTAACCACTCTAGCATGGATACATGAGCATCTCACTGGGGTTTTGTTTGCATTTCTTTAGTAACTAAAAATATTTTGAGCATGTTTTCTTGTGCTTATTTCACCTTCATGTATCTTCTTTGTTGAAATGTCTGTTCAAATCATTTGTCCATTTAAAAAACCCACCAAGTTGTTTGTTTTCTAATTATTAAGTTGTAAGAGTTGTTTTTATATTTTGAGTACCAGTCTTTTGTTACATACATATTTTGTCAACCTTTTCCTACTAGTCTGTGCTTTCCTTTAATTTTGTTATCAATGCCTTCTCAAGAACAAAAGGTTTAGATTTTAATGAAGTACAGTATATCAATTTTTAATTTTATGGGTTATGATCTTTATGTCCTGTCAACTTTTCACCCTACCTGGAGTCCTAAGGATTTTGTATGATATTTTCTCGTAGGGGTTTTGTGTTGCAGTTCTTTTATTTTTTATTTATTTTTAATTTTTTAATGTTTTATTTCCTTCTGAGAGAGAGAGAGAAAGACAGCATGAGCAGGGAAGGGTCAGAGAGAGAGGGAGACACAGTATCTGAAACAGGCTCCAGGCTCTGAGCTGGCTGTCAGCACAGAGCCCGACGCGGGGCTTGAACCCACAAACCATGAGATCATGACCTGAGCCGAAGTTGGATACTTAACCGACTGAGCCACCCAGGCACCCCTTTGTAGTTACAGTTCTAAAATGCTTAGGCCTAGGGGCGCCTCTCAAAAATAAATAAGCATTAAAAAAAATTTTAAATGCCTGGGCCTAGAATTTATCAGAGTGTATTTTTGCAAATGGCATGAAGTAAGGGTCCAGCTTCTTTTCTTTTTCTTTTGTTCTCTCTTTATCTTTCCCTTACTTTTTTCTTGTTTCCTACCATTTATATTTTGCCATTTGTTGAGAAAATTGTATCCTTATTGAAGTACTTGATACCTTTGTTGAAAATCAACTGACTATATATTTTTTTCCAGTCTATTTTTGGGCTCTATTTTGTGTCATGTTGCTACATGTCTATTTGTCCACATTATTTTAATAATCTTGAATCCAGATAGTATAAGCTGTTCAATTTCATATTCTGTCTCAAAATTGTTCTGCTGTTCAAAGTCTTTTGAATTTCAATTTAAGTTTTGGAATTAGTTTATCAGTTTATACAAAAAAGCCTGCTGGGATTTTTGGCTAAGATCATATCGAATCTGTAGATCAATTTGGGAGAGAATTAACATACATTTTAACAATACTGAGTGTTATGATCCCTGAAGAGCTATTAATTTATTTAGGTCTTATATATATTTTTTCCTCATCAATATTTTATACTTTTTAGCATGCAGATATTGCAAATATTTTGTTGCATTTATTCCTAAGTATTTTTTGATGCTAGTACAAATTTTATTCTTGTTTAATATTTTAATTTAGAAATAAAAATTGTTTATATTGATGTTATATTCTATGGCTTTACTAAATCTCACTTAGTTGTTCTAATGACTTTTTTTGGATAGTTTTCTTAGAACTTTCTATTTAGATGACCATCAATTATATCACCTGTTAATAAGGCAGTTTACCTCTTTTCTAATTTGAATACTTATTATTTCTTAATCTTACCTTATTATTTTTTTAAACATTTGTAAAATGTTTATTTATTTTTGAAGGAGGGAGAGACAGAGTGTGAGTGGGGGAGGGGCAGAAGAGAGGGAGATGCAGAATCTGAAGGAGGCTCAGCTCAGAGCCCGATGTGGGGCTTGAACTCATGAGCTGAGATCATGACCTGAGCCAAAGTTAGGCACTTAACTCACTGAGCCACCCAAATGCCCCTCTCACCTTATTATTGAGAATACCAGGACAATGTTGTATAGAACTGGTGACTTTGGATGACCTTCCTTTCTACCTAATCTTATGGAAAAAGCACTCAGTCTTTCATCATTTTATATATTATTAGCTGTAGCTTTGGGGGTGTATGTGTGGATATGTTTTATGAGATTTGAGGGAGTTTTGTTGTATTTCTACTTTGCTGAGAGGATATATTGTGTTGAATTGTGTCAAACTATTTCTTCCTTTGTTGAAATCATCTTATATTTTCCTTTTAAACTATTACTTAAGTGAAGACGTTGATTGATTTTCATATGCTAAATCATAGAGAGAGAAAGAAAGCAAGGGAATACAAAGGCCTGAGGGTGAGCAAGCAACAATGCAAATGATAAAGCAGATAGTATAAAATGTTAATAGGTGAATCTGGGTGTTTTTCATAATATTCTAATAACTTTTCTGTAAATTTGAAGTTATTTTCTAAATATTAAATTTTTTGAAGTGTATTTATTTATTTTTGAGAGAGAGACAGAGAGAGCAAGTAGGGGAGGGGCAGAGAGAGAGAGGGGGGAAGAGGGAATCCCAAGGAGGCTCCACACTTCCCTCTGCAGGGCTTGAACTCACAAACCATGGGACCGTGACCTGACCCGAAACCAAGAGTCAGATGCTTAACTGACTGAGCTGCCCAGGCGCCCCTAGATATTAAAAAATAAATCTAAGACTCTGCCTGAGAACTGCAGCATCACATTCCCATGTGGGTGCATTTTTGTAGTCAGTTTTTTTGAATATTCGTATTTTGACAGTTCATACTGGCTTGTCTCCTCACGTGTCTGGTTATTTTTTGTTATATACCAGACATTGCATCTTCAGAACTGTTTGCAAAAATGATTGTAGTCATTAGATGAATTTGCCCTTCTCTGATAGGGTTGATGTTTGCTTTTGCAAGTGCCTAGGACACTAGCATTCTAGGACACCAGAGAAACTCAAATCACCTTGCTACACTTTCAGGGACTGACATGATTTGAAATAAAACTGAGTGGCAGCCCATTTTTGGTTCTCTTTCATTCCATGATATGGCCCTGGAGGTTTCCAAACAAATTTAAGTGTGTGTGTGTGTGTGCGTGTGTGCGTGCGCACGCATGTGTTCAGTATGTGTCCATAGCCCTATAAGGTGTCAAAAGCTATCATCATCTCGGCTTCCCCCTCTGATACTCACAAATGTCATGGAGGGAATGATCCTTCCAGTCCCTGGCCTCTGTTACCTCCCTTACCTGGTTCAATAAATCTTCATGTTTTGTTTCTTCACTTTTTTGGTTTCCTTCAGGGAATCACTTAAAAAATTTTTTTTTTAATTTTTGAGAGAGAAAGAGAGACAGAGAGATAGCGTGAGCAGAGGAGAGTCACAGAGAGAAGGAGACATAGAAGCAGAAGCAGGCTCCAGGCTCTGAGCTTGCTGTCAGCACAGAGCCTGACGTGGGGCTCAAACCCATGAACCATGAGATCATGACCTGAGCTGAAGCTGGACGCTTAACCGACTGAGCCACCCAGGCGCCTCTTCAGGGAATCATTCTTTTTTTTTTTTTTTTTTTTTAATGTTTTATTTATTTCTAGGAGAGAGAGAGAGCGAGACAGCGTGAGCAGGGGAGAGTCAGAGAGAGAGGGAGTCACAGACTGAAACAGGCTCCAGGCTCTGAGCTGGCAGTCAGCACAGAGCCCGACGTGGGGCTCGAACCCACGAACCGTGAGATCATGACCTAAGCGAAAGTCGGACGCTTAACCGACTAAGCCACCCAGGCGCCCCAGGGAATCATTCTTATATTTTGATCAGCTTTTCTTGTCCCCTGTGGGAGAGCTGGTGGGGATTATCCAGGTAACCTTTCTGGAAAGCAGTGGTTTTCCATCTTGATTGTTTTAACTGCTATAAAAGGGTCAGTGATGGGATAGATTAATGGCTTATTTAGCCATTCCTACATCAGTGGACATTTAATTTGTTTACAGGTTTTTACTGTTTCCAATAATGGTGGGTTAGTTGTATTTGCACATGTCTCTTGTGAACACTTGTAAGTACTTTTCTAGAAAGGTTTCCAAGAATTAGAAATACCAAGTCCCAGAATTTTTACATATTTAGAATATTTTGAAGCAGCCAGTTGTTTTATAAAATGGCCGTACTGATCCAGCAGCGTGTGACAGCTTTCATTTCCCTGCATCCTCCTCGGCGCTTGATATCATAAAATCTTCTGAATGTCGTCACTTTGGTGAGTAACGGTCTCTTCTTATTCTGATTTTTCATTTCAGTGATGGCTGGAGATGTCAAATATCGTTTCCCATGTTTAGTGGCCTGTCCTTTTCTGTGAAATCTCTTTTCATATCATTTGGCTACGGGCTTATCTTTACTGATTTATGGGTGTCCATCATGCATTTTGGATATTAGGTCTTTACTTATGTACCAGATATTGTCCCTAATTTGTCACATCCATTCAGTTTTTATGGAGTTTTTTGTCTCACATATGTTTAGCATTTTATAATGGTCACACTATCAATTTTCTGTTCTGTGACTGTGCACTTTATCTGTCTCACCAAAATCTTAAGCCTTGTCTCCTATATTCTTCCTAATAATTCTGTTTAATTTTGGCATGTCAGTGTCTTACAACCCAACATTAAAAAATTTTTTTTTGTTCATTCACATATTTTGTTTTTATTGCATGCATTTTACTTTCAGATTTCATGGTATCGCTTTTAAATGAGAGCATTTGGTGACCTTTTCATAGACTAGAAAAGTTGTTGCTTTTTCCCATCACATTTCTTTTTTCTAGTTGTTGTTTTTGTTTTTCCTAATGATGACACGAAGCTTCAGCCTGATACGATGCAGAACCCTGGGCCGAGCATCAGGAGGAAAAGAGATCAGCATTTTGGCTGCCACCCAGCTTTCTGTGTGTCTGTCTGTCTACACACAGACATTTTGTCCCTTTGAGCCTCAATATCCTCTCTCTCGAAATGAGAGCATTAATCTGCAAACTCTAGGGGTGCCTGGGTGGCTCAGTGGATTAAGCATCTCACCTCTTGGTTTCGGCTCAGGTGATGATCTCAGGGTCCGGGAGTTTGAGCCCCACATCCAGCTCTGTGTGCTGACAGCATGGAGCCGGCTTGGGATTCTCTCTCCCTCGCTCTCTGCCCCTCCCCCACGCACGCTCCCTCTCTCAAAAGTAAATAAACATTAAAAAAATTTCTGCAAACTCCAAGTTCTTTTCCAGCTCTCGTATTTTTATAATTCTACCTTGATGAAATTTAATCTTTTAAGAGATTTGTGTTGGCGTTGCTTAAGACCTTTGACCTGAAGGGAAATTATACATTGGAAACCGGGGGAGGAAAAATCGTTGAGAATCTTCTCTCGCAGAGTTATTTCCCAGATGTCATCTGCGGTATATTAGGCGGTTTAGAGACCTTCTGCAAAACAACATAAAGGATGGGTGACCAAATACATTTGGAAAAATACCTCTTATTGCTTACTGTATTCATATCCAGCTCTTGGAGATTGCAAACACACATTCGTTTCCTCCACTCTGCCAGTGCCTGGGGGCAGGTGACTGTCACCAGCCCCGGAGAATGCAGGAATTCTCAGCCTGTGTGTGCCAACCCCGGCTTGTCTCTGTGCCTCAGCCAATCACACTGCCCTTCTGGGTTGTCCCTGTCTTGTTAATTACTGTTTGGGCAGCTGGTCCTAATCCTCCAGCCTAGGATCAGGCCCAGGCCCAACAGAAGACATCTCTTGTCTCTGCTGAATTTACTATTGTTTTGCTTCTGCACACGGCTCTGGAGAGCTGAATGGAGCTTTCAAGTAGGGCTCGTTTGAACAGAGATTTTTGGGTTCTGGCTTGGACCCACCTATGCCGATGATGCCCCTGAATGCCAAATTTCCGTTTTCGGGTACAGGCGGCAAAGTTATCGTTATGGCAACTTTACAGCCCCAAGGCGCCACGGCTTCACTCTGCTCCAGCATCGAAAATAAAATAATAAGCGTAAAAATAAGGCACCGGCATTGAATTCCTTGCCTTCTCTCCTCCATTTTTCCATCATGGTAGCCGGAGGTGCAGAAGGTGCCTGCACCAACCAGGGGTGTACATGCGTGCGCGTGTGTGTGTGCGTGTGCGTGCGTGTGTGCAGGGGGAGATGGTGACTCTGGTTTTTCCCAGCAACCCGCTGGACGTGAAGGTGATGGAGTGAGCACTCCGTCTGCTCTGAAACCAAGTGCCAGCAGTTTGCTTGGCCTCTTCGGCAATTGAAGGTCTTCCAGATAGGCATTTCCAAAGAGAGAGCTGTGATAGCAAACATCTTGCTTAAAGCTTTGAAGAGAAAACATTTCTGTCATCCAGAAATCTGCTTATTTATCTCTTAGGAAAACATTTATAAATATAGTTGTAAGGAGACAGAAAGCACTCCGTTCTGGGTGAGCTTGTGAAACTCCTCAGTTTGTTGACTTTCCGTCGGAACCCTTTCCTTTTTGCCTCCGCTTCCCTGCAGCAAGTGGGCGTGGGGTCTCCTTGGACGCCTGTTTTCAATTGCAATGGAAGCTGAAATACCTCTAGGTGACATGCTGAACACTGGTCAAGGCTGGGCGCTGGTGCTTTTTTATTTTTTTTTCCTCTGTGAGGCTAATAAGAAAACTTTGAATGTAGAACTTAAAATGAGCCTACACTGAATCGGACTCATTAAAAACTTAAAATATACCTCAGCATCCAACGCCCTCCAGCAATTCGAACAGAAGGTGCTCTATGTATTAAAAGAAGAAATAAGCAGTTTGAGTTCTAATAGGACACAACAAACAGCCATTGATGAGTCAGGGCAGCTCTGGAGGGTTTCCTAATTGGGGGTGGGGGAGGGGGCGTCTGCAGTGGTACTGAGGCCCCCGCACATGTCAGGAGTGGGGACAGTGGGGTGGGAGGAAACGGAGGGGACGGAAGGAGCGGGGTGAGAGAAGGGGAGCCGAGGACGTGAGACGCCGTTGAAAACAAGGGGTGACCGCGCTCCTGGGAAAGGAGGGACTTAGTTCAGAGGCCAGGACGGAGCGCTGACAAGGGTAAAGCCTGCCACCGAGGGACATTTGTGGGCATCCCCGCTGGTACTTGGAAACTCGAGTAAATCAGATTTGAAATTCTGCCCAGCCTGGGGAGGCGCAGAGGACTCTCCTAAAGGGGTTGAGAGAAATTTGCAAGGATATGCTGGAGCCTGGAGGTTTGAATAAGAAAAAATACTAATCAAAGGAGGACGTGTGTGTGTGTGTGTGTGTGTGTGTGTGTGTGTGTGAGATTTTTTTTGGAGGGATGTCCTTATTTTTTTTTTATTTGAGAGAGAGAGAACATGTGTGCTGGGGAGAGGCATGGGGGGTGATGGAGAGAGACAGAGGGAGGGAGGGAGGAAGAGAGAGAGAGAGAATGTTAAACAGGCTCCATGCTCAGGACAGAGCTTGACGTGGGGCTCCATCCCACGACCCTGGGATCATGACCTGAACTGAAAATCAAGAGTCGGATGCTTAACCAACTGAACTCCCCAGGTGCCCCATATTCTTTCTGGACTATTTTCTGGGTCTTCTGATTGCTTCTACACATGGCTTTCCTGGGATGGATTGCTTTCAAGGGTTTATAGAAGTCTTTTTTTTTTTTTTTTAAAGGAAGGGGGCACCTGGGTGGCTGAGTCTGTTGAGTGTATGACTCTTGATTTCAGCTCAGGTCATGATCTCATGGTCGTGAGATCGAGCTCCATGTCGGGGTCTGCTCGGCATGAAGCCTGCTTAGAATTCTCTCTCTCTGTTTCTCTCTCTCTCCCTCTTCCCTTCCCCAACTCATGTGCATGTGCACATGAGCACTCTCTCACTTTTCTCTCTCTCTGAAAACAGAAAAAAATCTCAAGGCTTTCCGTACCCCCATTTTTTAAAAAGAAGGAATCTAAAGGATTGTATGGTCCCCAGTAAAGCTTGTCAGTAATTTGATGATCACTCCAGCCGCCTTGTGGGTGAGGGAAGGCACATGAAGATTTCTGGCCAATGAGTTGTGTGTGAGTGGAAGTCACTTGGAATTTCAGGTCAGAGCATTTAGTTACCACTGCAGAACTTTCTGGAACTCTTCCCCAGGTGATTGGGCCTGGAGTGAAATGACATTCGGTAGACCAAGGATTGACACACTTGCTCTATAAAGGGCTGTATAGTAAATATTTTCAGTGAGTGGATGAGCACGGCTGGGTGCCAGTAACCCTTCTGTTGTGAGAGCGAGTGGCAGGCAGTTGGGCCACGTGGAGCAGGGCACCCAGATGATCCCTGCTCGACGTGAGACGGGAGAAGCAAACTTAGCTTTGGAGCTGCTCTCAGTCCCGGCCTGGCCGACTGATAGAAGGTGAAATGGGGCCAGTTTCTGGTTGATGAAAATAGACACCTTCCCAGGAAGTTGGTCAAGATGAAACCCCAGACCACGTCCCTTTTGGTCACCAGCTGTGTGGTCCTAACTTTGCACTTTTCTTTTTTTTTTTTTTTTTAATTTTTTTTTTAATGTTTTATTTATTTCTAGGAGAGAGAGAGACAGTGTGAGCAGGGGAGGGTCAGAGAGAGAGGGAGTCACAGACTGAAACAGGCTCCAGGCTCTGAGCTGGCAGTCAGCACAGAGCCCGACGCGGGGCTCGAACCCACGAACCGCGAGATCATGACCTAAGCGAAAGTCGGACGCTTAACCGACTAAGCCACCCAGGCGCCCCATGCACTTTTCTTTTTTTTAATGTTTATTTACTTTTGAGACAGAGCGTGGGCAGGGGAAGGGCAGAGAGAGAGTGGGAGACACAGAACTGAAGCAGCTCCAGGCTCCAAGCTGTCAGCACAGAACCTGTCACGGGGCTCGAACGCATGAGCCATGAGATCATGACCTGAGCTGAAGTCGGACGCTTAACCGACTTTGCCACCCAGGCGCCCATAACTGAGCTTTTCTGATGCTCCTAAGACTGTTCCCAGCCAGCAGCCTAAAGATGTCTCCTTATAAGAAGGACCCAAGAGCTGGGGTCTTAAAGGACTGGGCGGGGGGGACATATCTTATTACTGGGGCGTGGTCTCTGGGAGAGGGAGTTTTCTATTCTATTCTGTTCCCGCCCCCACCCTCTTCCATGGAGCTGTCAGCTGCCTGGGGAAGATGGAGGGAAGACTGTACAACCTGCCTTCTTAACATTCCTCTGGACACCACCCTGCACCTGTGTCCCGTGCCTGGGGCAGCCGTGCCGTCCCCACTCCGTCGTGTCCCAGCTGTTCGTGGGTCCCTCCCCTCAGATCACTCCTCCAGGGACAGGTCTGGTTCTTACTCATCTCCGTGCCCTCGGAGGCTGCCACACGGCAGGTGCTTGAGAAATTCTTTCAGATCCTCTGTCGGAACTTTTTGGATTTTATTTATAATTTCTGAGGCAAACCACATATTTTCTAATCCTTACTCAAAATCTCAGCTCTCGCAGCCGAGAACTGCTCTCCAAAGCTTTGTTCAGTCCACTTCCTAACAGCTGTCCCGTTTCTCCCCCGCTGAGATGCACACACACCATCTGCTCTGGGCCCTGGGGGGCCCTCTCCCCGCCCCCCTGCGGGCTCTGGGCTGGGCAGTCCTCTGCCCTCCTGAAGTTCATGTGCATTTTGTGGCTCAGAGGGGACTTTTTATCCTCTCACTTGGTAATAAAGCTGCACGGACAGCAAGTGACAGAAGCTGATCCGTGGGACTGGCGGCCACGAAGTGGGTCTTCAGCTCCTACTTTCTCCTCTTCCCGTTCTTCTCAGACATTTGTTAGTTCCTTCCTCAAGACTGCCTTTTGCCTCCTGATTTCACTCGGCTTGGACATTTTCTTTCCACCTCACGTTTGCCAATTCAGCTCTGCCATTTTGGGTTTGAATTGGGGTGGGGGATGCATGGGCCCCCTGTGCTCAGAGCTCAGAATAGGGGTCCCCGATTTGTGTATGAATTACAGCTAGCTCTCATGGCTCCCTGGAGCACAGCTCTGTGCGGCCAGTTGTGAGCATTTGGTTTGGGTGGGGACCCTGCAGGAGCCAGGAGGGAACATAGGATAAAATGCAATTCCCGCTCTCTGGGCTTTTACAACCGGCAGCCGTGCAAGGTATATGCAAGGGGCAGGCAAGAGAGAGGAGGGAACGGTGGCTTTGCGCAGAGGACCGTGTCCGTGACAGTGAAGATGCCGGGGGCTCTCCATGGGCAGGGCGGGAGGAATAGTATGTGGGGCAGAGGAAACGGTGGAGCAAAGGCCCCCAGGTGTGCCCATGCAGGTGAGCGTGCTTGAAAACCACAGGTGTGCACACGCGTGTGAGCACGGACAGAGACCACGAGTGTGCACATGCCTATGAGCATGGTTCACAGGCCCCCAGGTGTGCCTACGCAGGCAAGCATGCTCAAGGACCACAGGTGTGCACACGTGTGTTTGCACGGACAGAGACCATGGGTGTGCACATGCGTGTGAGCATGGTTCACAGGCCCCCAGGTGTGCCCATGCAGGCGAGCATGCTTGAAGACCACGGGTGTGCCCATGCATGTGAGCACGGACAGAGACCATGGGTGTGCACACGGGTGTGAGCATGGTTCAGAGACCCCCAGGTGTGCACATGCAAGCACGTGCAATGGGAATAGCAGGAACTGGGCCAGACGGGCAGGTACAGACAAGGTGACCCGAGTGTCCTAATGGAGTGCAAAGCTGGCTTTGGGCACTGGGTGGGTGTTGAGCGGAGCCGCAGTATGGCGCCGTGTGCCTCTCAGGACAAACTCTGGGGCGGGGGTGTGAAGAAGGGGGCGGAGACCTGTCATGAGGCAGTTTCAGTAAGATTTGATGAGTGGGAGAGGGGAGGACAGAGATGCGAGAGAGGAGTGTGGCCGGAACCGGCAGGCTCGGGGACAGATTCTCTGTGGGAGACGAGAACGGGGTAGGAGGTGGAGGTGTCCCTGAGGATGAAAATGTGGGCCGTGGGACGGGGCTCAAATAAAAGCCCTGGTTCACGTGTATTTATTTTTTATAAATTTTTTTTAATGTTTTTTTATTTATTTATAGAAGAGAGAGAGAGAGAGACAGCTCACGTGTATTTATTTTAAAGGACAGCTCACGGCCGGTGCCCGCGATGGTGTCGCTGGCTGAACTTGCCCCCACTCCATGAACAGGGAACCCTGGGAAGGAGATGGGAAATAGACCACAAATCTGGGGTCCCCGAGGGGGGAGGGAGGGGGGCTGCACCCCCTCAGGAGGCCAGCGAGGGCCATTGGGGTGGGACCTTTCAGGGACTGGCGAGCCATGAGCTGCAGAAACCCCAGAGCTGCTTCAGGGCTGGTGAGGGTCCAGAGGGGAGCAGCTGGGTGGAGACCGGGTGCCTCGGAGCGAGGAGGACGGACCCGGAGGTGAGGCCTGTGTTCAAGGGCTCGGCCGTTCTTTGGCGCCCACCTCTAAGGATGGGTGGGGCCGGGAATCCTGACAGAGATAGGTCCTGCCCGTGTCACACAGCATCATCGGAGTGGCCTGCGGGGACCTGGGGGTCAGAGGACAGACAAGAATAGAAGAAGGGGGGGTCCTGTTCACAAGAGCCACCCCAACGGGACAGATGAGCCCTATCATTGCTCACGTGGTTGTGTGGATTTTCTCTTGATTCCCCTAATGACACAGATGAGGCAGTGAGGATTCGAGAACGTTTAGATTTTCTGTGTCCCTGAAGGCCACGTCCACCGTAGATATAAGAAGTACGTGGCCAAACAGCTCATGGTCCTCCTCACATGCAACTGACATCTTCTCAGGCCCTCACCACGTGGCCACCGCCCAGCCCGTCAGTCTTGACCCTGCGTGCAGCCCGCCAGGTCTCCTCAGGCTCTGTGCTAGTGACGCCTTCCCTCGGGGCCATCAGCTGTGGCTTCGTTAATGGGGAGAGGGCTGTAGGGATGACTAGGAAGCCCGCCTCCTGCTCCCAGCACGGGGACCCCCGTCTGCTCTTGGGGAAACACCAACCTGTGTGTCCTTGGCTCAGGTCCCCCCAGAGGTCACTTCCCTGCAGCCCCTACTGCTTGCCCGAGGGTCTCGCTGACCAAGGCACATTTTCTAGAGCCGCAGACAGTCCATTCTTTCAGCCCACACAGAGCCTGGAGTCCCGCGATGAAATAAAACTGAGTCCCTCGGCGCCCACCGGGGCCAGCATCGCCGGTGCACGTCAGGGGTGCCGGGTTTGAAGAGGAACCACTTGTTTTTTGAGGACCAGTTATTGGCTGCTCACTCACCAGGAAGGAGCTGGAAATTTTTCACGAAATCTCATCTTGGCCATTCTTTGTAATCTTTTAATTCTGCTCTTTCTGAATCTTTTAAAAGTCATGAATCTTTTAATTCACCCTCTTTCTGAAGAGGGTGGAACGTCGTGTTTGTTGTTTTTGCTTTGGCAAGTTTTAAAGGGCTCTTTAAAATTCTGTGCCTCTCAGAATGCTATTTTTGTCTTCATATTTTCCCACGCCCCCTGTGTTTTCCATTAATGAACCAAAGGGAAGGGTGTGGGTCTCTGAGTTATGAGTCTGTTCATTGCAAAGGGCTTCCTGAACCGTTTGAATGATAAAGGCGACCTGGAAGGTGATCTTAGTGAGAAATAATATCAAGACCGGAATACTCACTGATGGGGGCACGGGCAGTATCCAAGGCAGTGAAAGTAAGACCTTCTTTAAATGGGGTTGTGGGGGTGCCTGGTGGCTCAGTCATGATCTCGTGGTTTGTGGGTTCAAGCCCCGCGTTGGGCTCTGTGCTGACAGCTCAGAGCCCAGAGCCTGTTTCGCATTCTGTGCCTTCCTCTCTCTCTGCCCCTCCCGTGCTCACACTCTTTCTCTCAAAAATAAATAAAGCATTAAAAAAAATTTAAATGAGGCTGTGGGGGCACCTGGGTGGCTCAGTCGGTTAGGCATCTGACTCTGGATTTCAGCTCAGGTCATGATCTCCCAGTTGGTGAGACCGAGCCCCGCATGGGGCTCCACGATGACAGTGTGGATGGGGCCAGCTGGGGATTCCCTCTTCCCCTCTGCACCTCCCCAACTCCTCCCCCCCAACCCTAGGTCTCTCTCAGTAAATAAACATTTAAAAAAATGACGCTGTGGATTCTCTGAATTCGAAGAGACAAAAATGGAGCCTGTGAGTCTGATAGCAGGCGGAGAATCCTCTCTGTCAGGGTCACACAAGTAATGCTCTGTGGCCCGGCGGATGAGGTGGAGGCAAGCAGTGGTCATGTGACGCGGGGTGGGTGGGGGGACGATGGGCTGCGGGGATGCCCCCGTCTAACCGGGAGACGTGCCACATGGGAGTGTGGGCTCGGGGCCACACAGTCTCCTGCTGGTTGTTTCGAACCCAGAAGTCTGGATTCGATGTAAAGTTTTCTGTTTTCAAATGCCGGCACTTAAAACTCCCCACGAAGGGCCGCACACCTTCATGCCAGTCTGCAAGCTTGGCCCATAGAATTGCTTGTACGTGACCCTCTGTCATTGTCTGCTGGAAGTGCGCCTGACCCTGTGGTGGTTTTTTCCTCTCTCTGGAGCCTCGGCTGTCATCCGCACCCTCCGCCCCGGGCACGCTCTTGCTGCCCGGCTGCTGTCGGTCTGTGGCACCGGTCACCTAGCGAGGCGGCAAGCGGCCCTGTGCCCCTCCACCATGCCTTGGCCCCATGCTTTTCCTCCGGGCTCTCCTCCTCTTTCTGCCCTTCTGAATCTCCCCCACCTTCATCCTCTTCTGAGAAACCTTCTTCGGCTGGATTTTGCCCTTATTATGTGCACGAGGTTGTTCGAGTGAAAACGCGCTTGTCTGATGGTCCCTAGCTTCACTGATATTTTACCCAGTTCCGTCCTCAAGCAGCAGACACCCAAATGGCTTAATCCATAAAGGAAGTTGATTAGCTCACATAATAAAATCCAAGGGGACAGCAGGCACAACTGGATCTAGGTGTTATGATAACATCCTCAAGGATCTGTTTGGCTGTCTTTCAGCTTTTCGGTGGCTACGTGAATTTTCTTTGGGGTGAGAGGCCTCAACAGCTCTAGACCTTCACCCTATCAGTTGGGCCAACTCCTCACGAAGAATCCTTCTCTTTCCCATTGATCCCAACAAAAATTGCTGCTTGCGTTTCATTGGCCCAGCCTGTCATGTGCCCACCTCTGAACCAATCACTGTGACCAGTGGAATAGCATACACTGATTGGCCTGGCCTGGGTCACATGACAGTCCTGGACTTTGACGTTCTTTGAGCTGTACCTGAACCAACATCAGAAAAAAGGAAGTAGATACTAGTTTAGCTAAAATCATGCATGTTCACTGCACTTGGTTCTCCAACTAAATTAGAAAATTTAGCATTTAGAATTTGTAAATCAGAACTCTTAGCCAGTTTTAGTCCTAAATAGATATTAACTTATTTCTTTATTCAAATAAATAGATTCATAAATAATTTTGTTTTGATTTACCATGTGATGTGCTGCACTGCAGGGTTCTATGCGGACGGAGAGAATAAGACCATTTTGATGAGTCTGGAAATGACGCTGGATCTGGAAGAATTATCCAAGTGATTAAGTAGAATTATGAGAAATTATGTGAAGGAGAAATATTAGGAAATTTGAGTGTAAAACAGGGAGGTCTGGTACAGTCCAGGAGGTCAGACATGACTTTCCAGAAGAGGGGATACCAAACTGGGATCTAAAGAATAAGTGGGTTCGTGCAAGAGAAGGTTGTGTGGGTTTGGGGGTATGGATATTGTTTCCAAGTGCTCATTAAACTCAGATTGGATGTTGACATTTATACCGCCATGGATTAAGTTTCTGTAAAGACTTATTTTTTTTAATTTTTAATATTTATTTTGGTGGGGGAGGGGCAGGGAGAGAGGGAGACACAGAATCCAAAGCAGGCTCCAGGTTCTAAGCTGTCAGCACAGAGCCTGACGCAGGGCTTGAACTCATAAAAAACTGTGAGATCATGACCTGAACTGATGTCAGATGCTTAACTGACTGAGTCACCCAGGCGCCCCTGTAAAGGCTTCTTAATAAAAAAGTTTCTGTGACTTTCCTGAGGATGGTTACCACCAATAAAATATGGGCTTTTTTTTTTTTTCTGGAAGAAGACTTAGCTGATCCACAGATACCAACCTGTGAACTTTTGGTCTACGCAGTAATGTTGGTATTTGTGGTGGTTGTGAAGCCATCCACAAGGCCCCGTGCCCAAGGCCCAAAGGCCCACGTTAATGAGCTGACTAAGCTTAGGGATGGAGTTTGGGACCTAAGAATGCAGCTTCCCTCTAGAACTCTAACTGGTCCGATAATGCTGAGACTTTCAGTCTTGGTCTTCCGAGTATCATGTCCCTTGATACTTGAAGGTTGTAGGGTAAGAATTTGTTTCCCAAATATTAAGCACACTGCAGGCCGTTGAACTTCATCCTCTGGCACTTCTAATTGTCTCCTGACCCAAACTACTTTACTCAAATCCTACTTGAGAGGCAAATGGGTTTTCAGTAGTGTCAGGGTATTTTTAATGTGCAGTGTTCATATCCTCTGTGGGCTGGGCAGCCCCTGAGATCAGAGTGGAGCCCGGGCTGTGGTCCGAAACTTGCTGCAATAGGAGTGGGTGGTGATCGGACAGTTCAGAGTGTGATGTGCGTTTCAGAGTTAATTTCCTACTGCCTTTTCTAGGATACACACTGTTAGTTATTTATAGCTTTCCCTCTCTCCGTGCTGATCTTCCTGCATTTTTGATTTGCAAAATCAATTTTATTTTGGTCCGTTTTCAGTATTTATTGTTGTGATGGCCTGGATTGATTGGAAACCCATGACTGTGCACTTGAGAAAAATCCAGTCACTCCACGGGAGAGTCTGTGAAATCTCAGCTCTTCCTGGTTTGAAAGGAAGTTCTGGAGAACAAGTCAACTCCAGCTTCTTTTTGCTGGGGGAGTGGAATTTGGGGGAGGTGATGGAGAAGGATGCCCTCTTTTCCTTACTGGTCTGGGACAGTCACGGTTAATACGTAGCCAAAGGTTGACCTGATGCTAATGGTAAAAAAAATATTCACTTGAAGCCAGTTGAAGTCCTTCTCAGCCAGGGGTCACCTCTGTCAGGTGAGATGTGACCTGTTTGGAGTCTTTGGTCTTCTCCGACTTGGTCCGGAAGGTCAAATGTCTGCTTGGGGACAGGCCACCTTTCTGTTTAGCTTTTAGATTGGGGGATGGGCAGGAAGTAGCTATGCCTCCCCTCTCTGCCCTTCATAATTAAAACCAGTCTGAACATTGATTACCGATCTTTTGCATGGTGTGGTCTGAGGTGCACCGGGCAACTCTGATGTCCACGATACTTGCCCTACGCAAGTTACTGCGTTGCCCTGAACATGAGTTCTGGAATTGATTTCCTGACCAGACTGCGGGAGTATTAGCCCAGTACTGAAATTAGCAATCAGCTTCAAGGGCACAGGCTAATTATTTATTTTGCTAAATAACACAGACCCACTCTGGCTTAATTACAGTAGTTTTGGTATGAAAAAGAATTGTGGTGTTTTCATGTCACCGTATCTCATTAATGAGACTCTGCTCACTTTTACTGGCTACCCTCTGCAGTGCCCTTTGGTTTGAAATGATTTTCCAATTTGCTAATGTCATTTATGAAAGAGGAATACTTCCAAACTATCTTTGATAGGTGAAACATTTGTGTTTTGGAAAAGCCTTAATGTTAATCTCTTCCTGGCTTTCGAGACCTGCCTGTGTACAAATAGATTGTCTTTGCTGTCTGTGTGTGTCTCAGAAATCAGCATTTGGTTTAATCCCAGCATCAAGGATCTCAAGGGCCAGGGTCCTGAGCAGGAGTCCTGAGGATTGAACCCACCAACCATCAAGGGTCCTATGTTTCAGTCCTAGGTCTGCCGCTAGGTAGCCAGGTGGCCTTGGACAAGTTACCTAACATTTATGGGCCTCAGTTTACTAATTTGTAAGATAAGGGGGTTCATTCTTATATTCAGATATAACCTGAGCAGCTCCTATGTGCCAGGGAGTGTTGCAGGTACTAGGAATATAACAAAAAACAGGATTAGACAGGATTCATCATCACCAGGAAAAGACCACGGAAAAGACAGACAATAAACACATACGTGAAGAAATTAGATCATTTAAGTGAGTGATAATTCTGTGACACCAAATGTAACTGGGTCAGCTGGGGATAGAGGGGCTGCCTCAGGGAGGGACCTCCCCTCTGGGAATGGTGACTATAGAAAATGGTGCTATTATAAAGTTGAATAAAGAAAAGGAGCCAGGGGCACCTGGGTGGCTCAGTCGGTTAAAGCGTCCGACTTCAGCTCAGGTTATGATCTCTTGATTCGTGAGTTCGAGCCCCGTGTCAGGCTCTGTGCTGACGGCTCAGAGCCTGGAGCTGCTTCAGATTCTGTGTGTGTCTCTCTCTCTTTCTCTGCTCCTCCCTTGCTTTGTTCTCTCTCTCTCTCTCTCTCTCTCAAAAATAAATAAACACTAAAAAATAAATAAATAAATAAATAAATAAATAAATAAATAAATAAAAGGAGCCAGGTCTGCAAAATTTGGAGGAAGAACTATTCAGGCAAAGGAAGGACCCATCATACATTTATGCAGGCGGGTCCCTTAAAGTGTCATCCCGCTCTTAAATCCAGAGATTCGTGTGCCAGACACAGGAATCAGCCTGTGTTCTCCAGGGTGGCTTGTGTCATCTCTCCTTTGTTATCGTTTTGGGTGAGACTTTTGTGCCTTTATGGAGGGTCAGCATTGGTCCTGATTCCTTCCTATTCATCATGTGTTAACCCTCCCACAGTGTCTCCACCTGGTGAAATTCAATCTGGGAATCGCCCTGTATCATCCCTGTCGCCTCTAGTGGATATGAATGTAGCAGGGGAGTGAGAGAATCCTGCTGAGGGGCGCCTGGGTGGCTGAGGTCTGACTTCAGCTCAGGTCATGATCTTGGGGTGCTTGAGTTCAAGTCCTGCATCAGGCTCCGTGTTGACAGCTTGGAGCCTGGAGCTGCTTCGGATTCTGCGTCTCTCTCTTTGCCTCTCCCCACTTGAGCTCGCTCTTGTGCACTCTCTTTCTCCCTCTCTCTCTCTCTCAAAAATAAATAAACCTTAAAGAAAATTAAAAAAAAAAAAGAAAACTCTGTGGAGCCTCATGTCTACCCCTCTCCCGATGATCAGAAATTGTCTGAATATAATATGCAATTTGAGATTGTAGTTTTCCTGTTCTTTTCAGTGAGGTCCCATGATGTGAAGTGCAGGCACTTTAACTAGTGTTGATATTAGTCTAATTGATGACATCAATTAGGAGAACAAGGTAGCTACCAAAGAATAGCATCAGCAGGCAAAGCACTGACTCTTCTAATATAAATATATGGTGCCTTTGTGGCTCTAGCTGGTATCTAGACATGAACTGCTCGGTGACTGTCCTGTGCAACTCAGTAAATTGGTCAAGAGTTAGCAGGAAAGTCTCAGATTCACATAATTCCAGGCAGGCTGCCTCCCCACTACCAGGGAGCCCACTGGCCCAGGGGGTCCCACCTGGATGGATGACTCGGACTCCTTCCTTCCGAATGGGTAGTGTGCTTCAGTGCCTGAAACATGATGCAATGATATCAACTTTAATAAGATATAATGAAACAACATGATATAACGATACCAACTTCAATACTATATAATGAAACAACAGTACAATCCTATCTAGACTCTACACAGATCTTTGCATGGCTGGCCCCTTGTGGTCATCTGGGTGGGTCTCTGCTCACATGTCACCTCTAGGAGGAGACCTTTGTTGACCACAAACCCAGAGCTGTCCTCCTGGCCAGTCACGACCGCGTCCGTCTGTTTTCATTCCTCGTAGCAATTACCTTTTGGAATGATGTTCTCATTTTTTTTTTTAATCATTTGTCTCTCTGTTCGAGAATGTGAACTCCATAGGGGCAGGGACCTGTGGGTTATACCCCCAGCACCTAGAAAACAGTCTAGTGAGTCAGAGATGCTCTTTAACTCTATGCTAAGTGAATGAATCCACCTCAGAGGGTCAAATGTTCCTGCCAACGTTTGCGACAGTGTTTTCTTCCTCCCCAAGCTCTGTGCATCAGTGAAGGGCTCATACTTGGAGAACTTCAGCCCAACAGTCTTCGGAAGGTAATTTTAGCTCTCAGAATCTTTGTTCTGTCATCTGTAAGTGGCGATGACCATCATATGTGCCTCAGGGCTGTTGCAAGCATTAATTTATAAGAAGTACCGTTTTTGTGCAGCATTAGTGCAGACTAAGTGTTACCGCTGGGGCATGAAGGCTTCGTGGCGCCAGCCTCCATCTTCACGGAGGTCGCAGGATCACCCAGAGTTTCTTTAATGTCCCACTAGGGATTTTTTTCCATTACCAATTGATCCAGGCCTTTTAAACCTATTTCAGTGTGAATTTGTTTTCACGGTGGTTAGTTTTGTGAGTTCACTCTTTGGTTGTTAGACTGGATCTTTCAAAAACTCATCACAAATCTCCAGGTGTGGTTTCAGCATTCAGTGGACTCCTGGGTCTACAGCCTTGTCCTCTGATGGAGCTTTTCTTTCTTTCGTGTGCTGTTCACTCATTTGTTTATTCAATAATTCTTTAAATTTTATTTATTTATTTTTGAGAGAGAGAGAGACAGAGCGTGAGCAGGGGAGGGGAAGAGAGAGAGGGCGACACAAAATCTGAAGCAGATTCCAGGCTCTGAGCTGTCAATACAGAGCCCGACGCAGGGCTCGAATCTATGAACTGTGAGATCATGATCTCAGCCAAAGTCGGACGCTTAACCGACTAAGTCACCCAGGTGCCCCTCATTCAATATTTTTTTAGTGAGCACCCACTTGGTGCCAGGCTCTGTCCTTGAGGCTGAGGGTACAATGGAGTGCAAGGTTGAAAAGGTCTGTCTTCCATTTTGTTGATGGAGAAATAACATATATATGTGCAAATAAATGTACCAACACACACACGTTCGCTATGAAGACAAGTGAGAGTACAGTGGGACAGAAGAGGTGCGTGCGGGGCTGCGAGTGGGGGCATGTGGGTGACTATTACAGGTGGCATAGAAGCGCTCCCTGAAAAGGGGCACTGAAGGAAGCAGCAGGAGCAGGCATGTGGTTAAGTCCAGAAAGAGCATCTAAGGCAGAGGGGGTGCCGTCGGAGGGGCTCTGACGCTGGGCTGGCCTCGGTGTGTAGAAGGATCAAAAGGAGGTTGGCTCTGTCACCGGAGCCAAGAGAGCAGTGTGCAGCGCCAGGGCCGAGGCCAGGGCGATGGTGAAGCCTTCACTTTGTGGGGCTACGATGCCACGGTGAGGACTGTGGATTCTATTCTGAACGAGTAGGGGAATGATTGGAGGGTGTGGCATGGCCTCACGTGGGGGATCGTTTGTGGGGAGGGGGCAGGAGCAGTGAGGCCCACAAAGGGGCTGCCGTGGGCATCCAGGTGAGAGGTCTTCTTTGGAGAAATGTCTGTTCAAGTCCTCTGCCCATTTTTTAGAAATCATTTTTCTGGCATTCACACCCCTAGTATGTTACGGGAACCATCTGGCCCATCCTCAGTCTGCATTGTTTGGGGTGAGGTCACATCACACTGTCCCCAATGTGGCCACATGTCCCAGGGCTGGACACTCAGATGACTTCATTCCTCTAGACATGGTGTGCTTAGGCTGCGGCATGTCACCCAAGCCTCGCCAGTGAGACTCAAGCACGGGCTTTCTTGTGAACAGCTTGGAGAAGGGGGTTTTCTTTCCATTGAGGTCATCAGCAGGAGCATGATAGGTCTGGACTGAACTCCCAAACACCACTGCGTGAAGAGCTGCTGTTTGAATGTGGAGTCAAATCAAAGACAGAGAGAGAGAGAGCGAGGGACTCTGTCCTGATGATATTGCTTGAGCCCAAGATCCAATCTGCCCCCCTGGGAATATTCTGTCATATGAACCAATACATTCCCTTTAGTTCCTTTTTATATTGTGGCAGAAGACTCTTAACATAAAATATACCATGTTAATCATTTTTAAGGGTAGAGCACAGTAGTGTTAACTGCATTTACTTTGTGCAACAGATTTCTAGAACTTTTTCATCTTGAAAAACTGGAATACTATACCCATTGAACAACTCCCCTTTACCCCTTTCCGTAGCCCCTGGCAAGGACCACTGTGCCTTCCGTTTCTTATGAGTTACACTACTTTAAGAGCCTCCTAACTGGAATTGTACAGTCCTTTTCATTTAACATAATGTCCTCCAGGCGCGTATCCATGCTGCACACGTGGCAGGACTTCCTTCTTTTTTTTCCCCCCTAATGTTTATTTTTGAGAGAGAGACTGAATGCGAGCAGGGGAGGGCAGAGAGAGAGAGAGAGGAAGACACAGAATCCGAAGCAGGCTCCAGGCTCTGAGCTGTCAGCATAGAGCCCGACGCGCAGCTCGAACTCCTGAACCATGAGATCATGACCTGAGCTGAAGTCAGATGCTTAACCGACTGAGCCACCCCGGTGCCCCTGGACTTCCTTCTTTTTAAAGGCTGAATAATACTCCATTGTATTTACACATCACGCTTACTTCATCCATCCATCCATTCATCCATGACACTTGGGTTACTTCTGCCTCTTGACTATTGTGAATAAGGCTTCATTCAACATGGGTGTGCAAATAATCTGAGATACCATTTTTCAATTCTTTTGGGTAAATACCCAGAAGTATAATCGCTGGGCCATATGGTAATTCTATTTGTAATTTTCTGGAGGAACCTTCATACTGTCTTCCATACCAGCTGCACTGCCTTATACTCCCACCAATAGTGCACAGTTTCTCCACATTCTCGCCCAATCTTGTGATTTCCTGGGGGGGGGGGGGGTGTTGTGCTTTTGTTTTTTGCATAGTGGCTTTCCTAGGGGGTGTATGGTGACATCTCACTGTGGTTTTGATTTTGGCCTTTCCTGATGGCTCATGATACTGCACAGCTTTTCATGGGCTTGTGGGCCATTTGCATGTCTTCTTTGGAGAAATGTCTGTTCAAGTCCTCTGCCCATTTTTTTAAATCGAATTGTGATTTTGTTGTTGTTGGGTTGGGGGAGTTCTCTCTATATTCTGGATATTAACCCATCAGGTACATGCTTTGCAAATACTCTCTCAAAGCATAGGCTGCTCTTTCACTCTGTGCATTGTTTACTTGTCTATGCAGACGTTTTAAAATGTGCTGTTTAAAGGTAAATTTTACAGTGCAGTGTCCCCTGGAGCTCAGGTCCGCCAGCTTCCAGCCGCCTGCTGGTGTCTTTTACCCTTGAAATGGTGAACTGCTGCATTTTATTTCGTGCCATTTCAGGAGAAATCCTTCAACTGGAGTGGCTTACGGAAACATCTGCCTGGAAGTCGGCGCGGATGTTCGGTTGTAAAATGCAGTTTTTCTCTGAATCCCACGAGGGAATTGCGTGCGGTGTTGTGGGGTCAGATGCACGCATCAGTCCGTGTGCCTCAGAGGGAGTGCCTTCATCCGTGGCGCCCAGAAGGTTCTCTGGTGTGTCGTGAAGACAGCTTGCTCTCGGAAGCATTGTCCAATAGCGGGCCGTAGCCAAGGCAGGGGGGCAGTGTAACTCTCTAGCATTAAAATACGATTTATCTTGTTTCCCAGTAACTTTTTGAAAGGTTTATGCAGCTCGAACACCCCATTGGCTGGTTGGACTGGGCACCTTTGTCAGAGCAGGGCCGCTGTGTCACAGTTGGTACACACAGGCTGGTGACAGCCTTAGGGGCTGCCCCTCCCCCTTAAGGGGAGAATGTGCCCTTCGCTGTGAGGAGTGCAGTATGTGACAGCCACCAGCCACTTCCACACTCAGGGCCCCCCTTGGCTGGCAAGCTCAGTCGAGGCCACTCTTCCCCCAGCCGGCCCCCAGCCATCGGCCATGCACGGTGGGGATTCTGGGCCCTGGGATCCCTGCCCAGGGAGGGACTTGCTACCACGCGGTGTCTCCTCTGGAGCCCCTTTGAGAGCCGTATCTCAGTGGCATCTTCAGCGGGTTTTCCCGATTGGAGGAAAAGAAATAGCAAAGACAGGTTGCAAAGAAAAGCTCCAGGTTGGTGTCACTTTGAAAATGAGGGTGAGGAGCAAACCCCAGACGGCTCGGGTCACATGTGGGATTTGCTCATGGGTCAGAGCAGGGAAGTGGTCTCATCCCTTGGCGACTTGGGCGTCTGCATTTCCCCCCAGAAGCCGGTCCCCTGCTCCAGTCGTCCGTGTCCCTGTGCGTCTGCGTTTCTCCCAGGCATCAGGCTAAGGGGGAAGGCAGTCCCCGTGGTTCTTGCCCCTCCTGTCACCTGCTGGCCCTGGGCGCACCGAAGTGGGCGTGGCTGCTCCCTGTCTACGGGGCTGTCCTGCTGGGGCGCAGGCTGCCGAGGTGGGGACTGAAGATCCGAGTGCAGACTCTGGCCTTTCCTGGAATTACGAGAAATGCCATGAAACCCTCCGGCCAAGCCAAGGGAAGCCAAGAATTCACCAGTTCAGGGCCGTGGCATATAACGCACCCCTGGTCCTTTCTGGTAGTAGGTTTGGATGGCGCCTTCTCCCTCTGAGGGCTGGGGGACCTGAGGTGAGGACTGTGTGGGTTTCTGCTCCAGGGCGGCCCGCCCCCCACTGGGGTGGGCACCACCTGCTGGGAGCACTCAGCAGGCGGTGTCAGCATGGGCTCTGCAGCGCCCCCTCAGGCCGGGCGAAGCAGCACGTCTGAGTCGTTGCTGGGAACTCGAGCCTTCGAAGCACCGCTGAAGCGGACAAGCCTGGACATGTCCCTGTGCTGAGGGCATCGCAAGGTGACCCCTTCAACCCTCACGATGACCCGCTGAGGCCCGTGTTGTCAGGGCCCCCTGCCGCTTATGGAGGCCTGGGGAGACTCAGAGACTGGTCCTGCCCCCTTGCAGGGGGAAGGCACAGGCAGGATTCATCTCCTGGTCTGAGCGCAGAGCTCACTGTCTTACCCTCTGCTCTGCGATGACCCCCCCCCCGCCCCCCAGGCCAGGGGCCCTACCTCCTCCATCCTTGGGGTCTCAGGCCTAGCAGAGGCCCCGACACATAGGTCCTCGTAAAGGCTTGTGGGAGCTTCAGACATGCCAACCTCCAGGTTATCAGGCAGCGAGATCTGCGATTCCAAGTTCTTCTGGTGGAAGGCGAATGGAGGCTGCAACAACGGCTTGAGGAGAGTGAATTACACAGATAACTGGGGAAGCTCCATGGTTTGCTTCTGTGTAGAAATAGCCCCAGCAGCAGTGTGGGGGTGATTTCCCTGCATCTGAAGGTGTGCAGCCAGGAAGGTCTTGCCCATAGGCCTTGGTGGGTGGGCTTGCTCACGGCCATTGTCTTCTGGGGAAGATGGATTTCTTCAACCTCATTCAGGAACCCCCATAAGAAGAGCTTGACTCCGTGCCTGAGCGTGTTACTTAAAGCCGCGGCGAATATTTGCGCACGCCCCACCCCCACGCCCTTACTCATGCTCCCTACACTTTGGTTTTTGCTGGTGTTTCCCTGGGATGCTATTGTGTGACCATAGCATTTGCTATGGTGCTTGCAAGCCTGAGTTATTGTAAGTATTTGTAAGTATATACACCGTATACTATTTAAAGTATAGGTTATTTACTTTTCTTTCTTTCTGAAAAGTCTGTTAGCTCCATGAAGGTAGGAAGTATGCTTATTTTGTTACCTATTGAATCCCCAGCAATTGAATTCCCAGCAACTATCCAAGTGTCTGGCCTGTAACAGGTAACTGATAAATATGGAATGACTTATATGAATCGATCTTTATGCCTTGTGGGTGCATCAGTTGCAGTCAATTTGCATTCCGTGATGTTGACTAAGTCAACGTCTCTTCCATTGGAACCCACTAGGGACCTTCCGTTTTCACCGTCTACGCCCAGGCTTTGAGCAACACCTGTCCTCACATGCCCCACGAGGATCTGTGAGCCTGGGCACTGTCCCCTGTGCTCTGAGAGACACGAGTGAGCCGCAGGGGCGTTACATGCTCTCAAGGGACCTGTTCTAATAAGGAGACCACTGGACACATGGTGGAGGGGGGTGGTTATTTATCGCCTTCTAGTAAAGAATTTTTTGTCTGTAAGTCCCTAAAAGACTCCTTTGCCTGAGCACAGGGAGTTAAGCCAGAAACTAACCTATAGCTTCCAGGATCTAAAGAGAAACCCAGGTTCCTTATTCTGATTACTAAAACAAAATAAAACAAAAGTTAGATCTTTACGAAACAAATTCCAAGACTGAGTGGTTTCTTTATTGAAAGAAATATCCACTGTTTTATTGGCTAATCTCTAATGTTTCCATCTGGGTTCTTTTCAGGGTAACAGAAAACTTCATTAAAACCGGCCTCAGCACAAGGGGAGATGATTGGCTTCTGCAACTGTGCAGGGCAGGGCGGGCTCCAGGAAGACCTGGGTCTGGAGAAACCCGCTGCTGCTGTCGGGACACACCCCTGCCAGCCTCTGGCTGCTCTCGGTCCTGGGTTGGGGCCCCCCCAGCTGCAGGTGGCTCTCCCCCAGGTGTGGCAGGGGGCTGCCGTCACTCCTGACTCACCTCCTGGCCTTGGGAGACGTACCTGTTCCCAGGGCCTCCAGGTGACGTCCCAGGAATGGGCTGTCATTTGCCACAACTGGGTGGAGCAGGGGCCGAGCCAGCACCTCCCCAACCTTGTGGACCGAGCTCGGAAGGAGTCGATCCCTAAAGGAGGCTGCGCCTGTGACCTAAGGGGAGGTGGGGGGTGGCAGGCACGTATCACCTCACGGGGATGACATGTTCAGAGCAAAGTTTGAATGAGAAGAAGGGTGTGTGTGTGTGTGTGTGTGTGTGCACGTGCGTGTGTGAGGGAAACACCCAGCACAGTGCCTGACTGATAATCAGTGCAATTTGTAACTCAGGTTAGTATCATTAGCATTATCATCATCGCTGTTATGGTAATTTGTTTTATTATTTTATGTAACAAAATTCATTCCCTTAATTTTTTTTTAACATTTATTCATTAAAATAATTTTTTTTAACGTTTATTCATTTTCTTGAGAGACAGAGTGTGAGCAGGAGAGGGGCAGAGAGAGAAAGAGACACAGAATCCAAAACAGGCTCCAGGCTCTGAGCTGTCAGCACAGAGCCCGACATGGGGCTCAGACTCACAAACTGTGAGATCATGACCTCATCTGAAGTCAGACACTTAACCGACTGAGCCACCCAGATACCCCAGCATTTATTAATTTTTCAGCGACAGAATGTAAGCAGGGGAGGGGCAGAGAGAGAGGGAGACAGAATCCAAAGCAGGCTCCAAGCTCTGAGCCGTCAGCACAGAGCCCAATGTGGGGCTTCAACTCCTGGACCATGAAATCATGACGAGCCGAAGTCGGCTGCTCAACCGACTGACCCACCCCGGCGCCCCGAATGCATTCCCTTTAAATAGTTGCTGGGCTAAGAAGACAGAAGGAATGGGCTAATTCTTCCTCTACCTTTCCTTGGATGGTGAGAAGTAAACGGTCCTGTTTCTAGAACATTAAGGAAACATTTGAGACATGGATGAAACTTTGCTGCTGTGCAGGTGCAGCTGCTATAAATCTTGAGTGTAAAAGCGGCTGGCGGATTTAGCTCTGGTTTTCATGTTCACATTAATCGGGCCTGTAACCTTGTCATCTGCTTTTGTGCCTTATAAGCAAAACACCGTGCGCTAGTTAACGCTCGGGGAGTGGGGGTGATTGAGAGGTGTTAAAAGAAGACAAATTTGGAGGCGCCTGGGTGGCTTAGTCGGTTAAGCGTCCGACTATCGTTTAGGTCATGATCTCGCGGTTCGTGGGTTCGAGCCCCGCGTTGGGCTCTGTGCTGACTGCCAGCTCAGAGCCTGGAGCCTGTTTCATTCTGTGACTCCCTCTCTCTCTGCCCCTCCCCTGTTCACGCTGTCTCTCTCTCTCTCCTAGATATAAATAAAAAACATTAAAAAAATTTAAAAAAAAAAAAGAAGACAAATTTGATAGTATGAACCTATATATCATAAAAATGGAAAGGATTGGGGTTTTTTTGGTAAGGCAGATTATTGAATTTTTTTATTGAGGTGAAGTTCATACAACATAAAGTTAACCACATTAAAGTGAACACCACGGTGGCATTTAGCACTTCACCATGTTGTGCCACCACGACCTTTCATTCTAGAACACTTAATTTGTTTATTTTAATATTTTATTTTACTTTTGAGAGAGAGAGAGACAGAGCACGAGCGAGAGAGGGACAAAGAGAGAGGGAGACACAGGATCTGAAGCAACTCTAGGCTCTGAGCTGTCAGCACAGAGCCTGACACGGGGCTCGATCCCATGGACCTTGAGATCATGACCTGAGCTGAAGTCGGACGCTTAACTGACTGAGCCACCTGGGCACCCCCTAGAACACTTTAGATGTGTGCTTCGGAGTTCTCCGCTCTGCCCTTGGGACACACCAGTGTGCTTCTCTGGATTTTCCCGCTATGGACAGGCAAACGGAAGTATGTAATATGTGGCCTTTTGGGTCTGGCTTCTTGCATTCAGCGGAGTGTTTTCCAGGCTCACCATATGATAGCAGCTGTCAGCGCCTCGTTTTCATGGCTGAGTCACACTCTGTTGAGCAGATGAACTGCAGCTTGTCCGTCCGTTTGTTGAGGGACGTGCGGGCTAGCTCCGCCCTTTGGCTGTTGTAAGCAATGCCGCTGTGAACATCTGTGTGCCAGTATCTGTTTGAGTCACGTGTTTTCTTTTTGTGGGTGGGTGGGTGGGTGGGGGTAGACACCTTGGAGAAGGATTGCTGGGTCGTGTTGTAACTCTGTGCCTGGCTTTTTGGGGACATGCCGAACCGTCTCCAGAATGGACTTGTGAAAAGAGTAACAACGCAAACCTTAATTTTCAGACTTGGACGCCAGCTCGGACCGTCTCCCAGGAAGCGGACTGGTCTAGAGCCGGCCTTGCTCACAGACGCAGCTCTGGGGGAGGCGAGAACAGGATCAGGCTGCAATGGTGAGCGGTCATCTGTGCGAAGCGTTCTTAAAGTGGGGTCTCTGTCTCCGCTCAAATTGGTAGCTGCTTGCACACGCAGCCTGTTATGAACGGGGTGCTGAGTGTGCCTCCGGGAAAGATGCCTGCAGACGCAGGAACCGGGCTCAGGAAAGTGTGGTCCCAATTGGATGCTGGCTCTGTCAGCACCAGGCACTCATCAACTCACGCAAATGATAATGTATGTCTTCATCGGCCAAACACTTCACTTCTCACTGGCTTTCGAATCAAACCCGGGTGTACATCCCTTTTTTAGAGTACAATATATTTCACTTTCACTTAGAGGTGTCTGAACGGATTATAAAAAGATTCAAACTCCAAACTGATCGTATCATAATTTAAAAAATTTATCGGGAGAAAACTGAACCACAAAGACAGCCCAGTAACGCAATTATTCTGATTTACGGTGCATATTCTCTCTGTCTTGCTCAATTCACCTCTTTGCTTATGAGAGAGAATTCCGAAGAGCCTTCTAGCTACAGTAGTTAACTCTTCCTTTCCTGGATTCTTCTGGATTCTCAAGAAAATCCCTTTATTTTTTTCCCAAGCACCTAATCTTCTTTTTTCTCTTCCCATTCTGAGGCAAAATTTTAGTATTTTTGGTACTGGCATGCTTCTATTCTTACGGTTTTAATTAATATCGATCAGCTACGGAGGTCTTGGGGGATAAAGTTCAAATGTTCTTATTTGGGCATTTTAGATTTGTAATTTGTTTTCTTTTAAAGAATAGGTAAAAGCATTTTGTTCTTGTATGTTAATTGTGTGTGTGTTTTGTTGTTGTTGTTATTCTTGTTTGTTTTGTTTTGTGTTGTGCAAAGAGAAACTCCAGGCATTTGGTTGTCTTCTGGTTAGCTGAGGTCTGATGACATTTTTATTTTGGGCTAGACAGGGATTGCTGCTTTGGGAAGAATAGAAACCCAGGCGTGAGCAAAAAGGGGAGCTTCTTGGGAGGGTGCTAGGTGAGCTCATGGAATTCAGAGGGTCCAAACCAAGGGTATTTACGAAGCCGTCCGTGGAAGGAGTTCCTGGAAACTAACTTCAGCTTGAGGGGTTCTGCCCTCAATGTTGTCTCCCCTCTCAGTGTTACTTTCTGGGTCTTTAAACATAATTTATCGAAAGGAAATCTGATTGGCTCTTTGGCAGCCCAGGGGCTGTCTTTCCATGGGCCCGATGTTGTTCTGGTCCAATCAGGTGTGGGCGAGGGGGAGAGTCACCCAGCACAGACGTAACTGCTGGAGTCCAAATCTGTGAAGAGTCTTTTTCAGGGAAGCAGACTCTGAGCTGAGCAGACCCCATACCTGCACCCCCCGTAAAGTACCCTGTCACAGCCTCTGTGTCTTGTTGAGCCACATCTAAATAACCCAATGTCCTCTACCTTCTGTGTGCACAGACTGCATGGTGAGAACATCATTAGGTTTGGGCCACTGGGCATCCATACCTGTTTCCTTTAGTAGCATCAACTTGATTTCCTTTTGAGGGCTTCCTTTCTTTTATCATGAGCACCACGCGTGGGGCTGTGAGGTCCAGCCCTGCACTGACCGTGGAGTGGGAATATGACCGATGGTCAATCAATCACATGCTCTCTCTGGGACTCTGAATCTTGAGTACACCTGATGCAAGATGCAAGGTTGGAGCAGACGGTATGGGTGTATTCATCTTATCCATACAACTGATGAGTCTGTAACTTTGTTATGCTACCCATCTCCCCAGAGCTTCCCCGGTTTCTGTTGTTTCTGAGACCTATTTGTCCAGCTTTTCTCCTAAATCAGTAAGCTACTGGTGTCTTCCAACAAATTCAACACATCCTGCATAAATTATTCTGATTAAGTGTCTGTTGCTTAAAACCAGAAATCCCTAACTGACTCACTGTGCAAAATTGGAATAGTGGCTCTGTAACCTTGTGTGTGGGGTCCTTTATCAGGAAGGGAAGTACCAATTTAAGGTCCCTAGTCTGGTTCTACTAAGGCCAGAAGATAGGCTCTGGGCAAAGTCCAGAAATTATTCATAAAAGAAGAAAAAAAGGCTTTAAAAATTCCCACGTAAATCAATCTATTTCCTACCTGAGCACTCTGATTAATTACGGTTCTATAAAATCGCCTTCTCTCTTAACTGCATGTTCATAGTTTTTTTTTTTTTTTTTCCAATGTTTTATTTACTTCTAGGAGAGAGAGAGAGACAGCATGAGCAGGGGAGGGTCAGAGAGAGAGGGAGTTACAGACTGAAACAGGCTCCAGGCTCTGAGCTGTCAGTCAGCACAGAGCCCGACGCGGGGCCCGAACCCACGAACCGCGAGATCATGACCTGAGCGAAAGTCGGACGCTTAACCGACTAAGCCACCCGGGCGCCCCTGCATGTTCATAGTTTTGATTGTTGTTGGAAAGCGAGGGTAAAGCGAGCTGCCTCTGTCCACTTTGCCCTCGACAAAGGTCCCCTTCACGTGCACTCGCATTTTCCTGCCGCAGCCCCCTGCCAGCAGCGTTCACCACTAGGTTTTCTGTGGCTCCCTGCACATTAGTACAATGATCAGAAATATTAGCAACTGCAGTGAGCTTCTCTGGGGCGAATTCCCTTCGTGTCTTGGTGGCCATCCTGAGGGCTAGACCTGGACCTCACTCCTCTTCTTGCCCGCTATGCCAAACCCAGGCCTGGGGTTACTTAGCGGCACTCCACAAACCTTCATCTAATTCAATTACGTTACTACTCTTGTATTGAAGATGCCATTTTAGAGTTCTTCGAAGTTACTGTAGACCCATCCATCGAGTGAGTACAGAGATCTGGGTCTCTGCAGGGAGAGTTCTGGAATCTGAATCTTGGGCGTGAGATGTGATGAGCTCAGGTGAGCTGGGCTGGAAGTAAAGAGCCCCTCCACCTCCCTGCAGCTTCTTGGCTCAGTCTACCCGGTGCAAATGGAGCTGCTCTAAGCCTGTTTCTCCCCATCTTTAGCCCTGAGAACCAGTTACAGCCCACTTACATTTAGCCTTCCTGCCATCTTTTTTTTTTCCTACTAGCTTTCAATGGAAGAATCTGCTTGTCATTCAGTTTAGATATTGGCAAGAATATCAAGAGTTTTCTTGGGACCTGGACAATAATGTGTGCAAGTGTGTGGATGTGCGTGTGTATAAGGACAGATATGGGCAGAGTAGTGGTGGTAAAGGGAATCATAGAGTTCCTGCCGGAAGGAATATAATTGTTGGCTAGGTTATGCTATATTCCTCTAAGTCCTGAGACCTGTCCAGTTAAAAAAATTTTTTGAGCAAGAAGAAGCTGATCAGGAGACCGCTAGGATGCCTTCTCGGTGAAGAGGGCATGGGTATAATATCACGTGTGATCCTTGCTTCATTACAGTGCGCTGTTGCATTGTGTTATATTATGAGAGTGTTGTCGTATCAGTGCATTATACTGTTAGCGTATTATCATATCATAACGCATTGATATTGACAGAGAGTAATGGTGGTGTTCAACTGCTTGAGGGTCAAATCTCGACCCTGACGTCTGCTGGCTCTGTGGCCTTGGGTAGGTCAGGATGGTTTGACCAAGAAACATATTTTTCAGCTTTTATTGAAGGGAGTAGTGAGTCTTACATCAAGTCCTCTGCAGATGCAAATAGTCCTGGGTCTGTAGGGTCATGGCATGCATTTTAACATTATATTTGAAGGCCTTGAGAATTGCTGTCGGAGGTCTGGCATGCTGTGACTGTCCCTTCGAAGTCTCTGCAACCCCAGGACATTGCTTTGCCGTGGAGTAAAATTATTTTCCAAATATGAAGCTTTCAGGTGCTGTAAGAACCCTTTGAGAGTGTGGTCACTGTTAAATTTCTATTTTCTGGTGTCAAGAGACAAATAGGCATAATTTAATTGCTGACTGCTCCAATTTTTTTTTTCACTGACTTATTACCTTCATTGGAGTTAATTACTGTCTTCCTTGGTGATGGGTCCGTTTTGATGGGTCTTGCTTGTGTTTTCCAGCTAGTGAAGCGAGGGGATTGGGTGGACCCTGGACAACGTGAAGATCTCCCCAAGGAAGAAGGTATCCACCTCCAAGTAGCACTGCCCTGTTCCCCCTTACTGCATTGTTGATGTTGTTTTAAAATTTGTGTTAAAGCTGCAAGAAGCCTGGATCCTGGTACCAAGATCGCTGTATCTCTCTAGTCTGCTTGGAAACAGAAATCTTCAGTCTGGGCTCTACCTTTACACTTTGAAAATACTATTTAGCATATGTCCCGTGACCCCCTTTTTCAACAGCCTTGGTGCAAGCAGGAGAGTGCGTTACTCTCCCCAGGAAGTACAATAAGGTTCTTTCTTCCTGAGCTCCAAAAACGAGGCTGTCTGTGAAAATGGGAAGTCGAAGGCCAGAATTGCGAGCTAGCGGGTCTAGCTCCGAGTGGCTGGTCACTGGGGAATGCACCGGGATATTCAAGTTATTGGATTCTTTGAACTCTGCTCTGCCCTTTATAGCTCTTTGCATTAGTGAGGAGAATGAGTGTTAGCCCTTGTAAAAAAAATAACGTCATATCTTAGTGGCTTGACACAGTCCAGAGAGGCCTGGATGGAGTTTCTGCACTATGTCCAAGTTCAATTAGTGATCAGAGATCTTGGCTTCTTCCATCCTACGCCCGTGCCATCTGGAGACTATGCTGGTGGCCGTGCCGCCCTTGAGGTTCCCATGGAAACTCTGGGCAATCTTATAGGATATTTTCAAAGGCCAGGCCTGGACGTTGTTCAGATACTTCGCAGCCCACATTTCATTGGTCCGCGTGTGGAGACATAGCTTCAAGGGAGCCTGGAAGATGTAGCTTCCCTACATGCTCAAGAAAACGTGGCAAGCTCGGCATGCAGGATGCCTCTGAGGCTCCAGTCAAGCATATTTTGCCATTTTCTACCCTTAGGCTGTGTCTTCCTCTCTTGTTTCGCTCACGCCAAAATGCTTGTTTCTATTGAACTTCTACTGAACTTGAGCTCACGCCTGTTGTACTCACTGTCTGTTCGTAGCTGTCTTGTGTTATTATGTAAATCTGCACTCTTGTCTCCTGCGTCGTAAGCATTTCAATATGTTCCCAAAGCGGTCCCGCTAGAAGAAGTTTCCCACTTGTCTGGTGGGACTGCTTGGCACTCACAGAATGAGAGCACTTTCTATTTTTGCCCTTAATTTATGCCGAAACTCTTAGCAAAGTAGACATGGGAAGGAACTTTCTTCACTTGATAGACAGTATCTTCCAGAGCTCTAAAATAAACATGATATTAAATAGGAAATCAAAGTTAGGAGGAAGAAGGGGGAAGTGTGCCTTCTCGCCACTCTGGCACCGCACTGGGTGTCTAGCAAAGGCACCGAGACAGGGAAAGCAACCGGCGACAGAGATGACGTATGGGTTTTTGCTATAAAACAAATCACCCTGCAGTCAAGTCGTCTAAGATAACAACCATTTGCTGACTGCATCATTATCTGTGTCTGCAGTTTTGGCTGGGCTCGGCTCAGCTGGGCAAATCTCTCTCTGGGCTTTGCTCGCGCCCACGGCCGGCTGTGGGATGGTTAGGTGGTTTTCACTGCTAAGTTTGGGATGCTTCGCTACGCAGAAGCCTTGCTGATGCAGCTGGAGAAGGAGGCATTCTCCTTATCTGTAGGTGATATTCTAGTCTAGTAAGATGATCAGCATGAGGAACAAGACTGAATTGAAGCAATTGGGTTTATCACATCTCAACATGTATTTATATATACCAGTCAGCGTTTTTCCGGCCAGATGTTGCTTCTGAGAGACTTTTTTTCCTGATGTGATACATGTACGATTACTTTGCCGACTGTAGTCATCTCCTTCCTGTCTCTGGGTGTGTCTGCATGAGCTTTCTCGTCACCCAGTCAGCTAGCATATAGCCCAAAGCATGTGCTATTAGTATAAATATTCGTATCACCCTAGACGCTACTATTTTTGGTGCCTGGGTCAATTCTCCTACAATATCATACTCCACTTTTCTGACTTGTTTCTATTAAAAAAGGATGCAGCCAGTTTGAATGATTGTAGGTGGAAGAGGACTGAGTATAACTTACCTCAATTTTTTATGACATCTTTTCTTTTAATTTTGTTAAAGTTTATTCATTTTTGAGAGACAGAGAGAGAGATAGAGCATGAGTGGGGAGGAGGGGAGAGAGGGAGACACAGAATCCAAAGCGGGCTCCAGGCTCTGAACTGTCAGCACAGAGCCTGACACGGGGCTCGAACTCACGGGCCATGAGATCATGACCTGAGCCAAAATCAGAAGTCAGCTGCTCACCTGACTGAGCCCCACAGTTGCCCCATCCAGTTATAAATTTAAAAGAATTACTGCTTAGCTACATAAATCCATCTATGATGTTTTAGTTATGCTATGGTGAGGGTCACACCAGCAGTGAACTGTGTGGGGAATCCCAAATGGTTCTCCTTTATTCCTCAGGGTAGTTAAGAAATATCTAAATCATGATGAATTGACTTATTTCTATGGACGAGGCATTGTGGTGGATATTTTGCATGCTATCTAATTAGATTCTCACAATAACGAGACAATGCAGGTATTGTTATCCTCATTTACAGATGAGGGAATTGGAGTGGGAAGAGGTTGAGCCCAGGTAAGTAAGAGAGAGCAGGCTGATGTGAACCCAAGTATATCTCACCTCAGAGCTCTGAGGTCCACACTTGATGATGCTTGCTCAGGAGGCCTATGGAAGTTCTAAAATAGGAATACACATTCTTGTGGCGCTCCTTTCATGAAGAGGTGGAGCTTAATGTCTCTCCCTTTGAGTGTGGACAAGACTAAGTGACTCTCTTTTGAAGAATTTCATATGGTGGGAGTGTTGGTGTGTGACTTCAAAAACTAGGTCGTAGAAGGCATCACACCTCCCTCCTTGTTCTCTCTGGATCACGCATATGCTGGGAGAAGCCGCCTGCCATGTCCAGAAAACACTCAAGCAGCTCTCTGGGAAAGACTGCTAATGAAATACTGAGACCTCCAGCCAACGGTTGTGATGAGTGCGCCATCTTGCAAGTAGGACCTTCAGCCCTGGCCTAGCCTTCGGGCCCACACCCGTATCATAACCTCACAAAAGACCCCAAACCAAGACCTGTCATCTTAGCTGCTCACTAATTTCTGATCCAGAGGAACTATGAAATGATGTTTATTGGTTTCATCTGACAAATTTGGGGATCGTTTGTTGTGTGGCAAGAAATAACTAAGCGCAGCTCCTTCCAAGGTAAAGGTGAGCCCAGGTAGGCTTGTCTGAGTGATCGCCAGTCCTGAGCGTGTAGGTCTGTATTAGTCAAGCTGCTACTGAAGCCACAGCTCACCGAGGCTAGTTTGGCTCTGCCCCATGTCATATGGTTCAGGGGCTGCCACTCATGTGCTGTTGGTATACACATCTCAAAATACTTCTGGATGAGTTGAGAGCCCTGTGTCTACCCTTGAACCCTCTCTAGTGTGGCTGCCTGTACCCCTGTGAGCCAGCAGAAGTGTGGGGCATTCTGTTGTGGGTGACTACTGGCCTGTGTGAACCTAATTGAGCTCAGTCCATGACTCAGGTGCTGTATGGCCGCTGATTCGGTGGGTCAGTAGGTGTCTGATTTGACCAAGAGGACCTGACATGGGCAGAAAATGCAGCCAATTTTCTCCGTACATCAAAGACCTAGAGATTTCTCCTTTGCTTTTACCTGAGGCCACCTTGGAAGATATATTTAAAATAGACTGCCTTTAATGAGCACGAATGGAAAAGTCAGTCTCTCTCAGGCAAGCAGGGTCGGGGTAAAAGGGAGTGTGCAAAGCCAGCTGTTGGAATGACAATTAAACCAAACTGCTAAATCGGATTTCAGGAAAATTACTGGAAAGGGGGGAAATCTAATCAAGGAGGACCAAGAATCCTTTGGCGTGAAAGTGGCCGGTAGTCCTAGGGATTGGGTTTCCATGGGTCCCTGACACTACCCTGCCTCCCCCTCCTGCCTCACCTCTTAGGACTGGGGAGCAGCACAGGGTCTCTGACCATTTCTACAGACTGCAATGTGTTCAATTAAAACCCGGGGGCCTTCGTCGGTGCCCGCCCTGACTACCGGGCAGCTTAGCGTTGCTGCTCAGTGGTGTTGTCCAAATATGCTTCCTGTGGTTTATGCAGCTAATAGCACGCATCCCGTGTCTGGCTGCAGCAGTGTGGCCATGTCTCTTGAAACCCGAGGGGGAAATGGGACTGCTGCTTTTCCTGCACCACATCACTGGGCATCTTGTGCCCCCACCTCACCCAGCCTTTCCAAATGCCCCCCTGAGATGCCCCTTGCACCTCCATGCGCTACTGTGGGGCCCATGGCCAGGACTCGCTGGGCAAGGCAGAGAGAGGATTGTGATGTGTGTGCTATGAAGGGGAAGACGAGAGAGAGCATGAAGAAGAGAGGGATGCTTACATCGGGAACGGAGCCCTGCGGCTCTGCAACTGGACGTCCGTGATACCCGTTGTTAGGTGCTCCACACCTGGGCTCATTTCCTCCGTGAAACGGCGCTGTGAGGTCTTCACCTCTCATGCTTGCTGGGATCACGGCCAGACAGCTGCAAGCGTCCTGGTGGGGGCCGTTCTCAGGCCAGTGGCTGCTCAGGCTCAGGCAGAAAAGAGCTCTGGCAGGACATTTGCAACAGGTGAGACTTGCAGTGGGTCCGTGTGGCCGCACGTCCCCTTTTGTCCACCAGCGTCCCCCAGGGTCTCTCTCCCGCCCGCCCTAACTGGGGATGTGTGTGAAAGAGAAGCCTGGGGAGTGTAGGTCAGCCTGGCCAGGTTGGCACTCTCCACAGCCCACGCTGCAGGGCCTGGGGGATAAATCCGGAAGGTAGCTTGGGGGCACACCAAAGCGAACCCTGAGTCCCAGGCTTGCTGCTTCTTGTCTCTTGGCCCTCACCCCTACTTCCCACTCTTGTCTGCTGTGCGCTTTGTTGCGGGGGGAGTTTATGCCGATGGGCCGCTTCGCCTGGGCTCCGTCGCTGCTGGTTTCCGGCTGGGCTCAGCCAGTGCCGGGCCCTGGCGGGAGACGAGAAGGCAGGCAGAGAGGGGCCAGGGTGTTTGCTCCTTCCTGCGCGGTTCCGGCAATGGCTGCATCCCTCTAGGGCCCCAGCTCTCCGGGGCTCTCCTGACAGTAGTCTCCCCCCGCCCTGCCACCTAGTACCTTCAAACGCGGCCGGAAACAGCTTTCCGCTGGTGCTCCCCGTCTGAGTTCCCTGGGTCCTGCTCGTACCTCCGCAGAGCAAGCCTTCCCTGCGTCCAATCCGGTTCCACTAAGCCAATATGAGAAGCTCCCGCTTCCCGCAGGGCTGCCGGGACCCGCAGGGCTGCCGGGACCCGCCGGGCTACGGGGCTCGGGCTCCGCTGTGTGAGTCATGGAAGAAGCATCTGGGTCTGCTCATCCCTTCTGGAAACAAGGCCCCCGTGGAGGACACTGGGCAGGATGGAGAGGCCATTGCTTCCCACGTCACAGCATGTGTGCTGACGTCCCTATGCCCCGAACAGTGCTGTGGGGCTGGCAGGACATGGGCCCTTCTCTTGGTGACGGTGCACGGATAGGTCTTGGGCTTTTCATAAAAAGTCCTTTAAAAAAAGTAACACTTTCCTGCATCGCTAAAGAGACTTCTTTGAATGTTTGAAGCACGGAGGGTGGGGAGGCTGCGGGAGGCGATGCATTTTGCTTCGATCCCTCTGGGTTCTCAGCACAGCGCCGCGTCCCTCTGAGACTGCACTGGCTTCCGCCCGTTTGCACTGCGGGGGGATGCTCGCCGCTTCGCTCTGGATTCCGGAACAGAGGAAAACAATGGAAAGGTGGTCTCCCTGGATTTTCAAAGATGAGCTTGTAGAATGGGGTTGGGAGTTGGGTCCTGGTAAGCGGTTGTGATTTGGGCGTTTCAGGGAGGTTTTGCACTCGCGTGCGATCTGTTTTCTGGAAAGATTAGGCTGCCCGTGGAAGAAAGCACTGGGCGTTAAGAAGAGAGGCGTCTCTGGCAGTCGATACAGATTTATTGTATTGTTGGTCTCTCCCTATATATCGATTGAAATATGCTTAAATGCCAATGGAAGTCACCACAGTTGAAATTATGAGGCAAGTAAAGAAAGTCAAGCCCCGCTAGTGGATCGTAAAACACTGCATCTCCGTCTCATGATGGACGTCATGCGGTCATATTATGCCCGTGTTTTAGTGGCAAGCAGAAAGAAGCTTCAGTCAGCTTCACCAAATATCCGAGGGGACGCTGTGGCTCACACACTGGGTGGTGCAGGGGCGAATGGGCACGCTGGCCGGGTCCAGGACCGCCCGCCATGTCCTCGCTCCCTGGCTCCCTGCCCTGTCTGCCCTTTGCCTTCCTATCTGTCTTCTGCCTCAGGCAGGTACGCTTATGCGGAGAGCTTAATTCTGGAACCCCCCTCCCCATACAGGGCGCACATTTTCCCTCCCTCTGCCCCCATCGCTTCCTGCGTTCTCAAAGACCGTTTTCTGTGTAGTATCACAGACTCCCTTTAGGGTGCGGACGGCAGAGTTGACGAGGCTTCTGCTCTTTTCATAAAAGGCATATTCCGGTCATGACCTTGGCGCCCAATCGTGGTTTGAATCTTGGTTCTACCACTTTCTCAGTGTGACCCTGTGGGCAGGTGACCACGTTTCGGAAGCCATCTCATCGTGTGCAATTTGGCGATGAGAGAGCCTGCAGCAGAGGACTGTGACAGCTTCCCAGCATGGAGCCAGGGCTCCCGAGGGGCGCAGCTATAAAACACCCGGGCTCGGGGCCGTGGCTCGCAGAGAAAGTTAACCAGGCTGTCGAGCGGTGTCGCTCCGTACTTCTCTGCTTGTCTCAGTGGTTGGGACTTTCTTTTTTTAAGTTATGCTAATAGGGACCTGGATAGGGGTGGGTCCCTATAGCCAGGTGTGGGGGCCCCCCGCACATTGCAGCTGGTCTTTGGGAAGCCTTGCCCCTTGCTGGGACACGTGGGGCTTTGTGAAAAGAGCCTGCATCGCTGGCTGTGTCCCCAGGATGGAGGCTGAGCTGTGGACAATAGAGCGGCCGCCCGTTCACCCTCCGCCGCCTCCTGCTTGTCACTCCTGCCGTGAACTTGTGCCACCGTTTGTGTGTGTGTGTGTGCGCGCGCGTGCCTGTGCACGTGTGCAAGGGTGCATGTGAGCATGTGCAGCTGTGCATGTGTAGGGCATGTGTGCTGAACACGGCAAGCTTATTACCATCTCAGAGCCTTTGCCTCTGCGGTTCCCCTTGACTGGAACACTGATCCCCGTCCCCCACTGAAATCCCAGCCTCAAATCTCTCTTCTCAGAGAGGCTCCTTTCACGCTCTGTCTGACTGACCCTCCCTCAGCACTTTGTCACATTCTGGCCTCTTCTCTGCATAGCTCTGCGTCAGTCTGGCGGGGCCAGTTGATACCATGAGAACAGACCCAGATTCTCGGTGGTTTAAAACAACAGAGGTTCATTTCTCATTCTGTTTTCCCAGCAAAGTAAATCTGGGGGACATCTGACCGTCAGTGTCTCCGGTGACAAAATAGCACCTCACCATGGAAACTATGGATGGCTGGGCACATAGAGACTTGTGCCCATGTGTGACTGCTTTTGCGTGGAAGAGAGACACAAAATGTGCCAGTCCATTGGCTTCTCCCAATGCCTCGTGAGCCAGAAGTGCAATCCTCTCCTGTGTCCAGAAAATGTGGAGCTGGGAGTGTTTGGGGAAAGTCACTAATGGCTACCACATCCACGATTTGATAGTTGCCTTATTGTTTTCTTCTGAGCTTGTTAGTTGCTTCCTTCCGTTAGAATATCAACTCCGGGAGAGTGAGGCCCTCACCTGCGGCGCCCACCCCTGATCCCCATGCTGAGGTCAGAGCGTGGCACCCTGTAAACACTCAAATACATTTAGTTGTACGCTTGAGTGAATGTGTTATAACCCAGAACTTAGAGACCCGGACGAAGAGTGTAGGTTTATGAAACACGGGCAGAATTAGAGCCTGGGTATAGACAACAGGCTCTCCTTCATGTCTTTCTAGGCGCGCTGACCTTGATGTTCTCTGACAGTCCCAACTTCAGGTGTTCTGTTCCCATTAGAAGCTCGTGTATTTCCACCCACGTGCTCTCATTGTGTGTTCAGGAAGCGTGGTCCCAGACTCCTAGCATCTCTCGTGAGGGTGAATCATGCAGCCTACCTCTGAGAAAGCAGACAGACAAATTGTTCCCTGAAGACTGGACGGAGTTTTCAAAGAAAATGGCTTTGCGGGCACTGACCTTGAAGATTCGGAGCTGAAGGAGGGATCTCTCTTTGGTTGGATGTCAGGCCTGAGTCCCCAGCGGCGCTGCGTCTCCCAGGCTGCCAGCGCCCCTCCCCAGAGGTGGCGGGAACGTGGCGGCATTCTCATGGTGCCGGAGGTCAGCTGGCCGAGTGGCCGTCACACAGCCGCAGAGCCCCTCATTAGTGCAGTGTGGCTCAGCGCCAGGACAGATGTCACCTTCTGTTCTGTTGTTTTAGGCCAATTAACGGTTGTTTTCCTCCAAGGCTCTGACCTCGTGCTGACTCCCATCGTTATCTGGGAGCATCTTCATTCCTGGGGGACAGGCGCAGGTGGACCCGTTTGTGAAGCTGATATACGGTGAGTGCAGGGCAGGTTCAAGGTGCTGGTACATGGATCCTCGTGAACCCAGTGTTCCCTTCCCTGGAACCCAGACATGGAGGTCTCTCCCTGTCCTGATCCGTCCCACCTGTGCATCCTCTAACCGGCCAGGTGAACCGCCTCGTGAGGCAAACGAATCCAGCTTTTTACCTGTTTCATGTTTTTTCATGCCTGATTCTGGTTTATACTTGTTCCTCTGGACCAAATTACTCTCTTTTTTTTTTTCTTTAAAAAATTTTAATGTTTATTTATTCTTGAGAGAAAGCGTGAATGGGGGAGGGGCAGAGCGGGAGGGAAGACACAGACTCCAAAGCAGGCTCCAGGCTCTGAGCTGTCAGAATAGAGCCCGACGCGGGGCTCGAACTCACAAATCATGAGATTATGACCTGAGCTGAAGTTGGGCGCTTAACCTACTGAGCCACCCAGACGCCCCCAAATTAGTTTCTTTTAATCAAAACATAGCAGGGTAGGTGTAGCCTAGTTCTGTGTAAAGAACTTCAGGGGTGCTCGAATAGGTATGATTAGCAAAAGGAGCAAAGACGTAACATGCAAACAATCCTTCTTAATTGTGGTTGGTTTAAGACTAAGAGCTAATTACTACAGGGTAATTGGTCTATAAGACAGATTTTGAAGCTGTTGTAATGAATACAGTGGGCCAAGTAGGGGATAGGATGGGATCATTGGATTTTAATTAATTGGTGACGTGAGAATTCCTGCTTCCTGAAGGAGAGCTCCTCATTTAGGGAGATTTACACACTTTAGGATTTTAGGAGCCTGCAAATCACTTCCATTGAATTTCTGCCCAGCTGACATTTATTGAAAAGCCGCCAGGTAAACTGAAGGTTACAAGAATTCTAATCTGATTTTTGAGCCGAGCAGTATCCAGAATGTCAATTTTTTGCGGGCTTCTCTGAACTGTCCTCGGTTTCAAGGTTAATGAGGTTAACGACTCTGTTTGGGTTTTCCTTTTTCTTTCTTTCTTTTTTTAATACCCCAAGGTGCCTGTCTGTCTCCCTTGTCTTTAATTTTTTTGTTTGCTCTTGTGGTGTTGAAATAATTCCTGGTAATTTGGAGGTGCCGTGAACTTTGGGAACATCCAAATCAAGGATAAATATTGTACCCTCTTAGAGAAAGTTGATAGCATTTCATTTGTGATACTCCTTGGAAAAATGGTTCTCTTTCTGAGCCGTTTGTAACAGCGCCTGCCTTCAAAACGTGAGCACCGGACACCAAAGGAACGTGTTCTGGAGCTCTACCAGATGGCATCGTGCCTGCAGTTAACAACGTCCTGTTGTACACTCGAGATTTGCTAAAGTTAGATCTCATGTTAGTGTTTGTACCACAATTTAAAAAATTAGCATTGATGGGGGCACCTGGGTGGCTTAGTCGGTTAAGTGTCCGACTTTCGCTTAGGTCATGTACTCGCGGTTCGTGGGTTCGAGCCCCGCGTCGGGCTCTGTGCTGACAGCCAGCTCAAAGCCTGGAGCCTGTTTCAGTCTGTGACTCCCTCTCTCTCTGACCCTCCCCTGCTCACACTGTCTCTCTCTCTCTCTCCTAGAAATAAATAAAAACATTAAAAATTGTTTAAAAAAAATTAGCATTGATGATTCCCAGTCTAGCGATGGCTGAGGAGCTGCTACCATGTTAATACTCTCACCATGGATGACTATGAACTCTGGAGATAATGAAGAAACAGCCGTCTAAAGGATGTAGAGGGTGAGGTAAAGAAGCAGACGCTTGGGAAGAGAGAACAGCATTGTGTGATTTCCCCATTTTATGACCTACAGGCTGATGGACGTCCCCGTGTAGGGAAGCTGATGCTGTCCCCACACTGTTATGGGGACAATAAAGATGCCATAGACAGACCTGTACAATGGGAGAGAGTGAGAAATGAGACCCAGCCAAGGATGGACAGGCGTGACCTCGTGCTCAAGGATCGACACGAACGTATTCATGTACTCCTACACGAGCACTGGAGGTCGCCATAGAGGTCTGGGGTGAAAGTGTGAACTGTGAGGTTCCCAGCTCATTCATTCATCCATCCGTCCATCCATCCATGACCTATTTATGGAGCACCTGCTCTTGGCCAAGTACCCTTCTAGGTCTTGGAGAAAAGAAAAGTCCCTGCCCCCACCAGGTTTACAATTTGATAGAAACAGCCCATACACAAGGCTAGTAAATAAAACACAGTGTCCTCGTGGTGTTAAGTGCTATGGAGAAAGATCAGGGGAGGGTGACAGGAATCGCCGATGTCACCAATGAGGACCTCGCGTGGAAGGTAACACTGGAGGCAGGTCCTGACGGTGAGGGGTACGTGGTGTGAGTATCACTGGGCAGAGTTGCCAGGTGGAAGGGCGAGTTGCTGCAGCAGCATGCCTGATGCTGGCGGAGTCGTGGGGACAGGGGACAGCAAAGGTGTTGGGGACATAGCAGGCACTGGGGTGAGAGGGTTCCGGGGTGTGTAGGGCCTTAGAGATCTTTGTAAGGACTTGTATTTTTAGGTGAACAAGACGAGAATTTTTGAAGGATTTTGAACTGGAGACTGAAAATACCTGGGGCGCCTGGGGGGTTCAGTCGGTTAAGCGTCTGACTCTTGATTTTGGCTCAGGTCGTGATCTCACGGTTTCGTGGCTTCCAGCCCCCGTCGGGCTCTGCGCTGACAGTGCTCAGAACCTGCTTGGGATCCTCTCTCTTTCTCTCTCTGTCCATCCCCAACCCACGCTGTCTCTTTCTCTCTCTCAGAATAAGTAAACTTTAAAAAAAAAAAAAAAGGAGAGTGAACATACCTGACCTCTGTTTTAACAAGACTGGGTGCCGCGGAGGGTAGCACGGCAGTGGGGACCCGTGTGGCAGTTGAGGACACGGAAGAGTGAAGGTGCTAGAGATGTAAGCTTCACAGGCAGAGCTGGAGGGCTTTCTGGATAGGTCGGGTGTGGTCCAGCCGAGAAAGAGGAGTTCAGGATGAACAAGGGGTCCCCCTGAGCGACAGGGTGGATGGAGTGCCTTCAGTGGAAGGAAGAAGTGTGTGGTGGGGGCGGTGCTGGTGAGGGGCAGAAGCTCAGGGTCAAGTCCGAGATGTCTGGAGCTGTCCAGCGTGCAGGGGGTAAGGGAGGCTGGAACTTGGGAGGCAGGTCCAGGCTGTAGGTGAGACTTCATGACTCTCCCACCCCACCCCTGTGTCTGCGGGCAGTGACTTTCCCTGGAGCTTACAGTCACATGCCTGTACCCTTTAAATCCTGCTGTAGGTGAGGCGCCTGGGGGGCTCAGTCGGATGAGCGTCCGACTTTGGCTCAGATCATGATCTCACGGTTCATGGGTTTGATCCCTGCATTGGGCTCTGTACTAACAGGTAGCTCAGAGCCTGGAGCCTGTTTCAGATTCGGTGTCTCCCTCTCTCTCTGACCCTCCCCTGCTCACGCTGTCTCTCTCTCAGAAATAAATTTTAAAAAAACATTAAAAAATATTTTTAAAAGGTCCTGCTGTAGGTGAATGTGAGCATCCCTCTGACCCAGTGCTGCAGGCAGCGCCATCCGGCCACAAGCACAGCCCTGGTCACCTAACCGTTGCAGACCCCGTGACAGAGAGCCCAGCGCAGTCCTTTGTGCAGGATGGGGCTCCAGCGTCTCGGCAGGGAAACACCAGGACCAGGGATAAGTTGGCGCCGACCGCGGCTGCCGGCCGGGCCTGGTGGCCAGGTGAGCCTGCGGGCGCCTGGAGGAGCCCAGCTGACCCGCGTGAGTAGGGCGCGAGCCCGGGACCCTGGCCTCATTAGTAGCCGCTCCCACGTGGAGGAGCTGACCCGGCCGTTGGACAGGAGAGGAATCCCCGCGCAATGAGGCCCTTCCTTCCCGGGCGGGCGCAGAGTGATCCTGAGCATCGCGGCAGGGGGAGGGCTTCCCGCGCAGAAGCAGACTCTGAAAAGTAACTAGAGCTTTCCCGAGGGGACTACGCTCTCCACTTCCCCACTGTTCGTGTAACGGGGCCGGCCCAGAGCTGGGAACCCTGGCCCCTGTCAGCGACGTGCAGGCGCGGATAAGGGACCGGTGCATCACACGTGTTCCTGCCCGCAGACGCACAGCTATCTCCGGGGGCCAGTGAGAAAACGGACAACAACTTCAGAGGCGGAGGGGAGAGGGGCTGGGGTCTGGAGGGCAGCAGTGGAAGGAAGGGGCTTCACTGTTGTCTTTGTTGAAAAAGTTTTTTTCAAGTTTATTTATTTTGAGAGAGTCAGAGTCAGTGTAAGTGGGGGAAGGGCAGAGAGAGAGCGGCAGAGAGAGAATCCCAAGCAGGCCTCACACTGTCACTGCAGAGCCTGATGCGGGGCTCAAACTCACGAATCCGTGTGTTCGTGACCTCAGCTGAAGTCAGACGCTTACCCAACCGAGCCACCCAGCCGCCCCTTTGAGTCACTTATGTAACAAGACTTTCCCTCAAGGTCAGCGACAGAAAGACAGAGGGGCCGACTCCGAATAGTTGTATTTTGGAAGTCGGTGGGAGCTGGTTTTTGGGATGTCGTCAGAAAGACAGAGGCAGAGGGAAGAAAAAATTAATTGTGGCCATTGTCTTATAGCTGCCTCTGGGCTTGTCATGGTCATGTTGACACCGTCAAATCAGCTGGAAGGGAGGGGTGTTAGCGTGAGAGGCAGTCCTGGGCTTGGCCCCCGAGAAAGCGGAGGTGCCTAAGTTGGCTTAGTTACCGAGATGCATGGTTTTCAGCTCTGAGGAGCTGCTGGTAAGCAAAAATAAGGTCACCTGTACCAGTCTGCGGGGCACTTTAAAATAATAACAACAGAAAAAGAGGAAGCCTGTCTTTTCCTTTTCCTGCGGTTGGGAAGTGGGGCAGTGGGTTGGGTGCCTTCTCATGAGCCGTTTTAGGAGTCGGATGGAGAGTGTTGAAACTATGTATTTGAGATTTAAACCAAAGGGGAAGAAATCAAATGAGAGAGAGAGAGGGAGGGAGAGAGGAGAGTTGAGGATGGTTGCTTTCTATTTTTAAATAAATGTTCGTTTTCAAATAAAATGTTCCTTGATTACAAAAACATACAGAAAATAACATAACACACATTCATTTATCCACCCCCAGCTTCATGCACTTACTACCTGGCTTTATTTTCTTCAAATTTTAAATTTTTTAATGTTTATTTGTTTTTGAGAGAGAGAGAGAGAGAGAGAGAGAGAGAGAGAGACGGAGTGCAGGCAGGAGAGGGGCAGAGAGAGAGAGAGGGAGACACAGAATCTGAAGCAGTTCCAGGCTCTGAGCTGTCAGCACAGAGCCCGACGCGGGGCTCGAACCCACGAACTGTGAGATCATGACCTGAGCTGAAGTTGGACACTTAACTGACTCAACCACACAGATGCCTCTATTTTCTTCAAAATTGAAAAGAAATCATGGGGCGCCTGGGTGGCTTAGTCGGTTAAGCGTCCGACTTTCGCTTAGGTCATGATCTCGCGGTTCGTGGGTTCGAGCCCCGCGTCGGGCTCTGTGCTGACTGCCAGCTCGGAGCCTGGAGCCTGTTTCAGTCTGTGACTCCCTCTCTCTCTGACCCTCCCCTGCTCACGCTGTCTCTCTCTCTCTCCTAGAAATAAATAAAAATATTTAAAAAAAAATTGAAAAGAAATCAATATTCCACATCTAATCGGAGCCTTTATATCCGTCTTGCTGATGTCATTCCCTCTCTTCCTCTTCCGAAGGAAGCATCATCATTACCATGTGTGTGTTCATGGTTTTTAATATAAACTGTATGAAGAGAGGTCGCACGTGGGTTTACCGTTTTTGTAGAAAGTATCATGCCGTACGTATCCTTTTGCAACTTGATTTCCCCCTCTTATTCTTCTGGGGGTTTTTTACTCAAGAAAATTAAGGTATAATTAACACACTATAAAATGCATCCTTTTAAAAGTATATTGTCAGTGGTGGGTTTTTTTTAGTAGATTTTTAGATTTTCTTTTAGTAGGTTATATTATAAAGTGGTGAAATCATTGCCGCTGTCTAATTTCAAAGCATTTTCATCACCCCCTGAGGAAGCTCTCTACCCATCGGCCATCAATTCCCATTGGCCACTTGGGCAGTTTTCAGTTTCAACTGTTATGGGGAACACCACAATGAAATTTGTGTACAACTTTTTTGGGGGGACGCTGTGAACTCTTCCTGTGTCAGGTGGGGAATCTTCGTGGAGTATCTCACACTGCTAGGAAGTGTCCTTCACCCCACTGACGTCAGAGTCAACCACCGAGTCCAGAGCCGTGGCTACAGACTGGACCTCATGCCAATATCCAGGCGGGAGGGCGGCGGGAGACATGTTCCCAGGAGAGCGAGGAATCATTTGTGAACTGGAAACACAGTTAAGGTGTTTACTAGAAGGTCAGAAATGAAGTATGTTTTCACAGAGATTGCAAATGTCCACAGGGACCCGAGGGACACAACGCATGAATAAAGTAGCCGATTGGAGACTTTCAGCCCCATTGGTGGGGACAGCTTTCTGTTGGTCCCACTGACTGTGACCCCATAAAGACGTGGGGTTGTATCACTTGGTGATACAACTTTTCCCAAAGAAGCCAGAAACCCCATTTCTACGGTGGGGGGGGGGGGTGCGTGTGGATTTTCTGCTTTTAAAATACTGACAGGGGTTGCCTGTGTGGCTCAGTTGGTCAAGCATCCAACTGTTGACTTCAGCTCAGGTCATGATCTTATGGTTCATGGGTTCGAGCCCTGCATGGAGCTTGTTTGCGATTCTCTGTCTCCCTCTCTTTCTGCCCCTCCCCTTCTTGTGCGTGCACGCTCTCTCTCTCCAAAACATTGGCAGCTAGTTCAAATTTTGTATAAACATGGTAGTGGGGGAAGTCAATAAAGTGTGGCTTTGGCTATCTGCAGCTCAGTGGACTTCGCTGTGACCCTGGGCTTTCTATGCAACCTTCCTCATCACCTGGAAATGCAATAAAGAAGCCTCTATTCTTGGACTATTCCCATTTGACATAGTCTCGGATTTTTTCTTTCAAAGGTCTATGTAGGCATTTGATGATGGGAAGCCAGCAAATCAAACCAACGAGGAGAGACTGTTTTGAGTCCGAAAGATGAGAAGTGCCTGCTCGAGCCTCATGGCTGTTAAATATGTTTAGACCTCGGACTGCCAACCACTGGCTGACTCGTCAGCCTGAAACGAACTTTCCACAGCAAGCACGGGCCGTGCTGCCTTTGACAAAACAGCCATGCAGAGGTAGTGGCTGGATTTGATGGGATTGCGGAAGGAGAGGGTTTATTCCCTCCAGATTCTGAGAGCTGGCCATTGGATCGTGATGAGAAGAGCTGCAGGGCAGAGCCTCTGCTCCGTTGATGGGACTGAGGAGCAGAGATTGGTTCTCTCCTCTCCGGGAGGCTGGTGTTGGGGGCAGTCGGGGAGTGGGAAGGGTGTCTGGAGGGAAGAGAGTGTGATGAAGGACCCCAAGCAGTCTTACTAACCTACTGTTCAAAGATCACCCCGAGTCTAGCCTCCTCCAGGAAGCCTTCCCTGACTTGCCAATTCCTCTCTCCTTCCAACATCTGGTCTCTGGGTTCCCTAAGCACATATTCCTCTGAGATCTTGCGCCAGCTGTTTGGTATTCATTGATTCATTCAGCAGCTATTTACTGAGTACCAACTATGTCCCAGGCAGGGTTCTAAGTGCTGGGTACACAGTGATGAGCAGAGCAGGCAAAGAGCCCACAGTCATATGTATGCGTGTGTGTGTGTGTGTGTGTGTGAGAGAGAGAGAGAGAGAGAAAGAGAGAGCGCCAGAGCGAGTGGGGGAGGGGCAGAGAGAGAGGGCTGGGAGAGAGAGAATTGTAAGCAGGCTCTGTGTTGTCAGCACAGAGCCCAGTGTGGGGCTTGAACTCACAAACTGTAAGATCATGACCTGAGCCGAAGTCAGGAGTCAGATGCTTAACCAACTGAGCCACTCAGGCATGCCCCCGTCTATCCACCCATCCATGCATCCATGCATCCATCCATCCATCCATCCATCCATCCATCCATCCATCACTTAGTAGTTAAATGGTAAAAGCTATAGAAAACATGGAGCTGGCTAATGGATCAGAAGTGTAGGGATGGGGGATGGATAGTGTGGTCAGGAGAGACTTTACTGAGCAGGTGGTATTTGAACAAAGACTGGATGTTCTTTTTCATTTAGCACCTTGTGTTCATGCTGATGGTTTGGGATAAACTTTCCCATGATTTTTTTTTTTTAAACTCAAAATAGATTTACTCATTTATTCGACAAACATTTGCTGAGGATCTGTTTGGTTTCTCTTCATTCTTCTGGGTCTCAGCTCAAATGCCAGTTTCTTATAGGGGCAGGCCCTGAACACCTTTCATTGTCTCCTGTTGGGGTCTGTAGTCTAGTTTAAAGTAAAAATGGGGGCACCAGGGTGGCTCAGTAGGTTAAGCGTCCGACTTCAGCTCAGGTCATGATCTCACAGTCTGAGAATTCGAGCCCTGCATTAGGCTCTGTGCTGACAGCTCAGAGCCTGGAACCCACTTTGGATTCTGTGTCTCCATCTCTCTCTGCCCCTCCCCGGCTCATGCACTTGCTCTCTCTCTCTCAAAAATAAATAAATGTTAAAAAATTTTTAAAGAAGTAAAAATGGACTATTTTAAAATTGTGTTTAAAAGTTTTTAATTGAACAAAACTTATTTAGCTTTTTTTTTTTTAAAGTTCAATTCTATTTTATTTTTAGGATAGGTTTTTCACAACCAGGACTTACCTTATTTATTTACCTGATTAGTAAGACAGGATCCTGTCTGTTTTGTATACGATGAATGAATTCTCAGTGCCCAACACATCACATGTGCTTAATACATGTCACTGGATAAAATGAATGTGCCAGGGACCGTAATGACCCTGGTGTTATAATAGGTTTTGGTGTTTGAAGAATTAGGTTCATACCATCCAGCAATCATGCTCCTTGGTATTTCACCGAAAGAAGTTGAAAACCTATGTCCACAAATCAAGATGTCCTTCACTAGGTGAATGGATAAAAAAACTGTGGTCCATCCAGGCAATGGAATGTTATTCAGCACTAAAAAGGAATGAGCTTTCTGGCCATGAAAAGATGTGGAGGAATCTTACGTGCATATGACTAAGTGAAAGAAGCCAATCTGAAGAGGCTGCATTGCATAGGATTCCAGCGATAGGGCATTCTGGAAAAGGCAAAATCACGGAGACGGTAAAGATCAGTGGTTGCCAGGGATGGAGTGGAGGAGAGCGGAATAGGCAGGGTGGTGAGAACACTCTCCACACCACCATGCGTAGACCCGTGTCATGATATGTTTGTCTAAACCTACAGGGTGTACATCCCGAGAGTGAACCCTAATGTCAGTCATGGACTTCGGGTGGTATGTCAACGTATCTTCATTGACGATGACAAATGTGCCATCTGCTGGGGATGTTGATAGTGGGGGAAGCTTGTAGGGTGGGTGGGAAATCTCCATACCCTCCCCTCAATTTTGCTGTGAACTGAAAACTGTTGGGAAAAAAGAACAAAATCTTAAAAGAAAAAAGAAGAGAATTACATTGTAATAGTGGAGACAGACATACCTTCCCAGAGCAAGGAGTATATATAAATATACTTACCAGGCACACGTAATAATATGGCTCAGAATTCAGCTGACTGGTAGCTTCTTCTGTCCCAGAAGGTAAGTGACACCCCCCGGGGTTTTTACGGGGTGTCCTTCTGGGCCTTTTCGGTACGTTCGTCGAATTAAACAAATATGTATCGAATCCCTACAGTTTTCTGGGTTCTGTGCCAGCTGCTCCAGATGCACCCATGTCCTCACGGAGTGAACAGTCTAGACAGGATGGCAGACTTCGGTCTCCTGGACTTGCTGGGAGTCCCAGCGGGTCCCACACTGGGGCATTCGCTCACTGTGGGTCAGTATGTCCCTTGATTTGTGGTCACTTAAGAAGTAATGACCAGAGAAAGGCTCTTAAGACAGAGACCCTGACAGAGGTCAGCCCCGCTTGCTGCATTTCTAGAGAAACTCATGTGGGGAAAGCTTCAGCATCTCAGTCTGGTAGCTCAGAACTATCTGGAAGTTTCTGGAGGTTGGGGGATAAAAATATATGTAAATGGTGCAGTTTGCTGGAAAGGAGTTCAAGCTTTTGATTTTAAAAAGTTTTTTTTATGTTTATTTCGGAGAGAGAGAGAGGGAGGGAGGGAGGGAGGGAAGGAGGGAGGGAGGGAGGAAGCAGGGGAGGAGCAGAGAGAGAGGGAAACACAGAATCAGGCTCGAAGCTGTCAACACAGAGCCCGACGCGAGCCTTGAACTCATGAACCATGAGATCATGACCTGAGTGGAAGTCGGATGCTTAACCGACTGAGCCCCCAGGCGCCCCAAGAGGAGTTCAGGCTTGTGAACCCCGCCTCTCTCCCCACTTCTTTCATTTCTTCTTCCCTTTCTCCTTCTCTGTCACTGCCTCCCTCCCCCATCAAAAAAACACCCCAAAAACCCAGTTGTAATTGTTTGTCCTCATAGGTTACATGCTGAGAAACGGCTGCGCGTGGCTTCAGGGGACGAGCTGCTGGGTCGGACCCCCGTTCCCCTCTCCTGGCCCACCTCCCTCTCCTTCTTGCTGACATGTCTGAGCTGTAGCCACGCTGTGCATTTAAAAGCTGTCTCCGCCCCACCCCTGGGGTCCCAGGGTCCCAGGAGAGAGGCTCAGCTTTTACTGAAGCAGACACTTCCGTGGGGAACAGCATTTGGGGAACCAAGTCCTTTCGGGAGGATGCTGTGTACTATCACTTGAGGGGAAAAGTAGCCGAGCCCCATTTCCTGCCTGACCGCTCCCAACACACACCTGCGCACACGTGCACACACATGCATGCACACACGCACACACTCACTTCTCCACCCCAGGGAGAAGTGTCTAATGAATGTCTCCTGGCTGCAGTACTGATCCAGATTCCTCAAAGGCAGTTGGTAATTATTAAATCGAGAGGACCATGAAACACTGTCCGAAGTCTGAAAGGTTTATCGAGAATAGATCAGGAGCAGGTAGAGTTAATAATTATAAACCCATTTCCATAGAAATGGCCTTATTAGCAAGCACACCAGCTGCCTGAAGGTGAAAGACAGCCTTTCCGGTTTGAGGGAAATGACTTAAAATAAAAACTTGAGCATAAAAGTGACTCTGAGTTGATCATTACTCCATTTGTAGCTGCACTAGGGCCGATCCCCGTAGCTGGTCCAGCTCATGGACTGGACGCTCAGAGAGGAGAAGGAAGGGCCCGCGGAGAAGGGGCTGTCCTCTTTGCCCAAAGACCAGCTGCTACTGTACCCCAAGGCCAGAGTGCAGATTTAGCAGGATGACGCTGCCGATAGCAGAGAGTCATGCTCCTTCCCTTCTCTTGCTGGGGTCTCCCTTTCTGGGCGTTCGCTTTGCTGGGATCCACGGGATGCTGAGAAGCCTAGAGGTATTAGAAGCAGCTCTCAAGCCATGGTCATAAGCACATGGTGCAGCCCAAAGAGGAGTCGAAGATCTGGTCCGAAAGGACCGAGCATTTCTTATAGGACAACACTCAGCAGATGGAGAAGTGAGGAATTCCTGTGACCAGAGAGGAGAGACTTCAGGCTGGAGTGTGGTGGGTGGGGAATGAGGGGAGTGGAGTGGGTGCCTCCGTCCCTGAGACCCTGAAATCCTTTCACCAGCTCAGAGTCAGCCCTTCATCTCCCTCTTCTTTGCCTCCTCACTAAAGATGCCCAGGTAAATTGGGGTCCACTGGTGGGGGTCCCCACATGTGCCCACTGTCCACCTTCTCACGAGGCCGGGGATCTCTGTGCAGCACACACTGTCTTCCCCATGCGGAACATGGCAGATATTTGAGGACTCATAGCTCACATGTCCCACACCCAGCTTCAGCTCAGCTGGGAACACCCGCCGGCGTTATTTTAATAAATTTCTATTTCAGTTTAAGTAGCTGCTTCTGGCTAGTGGCCACTCTATTAGAGTAACATGAGAGAGAGAGCGAGAGAGTGAGCACACAAGCGGGGCAGAGGCAGAGAGAGAGGGAGACACAGAATCTGAAGCAGACTCTGAGCTCTGAGCTGTCAGCACAGAGCCCGATGCGAGGCTGAACCCACTATCTGTGAGATCATGACCTGAGCTGAAGTTGGACACTTAACCAGCTGAGCCCCCAGGTGTTCTGGGCTTTTTCACCTGTAAGAGTCCCATCCACCTTCTTCCTCACTGCAAACACACGTGCAGTGCTATCAGCTCGTGAATTAAGGCAGGTGGATTAATTACTCTTACCTCTCATCCCATTTCGGGCTCACGGAGTGAGCAATCTACTGTAACATCTTATATGTTGCTGATGTAGCGAACCAGGAAGTTAGGGAGCCCTTCACACGCTCATCTCGTGATGCTGCCCGCAGCCCATTCTTCCCAGATCCTAGAGCTCAGAGTTTGAACCCCTGGTTGGTACACACAGCTAAGCCAGAATCCAGGACAGACCTCAGGAATGGAGCAACGGTGACACCAGACAGGAGGCTCAGGCCCCTCGCCGTGTGCGGTGCGTCGGGCGGGATGGCGGCGTGTGCGTGCGTCGGGCGGGGCCACAGCAGACAGGAGGCTCAGGCCCCTCGCCGTGTGTGGGGCTGGCGGCTCCGCTGGCACGGCCGTGCACCCTGTTGAAGTTGGCAGTCACCCTTTCGCCTGGCAACGAGGAATGTGGCAATTTATTACATTCTTGATGTTCTGCTGAGTGTCAGGTTTTAAATTGCGCTTTAACATGTGTTTGTTTTCCAGAGCGAATGGCTCTGTGTATGAGATCTTGCAAGTGGACTTCGGGATCGACAACAGCAGCGGCCTGGCCGGGGCCCAGCCCATCACCTGGCAGGTGGAATACCCAGTGGAGGACTCCATGAGCGAGCTGGCCGTCTCTGAGATCTTTGTCAGCGAGTCGTCCTTTGTGGGCATCGTCCCTCTTGCGATGGTGAGCAATTCGAGCTTCGGCAGAGGGTCACCACCAAGTTTACTTTGAGTACTTTTAATACTCAAAGAAACAGGAAGTGTCTTATCATCTGTTATTTTTTATGCTCTTGATGAAGTCGTTGAAGCAAAGGAAATGCGCTTAGAGTACATTTTATTTGCTTACTTCCCATAATGCCTTTTTGGGAACTATTTGGGGTCTACCGTGAATCGCTTGTCCCTGTGGATATTGGGGGACTTTTCCCGGGGAGCCCTTGTCCTTTCTTGTCTCCGTCTGTGCCCACGTCGGGACTAAGTGCTGTGTCAGGAGCCTGCGTGGGGCAGCGCTCTGCAGGTGAGCGAGCTACCCAAGTCCCTCAGCTTCGGGCCGTTCCCAGGTACGGGGGGGGGGGGGTGCGGGCAACTGAGAAGTGAGCTGAACAGAAGGAGCCTTGTTAGCGTCTGGCCAGCGGAGCCTGCACAAGGCCCTGGAGTCTGCAGCACTTGTGTTTCCATTCCCGGCCTGAAGAGGGCAGATGTTTCTTCTGAGTTTGGTTGAGGCTCCCTTCACAGCCAGGCTCGGGGGCCACACCCGAGAGCAGGGTCATGCCTGAGGCTCTAGAATGTGAAAAGGACAGTGCTGCTGGGCCACAGGGATCATCAATACCTAATACCCTTTCCCACACCAGGAACGTTCAGTGGGACGTGAAGCCTTTTGCATTGCTTTGACCTTCCTGTCTGGGCCAAAGTGTGGGCATCAGCACCCAGATATTCTCGGGCAGTCTGTGGGTGCTTCTGTCATTCATACTCAGGTTGGATACCAGCATTAAGATCCTTGCAAACAAAAGCCAAGCTCCTCCAATTAATTCTGCGATACCCGTATCTGTGTTCTTGCTCTCGTCTATGCCCGAGACACTTTCCCAAAGTCTCCCCGAGCCTGGCTCCTTCTCTTCGACGTAACTGTTAAGAGATGCACCCTTCCCCGACCACGTTGGCCAGAACTGACTCTCTGTCCCCCTTGCCCATCACTGTCTGCTCACATCACCACGCTGTTTCATCTTCATGGATGCCGTCGGTGCTGGGGTGCAGGGCTCACTACGGTGTCCTCCCTGGTCAGTCGTGTCCACATCTGTGACCCCAGGTCAGACCAGGGCCTGAGACAGTTCATATATGCTGGGAATGAATGCCGGGCTGCTGGGTTCATCTAGTTCTTGAAAGTTAGCCTGACGAGCTTACCCCGGTCAGCAGCAATCTGCATGTTGGGTTTGGGGCGACCACAGTCAGCAGGAAATGGCCCTGTGAAGGGGCAGAGATGGATGGATGTAGAGATTAAGACAAAATGAGGCTGTTCTGATTCTCCAGATCAACCTGGATCTGGCTGAAGCTGGGTTACATCTTTACTCCCGGTCCTTACAATGTTGCTCTATGGTTAACATGTAGCAGGTGATTCACTGGGGATCCCGGAGCCTCCCGTCGCTTCTGAGGACGGAATCCCCAGGGAGAGCATCGTGCTCTCCTCTGATGGGCAGGTGCCGGTTCAGAGAGGAGCTGAAGGGGAGACTGAACCAGGACAGGGAGATTGACTCCTGGTTGGCCCAGTGCAGCCCACAGACCAAACCCAGTCTGCCGCCCGTGTCTGTGGAAGACACTGTATCGTAATGCGGCCAAGCGGTGGGTGGTGGTGCACTGGGACTGCTTTAGTGCTCTGAGGGCCACTGAAGACTTGCAAACATGTTTCCTTGGCCAGAACTTGAGTTTTACCGTCTTGCCGGAAGTGTGCTTCTGAGCAGAGTGCCCGGCGCTGGAAGCAGTTATTCTGTTGTTCTGGGGCTTCAGGAGATGCTCATCCTGTCTCTTGGGATAACCTTTCCTGAGGGGCCTTTGCTGCAGACGCTCAAACGCTCTTTGGCCGTGGTGACACCCTCTCTCATGATGCTGCCTCAAGACCTCACTGATGGCTCTTGGCCGAGCGGGATGTCCTTCACGGGGTCAGGGCTCATAGCGGGGACGGACCAGAGTCGGGGAGGGCAGGAGGAGGAGATGGTGAAGCCCACGCAGGAAGGAAGAACCTGGCAGATCGGAAAAGCCCCGACCCTGACCTGCGGGGCCCGGCGTCCCCGACCCTGTGTCTTGCTGACAGGTGCCTGGGCTCTGCACCAGGTGTGGCGTCCAGGCGGCGTCAGCGGTGGGACTGCCGGCACTGGCTGCCGCCCTGGCCCAGTCACCCTGTCTCCCCCTCCCCTGCTGCTCCGCAGAGGCTGGGTGTCCATGTGCTCTGCACGCGGCATGTCTCTGACTATTAGACTCTGTGTGTTGCTTCCCATCTGGTCAGTCTTTACTTAGGGAAGGTTTCTTGCATTTGGGCTTTAATTCCTTTTGTCGGGAAAGCAGAGGGTTGGGCTGCTGAGTGGTGGTGTGTATCACAGTCTCCTAAATCTCTGTGAAGAGCAGCTCCAAAATGACCCCAGGGGACCAGAGCTGTTTCGGAAAGTTTGCTGGGGGACCGAGGTTGCTAGTTCATCCTTTTCTAATCGCTTGTTTGAGCTGCTCTCCAGACCCCCAACCGCCGGGGGTGGCCTTCCGGGGAGGGAAGTGCCTTCTGGGTGCTTCTTCCTTTTCCCCCTTCCGGCCAGGCCTTCTCCCCTCCTCCCCCTCCCCTCCCCCTCCCTCTCCTCCTCACCCCTTCTCCCCCATCCTCCTTTCCCCCCTTCCCTTCTCTTCTCCCCTGCCCCTCCCCCTCCTTTCTTTTCTTCTCCTCCCCTTTCCTCTCCCACCTCTCTTCCCCCATCTGCCTCTGCTCCCTCCCCCCTCCTCCCCCGAACCCCCTCCTACTCTCCACCCCCTTTCTTCCTTCTCAGTGGCAACTGAATCTGGGCAGCTGCATGGTATAAAGGAGCTGCGTGACTCGTCCACAGAACGTGCACAGGATGTGGCCTTGTTATTGAACGGGGTTGTACCCAGAGGCAGAAACCACTTTCGCAGTTTGAACAGAGTGATTTAAGTGCAAGCGCTCAGATACCCGGGAATTAGAACAGATGAGAAGCCAGACACAGAGCAGAAGAGAGTCGGGAGCCCTGGGGGCAGCGAGGGCCCACCCGGCCCGGGCTGGAGGCAGGAGAAGGTGCTCCTGGGAACCGGGCCTGGGTCACCTAAGGGGCCAGAACCCCTCAGACAGTGGACCCGGAGGTGCCGCCGGCTCTGGTTTTATTGCAAGATGTGACTCTGACGTCCAGGTACGTCCTGTTCATCTGAAGCCTGTGCATCCAGGGCACAGCCACGGGGGTCCCGGGCCTGCTGATGCTCCGCTTGGCTGGTTTCTTGTCTCTAAGGTCCACGTGGAGAGGCCTCTCCTGGCCACTCAGACCGAACTCCTGGCTACTCAGACCGAATTAGTTCTGACCTTGTATTCTTGCTGACTTGCCTCTCGTGGATCACACCGCTGTCTGCAATTCATGCTCATTTATATGATTGTTTGTGCACGTGTGTCTCGGTCTGGCTGCAATCAGGAGAAAGAATTTGAACAGGAAAAGTTTGATTTAAAGGGTTATTAATTATAACAAGGACTGGAAAACGAGGGATTGCTTAGTCAGAAGTGAAGAGAACTCTCAAGAGTGTCCGAATGGAAGGCATCAGGAGCACCCCCGCCCCAGGGCTGAGACAGAGTGCCCAAGGAAGAGCCCCGTCCCCCCTCCCCCCGAGGTCCAGACCTGTACTACCAAGGCACTCAAGGTGGAGGCCGAGTGGAGCTGCTGTGTGCTGTGGGAATGGGGCGCGAGGGGAGCCCCCCGTGCTGGGGACGTCACAGTGCCTGCACAGCAGTAGCTCGCAGAGAGAGCACCACAGTCGGAAAGCAGACCCTTTCCCTCTGAAACTTCTCTCTGGCGCCCTTACATACAAACGTCCGCACGCTGCCTTTCGGCAAGGGAAAAATATTAAGGACTCAGATCCATTTTCACAGAACAGGTAATGAGGGGCACATTGGAGATGGGAAGCAATAGATTGATGGGCAGGATACTGGTCACAAGCTCCATGATGGGAGGGACCATGTTTGCTCCGACCACCGGGTGTTTTCTCAGCACAGTGCATGGTGCCTAGTGTACGGCATTTGCTCAACAAAGGAACGGATGGTTATATTTACCATCAGAACCCAAGTCCACTGGCTGGAGCTCTCATTTGCTGTGTTAGTTTCCTTTGGTCGCTGTAACAAATCATTCCAGACTTAATGGCTTAAAGCAACTCAAGGTCACCATCTTACAGTCTGGAGGCCAGAGTCTCAAATGGATCTCACTGGGCTACAATCTAGGCGTCCGCAGGACGGTGTCCTTCCTGAGGCTGGGAGGGAGGAGGATCCATTCACTGCCCTTTCCAGCTCCTGGAGGCTGCCCGCATTCCTTGGCTCCTGGCTCCGTATCACTCAGACCTCTGCTTCTGTCATTATGTCTCCTCTCTGAGCCTCCTGCCTCCCTCTGTCCCTTGTAAGGACCCTTGTGATGACCTTGGGTTCACTTGCATGTGAGTCAGGAAAATCTCACCTCAAGAGCCTTCGCTTTCCCTCTTGCCGTGCAAAGTAACATACCCGTCGGTTCTGGGGATTATGATGTGGGCATCCTTGGGGGGCTGTTATTTCCCCCCACCCACCCCTGTGCAGGACCCCAATTTCCCCTTTCTGGTCGTCCTCAGTCTGTGTACCCAGAGCTCTCCATCCCTCTCCCCATGATCTATTCTTCTGTTGCCTCCCAGGCTGTTTTCCGAGGAGCTTTCTGGACTTCAGTGTCAACCCCAGCCAACCCACCACCTCTGACAGCTCCCCACTCCTGGGGACACTGCTTTTCTGTCATCAGGAAGGCACCTTGCACTCTGCTCTTCCAGAGGCTCCCACCACGGAGAGAGGGAGAGCCAGAGCCACAGGCCTGGTGGTCTTCATTTACACAAAGCCTTTCCTCCTGGAGCATGTGGACCGCCCAGGGGCTGGGGCTGGGGAGGCTCTGTAGTAGCCCCGAAATACCCTCCTCTAAGCCCTGGGGCTGGAAGGGACCCAAGGGCAGAGCTCAGCTGGCTTCTCAGTCTCCTTGTAGCCTCAGTGGCTGGTGGGGGGGGGGGGTCAGTTAACTTCTCTTTGCTTTAGCTTCTCCTGTGTGAATTTCCAAGGTAAGAATCCCAGTCCTGTATATTGCACAGCGGTGTTACAGGGACCGAGATCCAACAAATACGAACATGCTTACAACATCCAGGCAAATATAAAGGCCACATATGCAGTGGGAAAGCACCCCAGGCAGGTTCAAGCACATTCACGTCTTGTGTAGAGTTAATGACCTCTCTACCTTTCCAGTTTTGTCACCCTGTTGATTAGCTGGGGTGATGTACATCCTGGGGAAGCGTCAGTCATTCCTAGCTTTCAGGGAGTTGGCAGTGACTCATTGTGGTCAAGGGTACAGGCTATTGGCTGAACCTTTCTAGACTGAAATTTGAACTTTAATGTTTACTAGCTTTGTTATTGTGGGCATGTCATTTAACTTCTGTGAAACTGTTTCCTCGTCTGCAAAATGTTTCCTGCCTCTGGAGTTTTGTGAGGATTCATTGAAATCCTCTGGGGAAGGTGTTAGCACATAGGCCTGGCACATTGTAAGCACTCCGTAATATTTAGCCATCAGTATTTCCATCATGGCTGTTATACTCTCTGGCCACATGCAAGCCTATCTGTCAAACTTTGTGTGAAGGCCATAACAAAGGTTCAGTCTCAGGGCAGGTGGCGGGTTCTCCTCCTGGAGGAAAGAAAGAGTTTGATTTGATGAGATATCCGATATCATGGTGCGGAGATGGGGAGATGAAGACCCAGCATTTGGGGACTTAGGCCCGACAGGGAGGACAGGAGGGAGGCCTGTTGGGTGGGCAGGCAGTGGTGACTATGCCCAGTCTCATGGCCCCTTCTGAGGGCGCACTGTTACCCAGCAAGGCAACCCCAGGCTTGTGATTTAGAACTTTGCTACCACAGTTGCGTGACCCTGGGTAGCATTGGATACTGTTGGCACCTTTTGAGGAATGAGCCAATCACTACTTCATGGAGGTAAATTTTCAGCCTTGGGCGATGCATGATAGGACTGAGAGACCCCATGCATGGAAACCAGGGGAGAGCCCAGTGATCCAGGCAGGAGGGCTTGCAAAAGAACAGTGGCAGTAGTGATGTACCTATCCATCCCCCTTCTACCCATCCAGCCAGCCAGCCAGCCAGCCAGCCATCCAGCCATCCACCTATTCATCCATCTGTCCCTCTGCTCATTCATCCATCCATACAACCATCCATCCATCCATCCATCCATCCATCCATCCATCCATCCATCTGTCCCTCTCTCCCATCTGTCCATCCATCCACCCATCTGTCTGTCCATCTGTCCATCATTCATCTGTCCCTCTGCCCATCCATCCATCCATCCATCCATCCTTTTGTCCATCTATCTATCCATCTACCCATTCATCCCTCCATTCATCCTCTGTCCATCTGTCCTTCCTTCCATCCATTCATCCACCTGTGGTCAATTGCTATACAACAGCCATTTGTTTAGCATACACTGTGTGCCATATTCATTATTTTTTGGAACCAAGAAAGGGGGAACGTGGAATTGATGGGAATTTTGGAGCTGGAAACCATCTGTGACTTGATATTTCCATTTCTAGCAGAACAGCACAGATGGTCAAAACCTTCAAAAACCCCATCTTAAAAAGGGCAGTCTAAAAAGATGAGTGTCATAACCCAGGGTAATAATGATGTTTTCTGCATCATCTTCAAAATCTAAAACTTAAAAATAGTCTTTTTTGCTGTCCCCTCCATGCCTGGGAAATGCTAACTCGGTGCCTATTTCTTTGCTTTATGAAAGCAAAAGTCTTCTTTCTTCCTCCTCTCTGTCTTTTCTTCCCTCCCCTTCGCTTCTCTTCGGCGTTCCATCCAACTACTGAGCTTTGAGCTCAAAGATTTATTTCCAGGGGTGGCTTGGCATGCAGGGCTGGAGTCCACTCTTCAACCACAGTTCTTAAAACTAAAAAGCCGAGCTCTGCACATGCAGATAAAAATATTATCTTTCAACAAGATTGGCTGAAAACAATGAACACGATTGGTGAGTTTCTAGGCAACGGGGTACGCAGTCCACATAGGGAAAAAGCAATGGACCATCAGATTCCTTTTTAGCTGTATCTGCCCGAGACTTGACAAGTCCTGGGCACAAATACTTCTTTCCTTCTTGTGTGTTCTAGCAGATGGTGATGAACAGAGCCCCAGCTCTCATGGTGCTCACTTTCCGGGAGAGTGGGGTGCTGAGTCCGCTCCATGATTGCAGGCAGAGAAAAACTCCTGAAGGTAGCAGAACAGAGAGTCTAGGGAGGAAGATCAGGAAGATGTAGGGCCTAGTGTTTGCTCTGAGACTGAAGCTCAGCGGAGAGTGTGGGCGTCGTGCAGCGGAATTAGGCTTGGCGTGTTTCAGGACCTTGGAGAAGGGGCGGGGGAGGAGCTGGGGAGGAAGGCAGGGCAGCTCCGGAAGGCCTTTCTGGAACAGCGAAGCTTGCACGGGCCTTCCGGCGCCCAGGCCCTGTTCTCGGTGTTGGGACCCCTCTCCTGTAGCTCCCGTGGCAACTTACCACAAACTTAGGGACTTTAAACAACACAAATTCATCCTACGATTCCCAAAGTTGGAAATTCTGAGCTGGGTCCATGGGACAAAAATCAAGGCGTCAGCAGAACTGCATTCCTTCCAGAGGCATGAGGGGAAAATCCGATCTTTGCCTGTTTCCAGCTTCTAAAGGCCACTACGTTCCTCGTCTCATGGCCCCGCGTCAATCTGAGGTCCGTTTCTGTCACTGCATCCACTTCTTGGACTCTGACTCTCCTGCCTCCCTCTTTCACTTCCAAGGATGCTGCGGTGACTCTGGGCCATCAGCCTAACCCAGGACAGCCTCCCCATCTCAGGGTCCTTCACTGGATCACGTCTGAAACCCCTTTGTGCCGCCTACTCCCAGGTTCTGGGGTCCGAGCGGGGTCGTATTTGGGGCTATCTGTTCAGGCACGTCTCCACCTCACCCCGCAAGGCTGCGAGGTCCTGGAGCCCAGAGACCAGCATGTGGTCCCTCAGCTTTGGAGCCCAGCACGCAGCCCGCCACCAGATGGTGGATGGTGCGCGGTGAGCCCCTGTCAGAGTGCGCTCCGCGGTCCAAGCTTTGTGTTATTTCACCGGTGGTGTTTGCAACACAACCCAGACCATGTGGCCTCCTCCCACTCATTGCACTTAAAACTGTCCAGTGACTTCCCGTTGCTCACAAAGTAAACCCAGTAGGGGTCCGCAGAGGGTGTCTGTTACTAGAATGCAGGGGTCCAGGAAACTGGATGGGAAAAGATACACACCCCCACACACGTACGCACACATACCTGTAGACACATGTATGCACATATACACATGCACACACATGCGTGCGCGCGCACACACACACACACACACACACACACTCCCGTGCTGGTCTCTAGCCTCCTGGAGACCTGGCGGGGTGGGGTGGGGGTACGTGCAGACAGGCTGAGTACAGTGTGCCGAGTGCAGGGAGGTGCCCCCCCAGCATCTGCTCCACAGCCCCACCCCCAGCTCCCCACCCCGGGCCCCCAGCTCTCTCTCGGGTGGGCGGTTCATCTCCTGCCTCCACCCTGGACGCCGTGCACCCACTCTGCATGTGTGCACAGAGCGCTCTGCCTCCTCACGGCAGACCCTGCTGACTCCCGCCCAGCGCCCTCCACTGGCTGCTCAGAACTCGTGCAGCGAGATTCTTCCTCCTCACCAGGGCCTCCGCCCCTCAGACCTCACCTCGCCCACTCCAAACGCTTCCCCACCCCAGGACCTTTGCCTGGGCCCCTCCTCCACCTGGAATCCTTTCCCCTTAGCCCCTGACGTGTCTGTCACTCATTCACTCAGATGTCTGCTCAGGTGCAGGGAAGTTCGCTCTGAGGAGATGATGGTGGTGTTTTTTTTTTTTTTTTTTTTTTTTTTTTTTAATAGACCCTCATCTCAGTCCTACACATTGGGACTGGAGTGGGGGAGGGTGGAGTGCCTTTGAATGCAGGAAGAGGGGGACAGAGAGAGGGGCCCCCAGCCTGGAATGAGGTCTGTGGTCTCCACAGTAGGAGCACCCACTGTCTGCCCCCTTGAGGCGGGGCCCTGGGCACAGGGTCCCCAGCCTTTGCCTTCCCCCACCCCCCAGGCTCCATGCCTTGCTTGGATTTGGACCAGGAGAGTATCAGTGACAGTCACCGCGGATGTGGAGTTGGGGACACTTCTTTTCTCCAGCGATAACCCAGACGAGCAGCAGCTTTTGAGATGATTTGAGCAAATGGGAAACTCAGATCCCCGAGGAACATGCTGTGTAAGCCCGTGCAGGCTCAGAGCTGTGTTCCAATCCTGGCTCTGACTCTTAGCGGCCACATGACCTTGGGCGAGTGACTTACCTGTCCCGGGACTCCGTTCCCTCACGGCTGCAGTCAGCCCAGAACTGCGGTGAAGCCACGTGTGGGAACCGCCTGGAGTGCCTGGCATGAGATCTCCTGTCAAAAGCAGGAGTGTAGGGGCGCCTGGGTGGCTTAGTCGGTTAAGCGTCAGACTTTCGCTTAGGTCATGATCTCGCGGTTCGTGGGTTCGAGCCCCGCGTCGGGCTCTGTGCTGACTGCCAGCCTGGAGCCTGTTTCAGTCTGTGACTCCCTCTCTCTCTGACCCTCCCCTGCTCACGCTGTTTCTCTCTCTCTCTCTCCTAGAAATAAATAAAATATTTAAAAAAAAAAAAAAAAACAAAAGCAGGAGTGTAGACCAGCGGCACACCGGTAGGGAACGCGGGGGGTTTCTGGCCCCGGGGTGTCTTGACGTCATTGGCTGGGATGCTGCGCAGGTGTGATGTCTGAAGAGCAATCATCACGGTGAAGAGCAGTCATGCACACGCTCCCAAGTCCAGCTGCGGCTGGGGCAACTCCATTTCTGAGAAGCCTGCTTTCCTCTGCCCTCTTCTCTTTCATACTCGAGGGAGGTGGCTCTTGCCCCCACGGGAGGGCCGGGCGCAGGCTGCCTCGGTCCCCTGGGGCAGAGCCCTGGAAACGCTCCTATTCGATGTGCAGGCGCGGCTACCAGGCTGTGCTTGCACAGTCAGCACCCAGGCTCCCGGGCCAGGGGCCGCGTTCGCTCCGCTTGCCACGTTGAAGCTTCTTTACTTTCTTGGGCTGATTGTGTCTGCCGGCACCCAAAAGCAACGGGGGTGGGGACTTAAATCTTGTGCAGCCCCTGTGTCCTGTCATGGAGCACCTCTGTCTCTCACTGACTGTCGATATCTGTCCTCTGCCTCCGCCCGGCAGGTGGATGGGCTCCAGAGGGGCGGCCCATGTCCTTGGAGCCCCCAGCCCCTGAGCCGGCCCTGAGCAGGGATGCTTCGGCCCCCAGGGCATCCATGGCCCCTCGGGGGTCTGTCATGGCTTTGGGAGGTCTTAAGTGGGAGGGTGGTTCAGAAAGTTTTAAAGGCTTGCGAGTGAGTCTGTTTCTTGTCCTCCGTCTTTCGTTTAGTTTAAAACTCACACACAAGATCTGACAGTGCTTGACCCCATCCTCCCGAACCGTTCCAGGTCAGCCATTAGTGTGACGACCCGCAATCCCAACCCCCTCCCCCAGGTTAGCTAAGTTTTAACACTTTCTATTTCTCATCCAGAACCGCATCTGCGTCCAGACACACATACGTGGCTGCAGAAAATACGTGGCTGTGTTTTATTTATTTATTTTTTTTTTTGTTGTTTATTT